>NC_091617.1:34420920-34748003 GCF_027580195.1 Bos mutus | reverse complement strand
AGTAGTTATGATTATCCCCATTTTGCAGAATGTACACACACACACACATACAGACACACAGTTTCTTTTGTGTCATAGTGAACACCCTTCTGTATACACAGTGGTGTTTGTAGCTTAACAGGTTGGATAAATAATTTTTAACTGATTTATGAAGAAAATAAATGGTTGTCTCTGGACTGCAACCAAGATATTTACACTGCTATTTTGTCATAGATTAAAGTATGATCACAATAACTTTTCTTTTCTTTGGATCTTTATTTATCTTTTCTTAAGTAGGAAGCATTATAATGTGATGTTATTACTAATTATGGTGGTAGTTAAAGTCTACTCGGGGGAAAATTCTAATCTATTGAATGAGTAAATTTGTTCTACAATGTCTTCTAGTTGCAACAGGATGTTCTTTGTTCCTTAACCTAAACACTTTCCTGCTTTCAAAATGTTTTCCTGGGTGTTTGCCTACATATGGAATACTCTTTCTCAAATCTGCCTATTACTTTTACCACTGTTGCAAACATAATTGTCCGATAGCTGCCATGAATGTGCCAGGCACTGTCTGAAAAACCAGTGGGCTAGGCAATGAGCTAAGCATTCCACAGATCTTATTTACTCCTAAGAATAAGTCTATGATGTAGATATTATCTTCATTTTACAAAACTAAAGCTTTAAACACCATGCATACTACTTACATCATCAAAACCTCCATTGAGTACCCACTTTCCCCATGAAACTTTCTAAATTCTTTCTTTTTTATGCTTTCATAATTCTTTGATCATAATATTTAAAACCAGATTCACATTTCACTTGTTATTCATGGAATGCCTTGACTTATGTTATTCCCCAAAAACATTTGGGAATAATCAAGACGAATATTGGATCAAAAATTATGCCCTGCTCTGTATTAAAATGTTTGTATTTTAACTATTTTGCTTAGATATCTAGGTAACAATGTAGTACCAGAGAAGGGCAAATAAAAAGAACTGGAGTGGAAAAGTTGCTATATGCTTATAGACAGATGATAAAGGATCTTTAGATTAGAATGAGAATGATGAAAGCTTTATTAAAAATAAAATGAAAATCCTCTAAGAAGAATAAATCTAATCTCTAAAGAGTATAATGAATATGCCTTTCAAAGTCAAGCCAACTAAAACGGAAATGCTAATTTGTGGAATAGGTTAATTAGTTTCTGGTTTTCCTAAAAAATGAAACAAGGAGAAATAATAAATAGAATTTAAAAAAATGTCAATCAAAAGAAGTTGGGATATGTATGATTCAAAATGTTGACTTCAGAAAGGAAAACTAGCCAGTCGTCTGTTTCCAAGAGTGTTCATAATTGTAGGAAGAATATTTTCAAGTCTGCCTCAGTTGTGAGAGGTAAAGAGGCAAATAATGCATAATAAAAGAACAAATATTGCTTTCAAAGAAAAAAATCATACTCTAGAGGTAGATATATCTAATTACCTCTATCTCTAATTAATATGAGATCAAATCTGTATGACAATATCTATGTTTTTATAAAGAAATGATATTTATTATTTTTCTAAAAAAACTGAAAAAATTAGAACATAGTTTACTCTGGCAGTGTTATTTTAATTGCTTATTTTGACATCTTTTGAATGTATTCCTGCTGTTCTTCAGAATATTGTTTTTCACTTTTATAGTATTATATTCTTTATTATTCTTAAATATTTTGTTTAGCATCTCATAACTATAACTATTTAAATGTTTAAACACAATAAATTTTACTTTAATCTTTTTAATGATCACTTAAAATTTTTTTCATCTTTCTCCAAAAATAGTTAATAGTTTAATGTTCTAACTTTTCCTCAGCAACATAATTCTTAATTCCATAGTCATTTGTTGAAGTTCTAATTTTAGCAAGTTTTCATTAGATTGTTACTGTAGCTGTCATCAGAAAGACTTCTGTTAGCATTTTATTTGTCTTTTCTTTCTCTACAGTACTGAATATGTTTAGCCTCTCTCTTCTGTATTCTTTGCAGAATGCCATTGGGCTCCTTTTCTGTTTTATTTTGTAATATTCAAATATGTTTGTGGGAGCAGGATACAATTGATAAATTGTAAGTACATTTTAACTTTTGGAAATGTTAGAGTTTGTCTCATTATAGTCATGTAGCAGCATATTTAGTTTAAAATATGCTATATTTACACTCTGAGGTGCAGACTAAATACATATTTGAAGATTAAATGATTATTTAGAATGAAATATAAGTGTTATAAGCATGTCCTGGATAGAATTATTTTAATGTTCTATACTTAATATTCAATATTTACTCATGGTACTTATTTTCTAGCCCATTGATTAACTGTTGTCACAAGTCACCTTCTATTAGTAATTATTTGGTTAGTGTAAATGTGTACTATTTCCCCCAGTGGGTGTCAACTTTCTTGAGAATAGGTATGTTTATATGTCTTTTTATTCTCCACAGGGCATAGTAAACAATCTTGCAAATAGTAGGTGTTAATAACTATCAATTATTTGATTACATTTTTGTGAAGATCTTGTTCATTGTATTGATGGACATTGCTAAACAATTGGTTGTTCCCTGGCTATCTAGACCAGTAAGGCCTTCTATGTTCTTTTTTCATATGCCTGGCCTCCCTAGATTTTTTCTTTGATGGGAGTGAATTAGAAGGCACGGAAAAGCAGTCAGTTTGACTTTGAGGCCAACATACAGCCACTCTGGTGAGGCAGAGAGCAAAGTAAAACCTTCCAGCCTCTTTCCTCATAGTCTGCCAACTACTCACTTCACAGTAATGACATATTGGGAAAATGAAAAGCATTTTTTTGCTTGTGGACACTGAATGACAAAATATGACATGTTTGTGTGAAGAAGATGCCACCTCTGCATCAATAGTTTTGCAACTGTTAACTTGTAAGCTACATCCCCAATCTATCTGGCTTTCTTATTATAAAGAGTAGAGGCGGCGGTGGTGGTGGTGGTGGTGTAATCACTAAGTCATGTCTGATTCTTGCGACTCCATGTACTGTAGCCTGCCAGGCTCCTCTGTCCATGGGATTTCCCAGGCAAGAACACTGGAGGAGTAGGCTTTTCTAAAAACATCCTGTAAAAACTCAGTGAGATTCTAGCATCCAAAACAATATATGACTCATCCTATGCCCTGCCAAGTCCTTAATGTATGCCATATCTCCATCAATAAAGTAGTCTTTTGTGGATTATACAATGCTCTCAAGTGATTACTTCCTTTCCTGTTTAATTTTTTGAGAGTCAAGTTTTGAAAGAATTCAATCAATTATTACTTCATGCAGAAATCCTCCTTTTAATTGCAATTACTCATAGAAAAGATAGCATGGTAAACTGATAACATCAAACATACTGAAATGGAGAGAAAACAAAAACGTAAGGAGCAAAATTCAAACACCTTTTACAGAATTTTGCTTCAAGGCCAGACCCATTCAGAGTAAAAGAAATCCTTCTGCTCATACACAACTGAGAGTTCTTTTTCACTTCCAGCTTTCATCCATGCTCTTTGCATTGTTCGGATGCTTTCCCAGCCATTCCAACCTCATTTATCAAGTTAATATCTACATATCCATCAGCTCTCAGCCAGAATAGTACTTCTTGAGCACCAGCCTTCTGTTATTCTTTTTCATTGTACTCTGTAACTTTCCATTGTCTTGTGAATTCTGTAAAAATTTGAGGTCAGGATCATGTCTGTCTTGACCATTATGGTAATTCCTGCTCTGGCACAGTAACTGACAAAGCAGGGATAACACTAGGAAGGTTATAATGATCTGGCGTTGAATTCTATTTATTCTTGTGAAACCAGGTCAATCCACCCATATAATCACATTGCCAATCACAACTAGCACAATTTCAGATTTTAGACTAACTCTCCTGAACTTACTGTTGCTCATTTTCCCCAAGACATATCAGGGTCATTACTTTACTCACTTACTCTCTTCAAATGATTACTTCCTTTCCTGTTTTTATTTTTTGAGAGTCTAGGTTTGAAAGAATTCAATCAATCATTGCTTGTCACAGGTTTCTAGTTTTTCTCTGTATGATGATAGTATAGGATGTATAGACTCTCACAGAGGATATTATAATGATGCCCAAGCAAAGTCTGATTCACTAGAGTAAAAACTTGCTAACCCCCACCTCGCAGGTAAACATCAAAGTGGTTTTCCTAGTGTTGAGCATGTACTTGAAAGTGAAAATGTTAGTTGCTCAGCTGTGTTCAACTCTTTGCAGCCCCATGGTCTGTAGCCCGCCAGGCTCTTCTGTCCATGGAATTCTCCAGGCAAGGATACCAGAGTGGTTGCCATCTCCAGGGGATCTTCCTGACCCAGGGATCAAGCCCAGGTCTCTTGCATTATGGACAGACTCTTTACCCTTTGAACCACCAGGAAAGTTCTGAGCAGGTACATAAACAGATCTTTTTGTTTTGGGCACAGTGTCCAGAAAGGTGCAGATGGATTGAATGTGTATCCCTGTCCTCGCTGCAGCATTTCTGTTTGAAAAAAAAAAAAAAAAGCACGAGTTTCAGATAGTTGCAGGATACAACAGGTTGCTGTATTTTCTTTGAGATGTTCCCGCCTTCCCTACCATTGCCTCAGGGAAGGTAGCCAGCCAGATTTTCTGTGCATTTACTGATAAATATATGGATTCTTAACCTACATCGTTAAACACTTCAACCTACTTTAGGATTTAGATCCAAAGATGTATGATGAGAAAACAAAGATGACAAAAAAGAAATGAATATCAACCACAATCAGCGAATATAGTCTGTTGTGATTGATCCTTTAGTTATTTAAGGCAGGATTTATAATGATCTGAATAAAATTATCTCATATGCATGTTACTTAAACCACTGTCTTCTTTTTGGCTTTTTTTTTTTAATGAAACCTCTTATGACTAGATTCATGCAAAATATGAAACAAAAGTTACAACAAAACCTATAGCTTCAGTACCTGAACCAAATATTAAATCCTCAAAGAGGGAAATACTGCTCATAGAGAAATCTAACATAAATTTGAGGGCAGGTTGTCAGAGCACTGCTGTCACAACTGTCAGCTCACTACTGTCCATGGAGCCACTTCTATTAAAAATAATTATCTGTTCATGGAGGTGCAACACCAAAACAGGTTATAGACACTTTTATGTGATGTGGACAGATTTTAGAGTTATTTATCTTGACTCTTTTTAAGCCCCAAATAGTGCTGAGCTACTCACACTGTGATAGATATTATATCTGGATATTTAAGATAAGAGTATTCCAAATTAGATGTCTTTCACATCTTTTTTTAATTATCTAAAAGTATAAACAATCTTCTGAAAATGTTACAGCTAAGCCCCAAAATAAAGTAACGTTGCTGAAGTAGGCAAGATAGATTATTCAATTAATGTTCTGTTTTCCTTGGGTATGTGCAAGCATGCTCAGTTACACAGTTGTGTCAACTCTTTGTGATCCCATGGACTGTAGCCCACCAATCTTCTCTGTCCATGGATTTCCCAGCCAAGAATGTTGGAGTGGGTACAATTTCTTCCTCCAGAAGCTCTTCCCCACCCAGATATTGAATCTGTGTCTTCTGTGTCTCCTGCATTGGCAGGTGGATCCTTTACCACTGAGCCACCTGGGAAGTCCTTTATTCGGATATAGCAATATTTAAATATAACAAATGGCCTGTCATATTTTCAAATGTGTGTGTGTATAGTTTGTCTTTTCCTGTTTACTTGTAACTATATGATGTTATATGATGTTTCCTTATATGATGTCTGAATCTTTTGGACCATGACAGACAGAATATCAATAAAAATTTAATTACATCATTGCAAGTGGTGCCAGTTGGCTCAAACCATCAGATGTTCAGTTTGCTTCATGACAGTAGAAAAACAAAAGATACATTGTAATAATAGCTCAAAAATTGCATCATATACATGTTTTTGTCATTTTCTTGGGGCCTACAGACTGGCCTACATATGACTTCCCAATTCCTAATGTCATGTTCAATCTTTAAACACTTAAAACTTTAATTTTCCTGCAGAAATCCACACTTGAGGCTCAACATCTCAGTTCTCCAGCCTCTATCATGTTTTACTGACAATCAAGAGACAAATCAATCAATCAATCAACACAAATTATAACTTTTGGTATCAAGTGACAAGATACACCTAGGGATATGGTGGACACAATAGGAAAAAATAGAAGTTTGCACAATTTCTTTCAATAGAAAATCCAAACTAATTTTACCTACTGCTAGAAATTGAGGGGATCCTTTTTTAACATGGATCTTATCACTAGGATGCAGGATCTTGAATTAATGAAAACTGGTTTCTTTGCCATTTCAAGACAGTTAAAGCCAATTTCATAAGGAGTGTATTTTGTATCTGGGACAATCAATCTCTAAGTGCAGAGAAAAGATAGATCTTAGATTAGTTTCATGTACATAACAGATTTTTTTAGTTAGGATAAAATACATTAATGAATTTTTTGTTAAGCTATTTGAAGTTTAGTTTTAAAACTCTCTCTTTGCTAAGATTGTTTTATTTATTGTTTGGTGCTAAATAATCATTTAAAAGGAATTCAAAGTGAGAGCAATGTTTCTCTTCTAGTCATAGTATAGTTATTCTTAACATCTACCTACCACACATGTGAATTATACCCAAGAAAGAAAGAGTACGATAAGGGAGATTTCAGACTTGATTTATTTCTTCATGGAATTTATCATTAACAAATAATCTCTCACGTCCACACATGAACATACAACACTGTGCTAAATGCTATGAAGGAAAAGTAGATGGTGCTATCAGAACATATAAAGAAAGCCTGTTTAATCTGGGCAGGGATAGCTAGGATAAATGATATTTTAACTCAATAAAAAGTGATATTTAAATAGGACTCTGGAGAATGTGGCAAAAGGTGGGAAGAATTTTCATGTGGTGGGTACAGAGAACAGACCTTGAGCAGAAATGAAGAACAAGGATGGGTGTGGATCACTGAGATGGTCTGGGAAGCCAATGTGTGGCCAGATAGATCCTGGAGAGCCCAGGAGGCCATGTTAAGTATTTGAGACTTTGCCTATAGCTGTGGATGCCAGTGAACTGGAGAGTTAAATGACAAATATGCACCCTTAAAAAGAAAATACCTTACTTGGAAAAACAGTTGATAAAAATCTATGCTTACTCTTCTTTTTATTTTTACCTTTAAATTTATTTATTTGAAGCATAATTACTTTATAGAATTGTATTAGTTTCTGACAAACATCAATTTTAAAAAAATTGTGTAATTTACACTGATTCAAGTGTACAGCAAAGTGATTCCGTTATATATATAAACATAAATATATATGGCTTCCCTGGTGGCTCAGATGGTAAAGAACCTGCCTGCAATGCAGGAGACCTGGGTCCAATCCCTGGGTTGAGAACATACCCTGGAGAAGGCAATGGCTACCCACTCCATTATTCTTGTCTGGAAAATTCCCTGGACAGAGGAGCCTGGCAGGCTACAGTCCATGGTGTGGCAAAGAGTGTCATAGAAGTGAGCGGCTAACACTTTCACTTTCATGTATATATTTTTCTTAGATTTTTGTCCATTATAGGTTATTACAAGATATTGACTATAGTTTCCTATGGTGTACAGTAGGTCCTTGTTGTTTATTTTATATATAGTAGTGTGTATTTGTGGAGAAGGCAATGGCACCGCACTCCAGTACTCTTGCCTGGAAACTCCCATAGATGGAGGAGCCTGGTAGGCGGCAGTCCATGGGGTCGCTAAGAGTCGGACACGACTGAGTGATTTCCCTTTCAGTTTTCACTTTCATGCATTGGAGAAGGAAATGGCAACCCACTCCAGTGTTCTTGCCCGGAGAATCCCAGGGGCGGGGGAGCCTGGTGGGCTGCCGTCTATGGGGTCGCACAGTCGGACAGGACTTAGCAGCAGCAGCAGCAGTGTATATTTGTTAATCCCAAATTCCCAATTTATCCGTCCTCCCCTTTACCATTTGGTATCATAACTTTTTGTTTTCTACATCTGTGTGACTGTAATTCAGCCTTCTATGTGATTGATTTTATGCAAAAGCTGTTAAAAACCTGATTACTGGTACCTACAATCTCAGAGAAGCCAGGATCCTATTGGGCTGTGGAGAGTGATAAACTGAATTCCAAAAGCTCATGGACCATTTGTTCCAAAACCAAACAAGTTGCAAAGATTGTGGTTATTTTTATCCCTAATCTGGCACTATTGTGATATTATGATATTAAAATCAAAGGCTGGTTGTGAATATCTGAAAATTCCATAAACAAAGTTAAAAGGTAGACAACAGACCAGGAGAAAATATTTTCAAGATTCAGTTAAAATGTCAACCATTTTTGCCAGCTTAAGGGAGTTTCATTCTTATATGCTTACTCTTCATATTTCCTCCTCCCAGCAATCTCAAGTCTGTACAATCCCAAAGTCTTGAACTATATTCTAGTACTATTGGGAGTTTTCAGAAACAAAGAATCATTGAGGATGATCCTACTTTAATGATCTACACATTCACTGATGATAGCATTCACTGATGATAGAAAGGTCCCAGTACGAATCTAATGCTCTCAGTAGGTTGCATAGATGAGAAAAAGCTAATAATTGTAAGGCGTTCTCTTAAGAATCAGTTTTATCATCCTGGTGGTGGCAGAAGCAGTGGAGTGGCTTATGGTGTTATAATCCTCAGGGTTATAACAAATAAAAGACGAAGAGAGTCTGTTTGACTCCTTAGCTTGATGGATGATCATCAATGGATAGCAAATGAGCAATTTGGCAAACAGGAAACAAAGGAATCTCAAGAAACATATCTGGACTTGGAAATTGAAGGAATCTGGCCTAGAGTCAGGAGATGTTCGTGGGTAACATGCAAAGGATACCGGGCTTCTTTGATGGACCAGGGTAGGAAGACCTTAGCTCCTCTTGGATCTATAGACCTGCCCTGGGGGGTACCTGAAAGCATTATGATTTTTCTGACAGTAGTGTTTAACTTTTTCTGCTCAAACATGGTTCTCCCTTAAAGATCTTCCACATCTATTTTTTCTCTTCCATTTCTCTTTCTCCCCCACTCTCTTTTTAATCTATCATAGTTTATTTTTAATTTAATCTCCCACTTCTCTTCCCCATTATTCCTTTCCTTTCTTTTCTTTTTCTTAAATAAACATGATATGGAACAAAAGTGAGTAATTTACAACATTTGTTATATTTATGTTTTAAAAGTTTCATAATTTCTATACATTATTTATAATTTATCTGAAACTACAAATCACATAATTGAAATCACTGATAAATTGCTGTATTTGGGTAATATTTATTTTTATTATAAGTCAGTGTTCCTTGTTAGGAAAAACTAAAACAGAGATATTCTGCTGAAATCTAAAGAACAGAAGATGTGCTGTAACACCACTGTTGTTGTTTAGTTACTAAGTTGTGTCCGACTCTTTTGCAACCCCATGAACTGTAGCTTACCAGGCTCCTCTGTCCATGGGATTTCCCAGGCAAGAAGACTGGAGTGGATTGTCATTTCCTACTCCAGGGGATCTTCCCGGGCCAGATGGAACCTGCTTCTTCTGCATTGGCAGGCGGATTCTTTACCACAGAGCCACCAGGAAAACCCTGTGATACCATATCGCAGGGTAGCTAAAAACTCAGATTAACATTGTCTCCTATTTAGAGTGGATATTTTTAGTCATTGTCAGGTTAGTAAGTGAATGATAATATTGATTGATGAATCTTGAAAAGAAACAAGTTGACCAAGAGTTGTTAGGAAATTAATAGTAGTGCATACCTAAAGAAGTGCTGGGCTTAAGGTTTTACATGGATAATCCTCATTAAATCCTCATAATAGTCTTAGAAGAGAAGAACTGGCATGTTACAACTTTATCAGCTGTAAAACCGAAGTTAAAGGTCAAATTTATTGCTTTCCAAAGAGGCAGTTGAAGGGCTGGGATTCAAACATAAGTAGTCTTACTCCAGAACTAAAACCGAACTTTGCTAACCTGGCTCAACCATCTCTTATTATTCCTACATCTGTAATGTAGCATCAACTCTGTAAAATAGTGACTGTTAGTAATTCACATACAAAAATATTTCAACTTAAAAATTAAATTGCACTTTCTTTGGATCACTATAATAGTTATGACTAAACAATCTTTCTCTATTTCACTTTATTTTATTAGCAATGAATAACATCTTTGTTCACAGATAAGAATATTGTAAAACAAAATTATAGCATAAAACATACTATTTTAAAAAATTAAAGCTATATTTATATATATTTATTTAATATATATGAATAATATAATATAATATTTATTTATGTATATTTATTTATTATTTATTTTAATATATATAATATAAATATATTTATGTATTTATTTGATAATAAATAAAATTATTGAAAGCAAAGCAATGTTAAATTTGATTTTGCATCATCATGTTTCCTTGAAATTTTCTAAAAGATACAAAGTGGTTGTAAATCTTTTTTTAAAAAACATATTCATAGTGAGTATAGCATATATTTCCAGTAAGCAGAATCTGGTCTTGGTAACTTATTTGTTCATTTATTTTTTATTGTCCTACTTTTAGCATAAGGTGTGCTGTTAGTTTACATGATTGGTAAATTGTCAGGAAGGAGCCAGTTCTCATTCAGAACTTGTCAAATCATCAAATTGGCAATGGGCTTTTCAGGTTTCTAAAAGCTTCAGTACTTTGAGAATTGGCTACTATCCAAAGCCCCTGCAGAGGTTGAATTAGAGTAACCCATATGCCTGAGGGCTTCCTTGGTAACTCAGACAGTAAAGAATCTGCCTGCAATGCAGGAGACCTGGGTTTAATCCCTGGTTTAGGAAGATCCCCTAGAGAAGAAAATAGCAACCCACTCCAGTATATTGCCTGGAGAATTCCATGGACAAAGGAGCCTGGAAGGCTACAGTTCATGGGGTCACAAAGAGTTGGACACAACTGAGCGACTCACACAAACACATATACACATATACACACACACACGTCTGAAAAGAAACATAGGTTCTCCTGTGGAACAGTCTTATGAGCCTACGGGCCAAAAAAAGGTAGGATGTCTTTGATCTTTTACTCCTGGTCAGCAGGTACCCTGGTCTGGGATGGCTTATGCTGCTAGAAGACTGGGAGCACTCATTGCTATTCTGTTTGGGTTTTTTCCTCATCTCTAGACACCATCTTCTTTTTTGTGGTTTTCACATATCCACCATAATGTGGAAGAAGTATCAAGAGATAAAGGGAAATCATTAGATTCTAGGTAAGGTTATTTTGATTCTGATTCCTGTCAGGAATTTACTAACACTGATGAGCTGGTCCTATGGTTTCTTTGATTTCTGATTCTTGGTTACCATATTTATAAAATAGAGCTTGTAGGTGGAGCAAAAATAAATTATATATGCCTCACTATGAATCCTTCCTATGACTTAAAAATATCTGAGACACATAATAAAAAATAAACACATAATAGTTCAGAATAGCAATTGAAAATTCATCTTACAAAAATGGAATGGTTCCTAGGATGAAGACTCCTTCGAAATACAAAGTAGTGCATAGGAGTAAGTGTAACAGCAAGGGGTGCATACGGCTATAGAATAAAAGAAAAGGAAAGGATCACACAGGAATATTTTGCAAAATTGTGCATTTTTACAAGTGGGTAGGAAAAGTGATTTGAAGTAGATGAATCATTCCCTGTTTTTCTCACCAAATATATGGTTTGAAAGAAGCAATTTAAGCTTAAAATAAAGACTGTGTATGTAGCTTTGTCCCACATTCAATAGGATGACTTTGACAGGCAATGGCAGAATTTTTGGGGTCTATCTGATTGGATTCTGTCAATTTGACCATCTGGAAAAAATGGTGCTAACAGGCCTGTATAAGTGCTTGATCTTTTACCTCATTTCAAAATTATTTATTGAAATTTGGATTTATCCATCAATCTCCAATTATTTGGGTTAGCCCCAGTCAACAGCTTGAGGCAAAATAATACATCACTAAAGTGTGAGAACAACACATGGAACAACAGACTGGTCCCAAATAGGAAAAGGAGTACGTCAAGGCTGTATATTGTCACCCTGTTTATTTAACTTATATGCAGAGTACATCATGAGAAACACTGGGCTGGAAGAAGCACAAGCTGGAATCAAGATTGCCAGGAGAAATATAACCTCAGATATGCAGATGACACCACCCTTATGGCAGAAAGTGAAGAGGAACTAAAAAGTCTCTTGATGAAAGTGAAAGTGGAGAGTGAAAAAGTTGGCTTAAAGCTCAACATGCAGAAAATGAAGATCATGGCATCTGGTCCCATCACTTCATAGGAAATAGATGGGGAAACAGTGGAAACAGCATCAGACTTTATTTTTTAGGGCTCCAAAATCACTGCAGATGGTGACTGCAGCCATGAAATTAAAAGACACTTACTCCTTGGAAGGAAAGTTATGACCAACCTAGATAGCATATTGAAAAGCAGAGACATTACTTTGCCAACAAAGGTCCGTCTAGTCAAGGCTATGGTTTTTCCAGTGGTCATGTATGGATGTGAGAGTTGGACTGTGAAGAAGGCTGAGCGCCGAAGAATTGATGCTTTTGAACTGTGGTGTTGGAGAAGACTCTTGAGAGTCCCTTGGACCGCCAGGAGATCCAACCAGTCCATTCTGAAGTAAATCAGCCGTGCGATTTCTTTGGAAAGAATGATGCTAAAGCTGAAACTCCAGTACTTTGGCCACCTCATGGGAAGAGTTGACTCATTGGAAAAGACTGATGCTGGGAGGGACTAGGGGCAGGAGGCAAAGGGGACGACAGAGGATGAGATGGCTGGATGGAATCAGTGACTCAACAGACTTAAGTCTGAGTGAACTCTGGGAGTTTGTGATGGACAGGGAGGCCTGGCATGCTGCAATTCATGGGGTCGCAAAGAGTCGGACACAACTGAGCGACTGAACTGAACTGCACTGAACTGAAAGTATTAGAGAAAAGATAATACCAGGCATATATAAGCAGATGCTTTATAAATGTTGAGTGAATAAAAGGGTTAATCTAGTTTTAGATTAAATGAAGACTACGGAATATGGCTTGTTATAAAATATCTTTCTAGTGGTGACTTTTCTTAAGACAAGGTATAGTGAAAAATGTTATTCCTTCTAAAATGAACTTCTAGCCTTTTCCCCTTCTCTTTTTTTTAAAAAAAAGATAAACAACTGTTTATTTGTCCACTTTTCTTCCATATTTTCTCATAGAAGAAGGAAGCAAAACATTTTAACATTGAACTCTGATGCACTATTAAATAACTCTTCACATCTAAATGTGCCCTCAACGTTTTGCTCTTATATTATTATATTTGTGCATTTATTTTTGATAAAAACATGATTTCAGAGTACAAAGCATTTTCTTAATGAGCTCAGAATGTCAATATATTAAAATTACAAAAGTAATTTCTGCCTAAATACTATGGTATTTTAGTAATGGAGAAAAATCACAATCTAACCACTGATGTATTAAAATCATACGTTGTTTTTCATGTTTCTAGGTTTATCTAAGACTCCTTGGAATTTGCACTATTGTAGTTCACTTATGGCATGATGCAAAAGGGGATAAATAAGACTGTTTCATTAGTTATTGTGTTCTAACAAAAATAAATAGGTAAATGATTGCATCCTGTGCTTTGTGTGGGAGGCCAGAGTTTATATTTTTCTTTTCTAATTGGAGCACTAACCAGGCTAGAAAAAAATTATTTAGCATAATAATTTACAATAATCATGCAAGAAAGAATAATCTTTTACAGAGTGAAATAGATTCTGTAGACATTAATCTTGAAGCCAGCCTGGTCAATGCAACCACTCTCACTTTCCCTTATTTCTTGGGCCACCAGCAAACTGGACACCGTGGAATGGGGGCAGTGGGCTGAACAGACAGAGGAACCCACGGGAAAGGGGTGAAGAAAGGGGATGTTGACCAGCTGGACCCAGCTCCCTGGTGATGCTGGTGAGGGGGGAATCTGTGTTACGAGGAATAATTATGCTACTTTAACTAACATAACGGTTTTTATTTGATCAATCTCCTGCACACATGGAGTAACACCACTGAGAGGCTATGAAAGTGAAAGGGATTTATTATGCTCACAGGTGCCAGAAGAGGGAGATGTAGGGTGTCACACAGGGAGACGCAGGGAAGGAGCTCCCAGAGAGCTGAGAGAGAGTGGGGACCCCTTGGCAAGTACTGTAATGGAGGGCGGGGTCAGGGTGGAGGGTACAAGCAGAAGCAGCGAAGCAATTTCATGTGTGACTGGATGTCACTGGGTCATAGTCAGGGGAGGGCACGAAGGGGGACTCGTGGCAGGGACCAGCCTTATCACATTGGTGGACCTAGTCACCTGGATGGGTACTTATAGCCTGTTTGTGGAGATGTTGAGGCGTGAGGAAAATATGAAGTTTTGAAAATTTACAATCTATGGCTAGATTCTCTAGACTTTATTCTAAGATTTTAAGAAAAAGGCCCCAGTGCCTGTGAAAAATGGATGATAATTTCCCACCGAAAGTAGTTCTGTACAGGGTGATACAGGTAATTTGAGTTTGGAGAACAGAATGTTCTGCCTGTAGCTCTGATCATCAAGTGTGACTGATGAATAAACTGTAGGATTTGTTATCATAAATAATCAGAAAGACCCTCCCATATTTCAGATATTGAAGATATCTGAAGATATTTTATTACAGATATCATATTATAGATATCTTATTACAGATGTCATATCATATGATATCTGAAGATATCATATTACAGATATTGAGATACTGTAAAAGTTAAAAATTTTGAATGAGATAAGAATTTATTGGGAGACAATTTTCTATATATAGAAATGGAATGGAACTTTGAACCCAGGAAGGATAACTGAGATCTAGCATAACACTACATCTCCTCCTTTTGCAAATGAGATAATTTATTTTTTTTTCCAGTAGCCATGTATGGATGTGAGAGTTGGACCATAAAGAAGGCTGAGTGCTGAAGTATTGATGCTTTCAAATTGTGACGCTCTCAAAAGACTCTTGAGAGTCCTTTGAATAGCAATGATAACAAACCAGTCAATCCTATAGGAAATCAACCCTGAATATTCACTGGAAGGACTGATGCTGAAGCTGAACTCCAATACTTTGGCCACCTGATGCAATTTCTAAAGACCCTGATGCGGGGAAAGATTGAAGGTGGGAGGAGAAGGGGAAGACAGAGGATGAGATGGTTGGATGGCATCACCGACCCAATGGACAGGAGTTTGAATAGGCTCCTGGAGTTGGTGATGCACAAGGAAGCCTGGCGTGCTGCAATCCATGAGGTGGCAAAGAGTCAGACACGACTTAGTGACTAAACAACAACAATGTTTAGAGAAAAGGGCTATGACCTATTTAGTATCATCAGTCAGTTCAGTCATTCAGTCATGTCCTACTCTTTGCAACCCTATGGACTGCAGCACGCCAGGCCTCCCTCTCCATCACCAACTCCTGGAGTTTACTCAAACTCATGTCCATCGAGTCATTGATGCCATCCAACCATCTCATCCTCTGTTGCTCCATTCTCCTTCCACCTTCAATCTTTCCCAGCATCAGGGTCTTTTCCAATAAGTCAGTTCTTTGCATCAGATGGCCAGAGTATTGGAGTTTCAGCATCAGCATCAGTCCTTCCAATGAATATTCAGGACTGATTTCCTTTAGGATTGACTGGCTGGATCTCCTTGCAGTCCAAGGGACTCTCAAGAGTCTTCTCCAACACCACAGGTCAAAAGCATCAATTCTTCGGCACTCAGCTTTCTCTATAGTCCAACTCTCACATCCATACGTGACTACTGGAAAAACCATAGCTTTGAATAATGGACCTTTGTTGACAAAGTAACGTCTCTGTTTTTTAATATGCTGTCTAGTTTGGTCATAGCTTTTCTTCCAAGGAAGAAGCGTCTTTTAATTTCATAGCTGCAGTCACCATTAGCAGTGATTTTGGAGCCCCCCCAAAAAAGTCTCAGACTGATTCCATTATTTCCCCAAATATTTGTGATAAAGTGATGGGACTGGATGCCATGATCTTAGTTTTCTGAATGTTGATTTTTAAGCCAACTTTTTCACTCTCCTCTTTCACTTTCTTCAAGAAGCTCTTTAGTTCTTCACTTTCTGCCATAAGGGTGGTTTCATCTGCATATGTGAAGTTATTGATATTTCTCCTGGCAATCTTGATTCCAGCTTGTGCTTCAATCCACTCTGGCATTTTGCATGATGTACTCTGCATATAAGTTAAATAAGCAGGATGACAGATATACAGTCTTGATGTACTCTTTTCCCAATTTGGAATCCAAGAATACACAGAAGAACTATACAAAAAAGATCTTCCCGACCCAGATAATCACGTTGGTATGATCACTTAGAGCCAGACATTCTGAAATGCGAAGTCAAATGGGCCTTAGGAAGCATCACTACAAACAAAACTAATGGAGGTGATGGACTTCCCATTGAGCTATTTCAAATCCTAAAAGATGATGTTGTGAAAGATCTGCAGTCATTATGCCAGCAAATTTGGAAAACTCAGGACTGGAAAAGGTCAGTTTTCATTCCAATCCCAAAGAAACACAATGCCAAAGAATGCTCAAACTACTGCACAATTGCTATCATCTCACGCACTAGTAAAGTAATGCTCAAAATTCTCCAAGCCAGGCTTCAACAGTTCATGAACCATGAACTTCCAGATGTTCAAGCTGGATTTAGAAAAGGCAGAGGAACCAAAGATCAAGTTGCCAACATCCGTTGGATCATTGAAAAAGCTAAAGAGTTCCAGAAAAACATCTACTTCTACTTTATTGACTATGTTAAAGCCTTTGACTGTGTGGATCACAATAAACTGGAAAATTCTTCAAGAGATGGGAAAACCAGACCACCTGACCTGCCTCTTGAGAAACCTGTATTCAGGTCAGGAAGCTACAGTTAGAACTGGATGTAGAACCATAGACTGGTCCAAATCGAGAAAGGAGTATGTCAAGGCTGTGTCTTGTCACCCTGCTTATTTAACTTATATGCAGAGTACGTCATAAGAAATGCTGGGCTGGATGAAGCACAAGCTGGAATCAAGATTGCCAGGAGAAATATCAATAACCTCAGATATGCAGATGACACCACCCTTATGGCAGAAAGTGAAGAATAACTAAAGAGCCTCTTGATGAAAGTGAAAGAGGAGAGGGAAAAAGTTGGCTTAAAGCTCAACATTCAGAAAATAAAGATCATGGCATCCACTCCCATCACTTCATCACAAATAGATGGGGAAATAATGGAAACAGTGAGAGACTTTATTTTGGGGGGCTCCAAAATCACTGCAGATGGTGACTGCAGCTATGAAATTAAAAGATGCTTCCTCCTTGGAAGAAAAATTATGACCAATCTAGACAGCATATTAAAAAGCAGAGACATTACTTTGTCAACAAAGGTCCATCTAGTCAAAGCTATGGTTTTTCCAGTAGTCATGCATGGATGTGAGAGTTGGACTATAAAAAAGTTTAGCGCTGAAGAATTGATGCTTTTGACCTTTGGTATTGAAGAAGACTCTACTGCATGGAGAATCAACCAGTCCATCCTAAAGGAAATCAGTCCTGCATATTCATTGGAAGGACTGTTGCTGAAGCTGAAACTCCAGTACTTTGGCCACCTGATGTGAAGAATTGACTCATTTGAAAATACCCTGATGCTGGGAAAGATTGAAGGCGGGTGAAGGGGAGGACAGAGGATGAGATGGTTGGATGGCATCACTGACTGGATGGACATGCGTTTGAGTAAACTTCAGGAGTTGGTGATGGAAAGGAAGGCTTGCTATGCTGCAGCCCATGGGGTCACAAAGAGTGGGACATGACTTAGAGACTAAACTGAACTATTGTTCCACGTCCAGTTCTAACTGATGCTTCTTGACCTGCATACAGATTCTCAGGAGGCAGTTCAGGTGGTCTGGTATTGCCATCTCTTTAAGAATTTTCCACAGTTTGTTGTGATCCACACAGTCAAAGGCTTTGGCATAGTCAGTAAAGCAGAAGTAGATGTTTTTCTGGAACTCTTGTGCTTTTTCGATGATCTTACGGATGTTCATAGCAGTTGTTATCCTGTCAGGAGGAGAATGGAACTTTTCTAGTGGCTTTTTTTTTTAACCACTTATGCACTGTATTTTGATTTTTTATTTTTAGTTTGAGCAAAATAACATGATAGTGAATTGGTCTTCTATCTAAAGTATTCTTTATGTATTTACTCTAAGATGTATACAAGTCTATGGTAAAGTTAGACACTAAAGACTGAGACTGCATTTTTTCCCCCAAGAAGTAATAAAACCTGAAGATGTATTCCCTAGAGACCCTGCCTGCAGATAAAAGGCCCACAGCAACCAAAATTGTCTTTAATTTCTTAGAGTCCTGAATTGGACATTAGCTTAGTGAATCTAACTTGATAGCACTTTTTAAAAAGTTTTCTCGTTTGTATTTTTGGTCTTTATCCCTAAAGAAAGAACAGATGCAGGACATGTTCAGGGTGATAACAGGAGATTGGGTACTATGTCTTTTTACCACTTCAATCCTCAGATATTCTTAAATTTAACAATTTTATTTATGTAAGAATAAAAAGGGGTAAGTTGCAATTTCCCTAATTTTGCTGATTAGAAATATGCCAAAAAGGAGTTAAGTTGCCCTAACTAAACAGTAGTTCTGGAATTCAAATTTAGGGGTGTGGGCTCTAGAGATTGCACTTTTAAGTTCTACACTAAGTGCTGCATAAAAGGCCAAACCTACTGAAAGGTCAAAGCTATGTTTTTAGTGGTTCAATCTTCAGGATTTTATTCTAATTGACATGGTTTCTGTACCCCCACATCTCTCTCTTTGCCAGCTCTAAAGACCTATTTTAATAACACTTGTCTTCTAAAAATAATTCCCAGACCCAGTGTTAGTCTTGTGTAGCCCTGGTAGCTTGGCATCTGCTAAGCATACACATTATTTCCACTATAAACTTTATATTTGGATTCCAGATATCATACTCCTAACTCCTCCATTATTTTTCTCTACATCTGTGCTCTTCTGCTGCAGTACCTCATCCTTTTATCTTAGATCATTGCCACCAAACGTCTACTTGGATAGTTTTTATCTTTAGACTTTGCCAAATCCCCTTGGACACTGACTTATACTTATCTCATTGGATTTCCACTTTTAGTTCAAACCAACCCTGAGATCTCACACATATGTCTTCTGCCCT
Source organism: Bos mutus (assembly GCF_027580195.1). Classification (NCBI taxonomy): domain Eukaryota; kingdom Metazoa; phylum Chordata; class Mammalia; order Artiodactyla; family Bovidae; genus Bos; species Bos mutus. The sequence goes on along the minus strand of NC_091617.1, from coordinate 34,728,738 downwards.
GTAGTGTCCACTATTTGGTCCATAACTTTTCTAACTAGTGAATTTACAGATGTAACAGCAAATGAACCCTAGATATTTATTGGAAGGACTGATGCTGAAGCTGAAGTTCCAATACTTTGGCCACCTGATGTGAACAACTGATTCATCAGAAAAGACCCTGATGCTGGAAAAGATTGAAGGCAGGAGGAGAAGGGGATGACAGAGGATGAGATGGTTGGATGAGATCAACAACTCAATGGACATGAGTTTGAGCAAACTCTGGAAGATGGTGAAGGACAGGAAAGCCCAGTGTGCTGCAATCCATGGGTTCACAAAATTTGGACACAACTGAGTGACTGGAAATCAAGAAAACAGCATCCTCTCTTACTAGTTTCGATTTCAGAAAATATTAGAACATATAGTCAGAAAGCTGAATGGTGAAAGGTTATGCCCCAAATGGATCTATTACATATTTTTAAAGGGATGAAATGTAAGTACTGTATAGTCAGATAAAATATTGATAAACACCAAACTCATATTAGAAAAATTAAGAAAGCCCTGATCTGCAGCTCCAAGTCAAAGTTTGCTTTTCTAAGAAACAAACCAGTAGTAAACTAAAGAGATGTGGAGATGCAATTATTCGGTTTCTAGTGCTGACTATTGTTTGTTGCACTTAATCCATCAAGAACAAATCTCTGAGTGTGACAGGACCAGAACTGAGCTCAGGCATTCTTAAGCAGAGTTGCAGTTTTGTTCCACCTGAAGAGCTTTTAAAAATACTGATGGCTGAGCCTCATTTCCAAAGATCCTGATTTAGTATAGCTGAGATGAGACACAGACACTGGCATTTTATTTAAAAGATTCTAAGGTGAATGTGGGACTTCCCTGATAGCTCAGTTGGTAGAGAATCTGCCTGCAATTCAGGAAACCCTGGTTTGATTCCTGGGTTGGAAAGTTCCGTTGGAGAAGGGATAGGCTACCCACTTCAGTATTCTTGGGCTTCCCTTGTGGCTCAGCTGGTAAAGAATCTGCCTGCAATGCAGGAGACTTGGGTTTGATCCCTGGGTTGGGAAGATCTCCTGGAGAAGGAAGAGAAAGGCTACCCATTCCAGTATTCTGGCCTAGAGAAATCCATAAACTGTATCATCTATAGGATCACAAAGAGTCCGACACAACTGAGCGACTGTCACTTTATGGGGTACTAAGGTGGGCTTCCCTGGTAGCTCAGACAGTAAAGAGTCTGCCTGCAATGCAGGAGACCTGGGTTCGATCCCTGGGTCGGGAAGATCCCCTGGAGAAGGAAATGGCAACCCACTCCAGTATTCTTGCCTGGAGAATTCCATGGACAGAGGAGCCTGGTAGGCTACAGTCCATGGGATCACAGAGTCGGACACGACTGAGCGACTTCACTTCACTTCAAGGTGAATGTATTATTCAACTAGGAATGAGAACATGTAAGAACCCTTGGCAAAATAACTGAAAAAGTCCAGTGTGTTTTGTTCCCCCTATCTTTTCGTTCTCTCCTTTCTAAGCATGTGGCAATCTGCCTACTGGGGTCTCAGAGTGCCAAGGGCTCCTGACACAGTTCTTTCTATGTTTGGCCACTTTTCTCTTGGAGGCTTTCTCATGTCATGGGCTTGCCTCTCTGCTCTTGTAAATGGCAGGAACTGCTTGCTGAACCAAGTTTTCTAAGAGGTGAATAGAAAATTGGGATTTAACATGATGATTAGTATTATAGAATATTTTTCTCTTCACCCTAAAGTGAAAGGCCTCTATCAAAACTGAGTAAATTTAAAGACAAAAATGATTATCTAGTGCTCTTCTATTCTCATGTCATAACTGGCTTCTTCTCTGTCTGTTAAAAAATCTGTCTCTGAAAGCTTGGAGTGAATGGGCTTATTTTTCCCGGAGGCCTCAATTGCTTCTACTGATACTAATAGCTGTGAAAAAGTGACATGTTTCCTGTGCAGTTGGAGCCTCTGCAGTTGGATTTATTAGAAAGGCATATAAAAATAACAACAACAACAATGAAATAGTTAAACTGTGATTTGGAAAAATACTGAATGAAAATACACTTATTGTCCATATAAATGTTTTCCCTTTTGTCAAAGAAAGCCAGAAAATGTTTACAATGTGTAGGGCCTTGATTGAATTTTCAAAGTATGTGCCACTAGGCTTATTTTTGGAGACCTTAAAGATTGATATTTTAGGTATTGTTTTATTCTGATCACACTTGGGTACCTAACAAATTATCTTAGAATTCAATAGAAGATCTCTGTTAAGAATCAGTGCTATTGAAGCATCTAAGAGAAAATAAAACCTGCGAGGAGGGTGTTTGCTGTTTGTTTTTAAGCAAATAGAGATAATTTGGGCAAAGACTTGGTGGTCTAAGGATGAAACTGCGATAAGTAAGTTTGTCTATAAGTAAGTGTGTCTATGGTTCTGGGGAAAGATATTAGCTTCGTAAAGTATCAATTATTTCAACATTAAACTGATAAGAGATCATTATAATATTGACATTGTAGGAGATACTGTTAGTAAAATAGGCATTTAACTAGGAAAATTAAAACCTGGCAAAACATAACTACAAAGAATAGATGCTAAAAGAAATAAAGAGTTATTCTACAGTTGACTGAAAGATACAAAGACCTGGGAATGCAAAGGCTTGGCGTAAGCTGGCTGTATGACCTTTAGCAAAATGACTTCTCTGTACTCTATTTCTTTAAATGTGGCAGTGGAAAAAAATCATGTGTTAAAAATTTAAAGGTCTCTTAGGAAATTTAACAAAATATAAAAAATACTTTGAAGAGCATAAGAAATTTTACAGCTTTCTTGTTAAACAGAAACTCAAAACTGAAACTACAACATATGTAGAAAACTTTTATTTAGTTAAATCCATAATCAGAGATCATAGCTTTTGTCTCTTTTCATAATTAAACAAAAAATGAAAAATAACCAAAGGATTTCAACTCAAGATTAGGAAAAGACAACAAATATAGTAAGATGTAAAGAAATAATCTAGGAGAAGAACTCATGAAATAGAATTTTAAATACAGTGCAGCAACACAATAACTATCTCTCTCCCTAGTGGAATTTGTGGATAGAAAAATGGATTCTTTTAGGAGTATCATACAGGAAAATCCATGAAAATTTTGATCAAAGAGTAAAGGAAAAACCTTAATATTAGGAAGGAGAAAAGAGATATGACCCTAGATATATAATAGAGTAACACAACAAAAAGGTAACAAATAAGTGTAGAAATATAAAAAATGGAAATAAATGACAAGTGCAATAACACATATTACAATTTACAAGACCTGGCCAAAACAATACTATGAGGGTAACCAGTAACTTTAATATCTATGGTAAGTCCTTTCCTGAAATAAAGAAGGGAAATACAGACAAATAGCTTCAAAGAATATGCTCACAGTTAGAGAGCATGCTAAATTATACAAGAATGAATCATGTTCAGCTTTTCACACACACACACACACACACACACACACACACACCCACCCCTCCTGGGTCCTACAGTGCTGATTCTCTGACAAGTTCTCTGATCCTGTGGACTTTGGAAATAAATTCTGTAGTTGCATAGGTTTGATGTTTCACCGACTCTACTACTCATCAGAAGTGCTGCTTTGAAGAAAATCTCAGAAATCATAATCACAGAACTAGGAAATAAGATTTCAGTCTTCTGGTACCCTATGTAAGAAGGCTTAAGTTATGGAATTAATGTATTAATGGATAATGTGAATTTCTTAACACTGTCAGTTTTCTTAATCTACAGGTGCAACCCTTGTGAATACCATGATAAACTATGAGTACTTCCAGAATCACAGATTGAAAGATGAAGGAAAACAAGTAACAGAGAATTGATACCATTGGTGAACAGTTCTTTCTTAAAAAAAGAATGCCCTGAAATTTTGCTGAGAGGAAGAATCTGACAAATTATTTTATTTGCTCTTTCTTTGCCACTGTTCAAAACTGGATTCACTCTTTGAAGTAGTTTCCATTCAGATGTCAGCAGCAGCAAAATCCTCAAACTGCCATTACATTTGGTCACAGTCACATTTACTTTCAAGGACACAGGGTGAGTGATGTGAAAAACAATTTCCCTGGGGCCTAAACAGAGTTAGTTAGTATGAGAGTAAATGTTTAAGTGTAGGGTGTTCCATGTTGGTGTGTGTGTGTGTTAGTTGCTCAGTTAAATCTGACTCTTTGTGATCCCATGGACTGTAGCTCACTAGTTTCCTCTGTCCATGGAATTCTCCAGCAAGAATACTGGAGCGGATTGCCATTCCCTTCTCCAGGGGGTCTTCCTGACCCAGGGATTGAACCCAGGTCTCCTGCATTGCAGGCAGATTCTTTACCGTCTGAGCCATCAGGGAAGCAGCTCTGTGTGCTGGTGTGGCGTGCCAATCCTGAGTTAGAGTCATTCATGCTCTTCAGCAAATTTACTTCTAGTGTATTTTTAGTACATGGAACCCCTAAATTACAAGGGTACAGAGAAGTGACCCTTCACACAAGTTCTAAGAGTTGTACTTGTTTAATATATATGACTTTGAGTCACTGAAAACATCCAGTTGGAATATCCAGGAATCACCTAGCTAAACATGTGGATCTGGAACTAAAAAGAATTAGGAATTGTCCACATGCAAATGGTTATTGGACTAAACCATCTTTCTAGCCAGTCAGCTGTTTGAAGTTCTCATTACCAAGTTCACTGACCAGAGATTCTCACAGAGTGGGAGAAGTAGAAATTGAATGAGCCATGACAGCTTTATATCAAGGCTTTGTTTTATTGTTGACTAAAACATTTATCTGTCATAACGAAAATGGCAACCTAGTAGAAGAGGTAGGTATTTAGCATTGAAAAGGAGGAAAGTAAAATAAAGAGATAGTTTGGAATATTTAGGGAAGTTCTTCCTGAAAGAGTAATATGAAAACTGGTACTTAAAAATTTAGTAGAAATTTATCTAGGGGAAGGGAAGGGGTAACAGAAGACATTAAACTTGAGTTATTCAAGGGATAGAAAAAAGACATGGATAGATTGTAAAGGTTAGAGTGTAAGTAGGTTTTAAACTGAATATCTTGTGAGTTCTGGTAGGGATTTTAGAAACCATATTAAATATGTTTGGAAGTTACCAAAGTATATTTGGGAATAAATGATAAGATTTGAATTTTAAAAATTTATACTCAAACTTATGTATTGAAAAGGGGTAAGAGTTAAGAACTAAAAATGATTAGAATGTTACTGAAGTAGAGAGAATATCATGTTTAGGATAAAAGTGTTGATAGTAAGAAGAGAGATAAGAGAATAGAACGAGCAAATTATTTATAAAATAGAATTGATAATGCAATGATTGGTTTAGAGGAAGATGTCAATGTAGTGTCTGGCTTTTGGCACAAGCTGTTCTGTGGATGGGGTCATCATTTACTAAGTAAGAGAGGAGAAGAAGGATAACTGATTTAGAAGTGTTTATGTAAGTGGAGATGCTTTTGAAACCTAAGTGAGGATGTCAGCAGGCATTTACACAAATGTTCTGGAGATGTAGAGAGAGAGGTCTTGACTAAAGATATAAATGTACTGATCAAGAAAAAAATTGGTTAAGAGGAAGATGTTCAAGATGATGCCTGGTCAACTCAGTCTCTGTTATGTTCATTGTACTATGTAGTCAGAAAAGTGCTGGAATATTTTTTATATTTTGTCTAGTTCTCATACATCTAGCTAATCCATCTAACTCTGATTTATTTAATATGTTTTGTTTCTGTTAATCATACCCATAAAACATCCTTAAAATAGAGTATCACATACTGATGCCTCTTACAAACACACTTAACAGTTTAACCTGATCATTTCTCTTTATTTTTACCTTTTCCTCCTGATTAGCACTAGCCATTATGTATTAGAAAAATAACCAAAATAATTAAAAAGCCAGTAGGAGTTAAAATGGGTTGATTTTAGTTTTATAGAAAATTATCATTATTTAAAATTTCATTTATTTGACAAGATAGGCAAAAATAATACTGAACTTAGAAGGAAGAAATAATAAGATATGCATTCATGAAACAATTAGATGACAGATTCAGCACTCAAAATCTAATGATTTGTTAAATGTCTTTTTTTTTTAATATGCTTAGGTCTCTTAGAAAATTCTTTTTGCTATTTCTCTGTTTCACAAAAGGTAGTCATTTTGTATCTAATAAAGGGGAAAATCACATTGTTGTAAGACCCAGTGCTGTTATTATCTATTTTAAAATTACAGCCAAACTAGCTGAGAGATATTAAAAATAAATTATCAGCCTGTAATTACCACAGGTAGATATTGTGCTGTCACCAAAAAATAATGGGTGAATGGCAGATGAAATGCATAGTTGATGAGGTGCTATTTGTAACCCAGAACATGGTTCCTGATAAATAGTAAACTGTTTAATTAAGACAACAGAAATACGCACATTGAGATATAGGGTTGGTTAATATTCATCACATGAGGATAGATGTTGTTTAGTTTATCATGCCTTTACTAAATAATTAAACTATTTCAGTTTTAAATAGCGCTCATATCTTTTAATGACGGCAATGGAGTATATGGTTCTGGATTCCACTTGTGAAAGTGGCTATAGGATTTTGTGCAGAAAGTATTTGTTGAGGCTTTAGGCTCAGACCAATTTCTCCAACATCCTTACCACCACAATTCTTACCCTCCCATCACATGCATCATTTTAGATATCAGTTCTGCACCATGTAGGAGTAACTTGGAAGTTTTTCAGCTGTTTTTTTTTTTAACTCAAATTCTGATGGTATAATATCTCGTTTTAGAAAAAGAAAATGGTTCCAGCTTTTAGCAAGCATTTAAACATTCCAGTTTACATGTATTCCATTGTTATTAATTCAACAAACATCAATAAAGCCAAGGCCCAACTACATTTCCTATTCCAAGGGATTCACTGACAGGAGAGGAACGCCAATATGTGAATAATATGAGCACTTACAAATAATAGGTGTAAAAAGGCAGGTGAGCAAAATGATTGAGGAGCAGAGAAAGCAGGATTTAGGAGATAATCTTCACAGAGGTGGTTGATAGTCACTGAGGGTTTTTTCAGGGAGAGATATTTTTAGGTAGAGAATACAATGATATGGAGGTGCAAAGCAGTGGTATGTGTGAGGTTTGCGAGTAGTTCAACAGGCCTAGTTGGCCAAGTTTGGGCAACTGACACAATATGAAGCTAGAGAGGTCATATGGGATACTATAAAAGCAATCTTATAAGGTGGTAAAGAATCTGCCTACAGTGTAGGAGACCAGCGTTCAATCCCTGAGTTGGGAAGATTCCCTGGAGAAGGGAATGGCTACCCACTCCAGTATTCTTGCCTGGAGAATTTCATGGACAGAGGAGCCTGATGGGCTATGGTCCACAGGGTCACAAAGAGTTGGACACGACTGAACAACTACCACTTTCTCTTTGACAGGGAGAATGCAGAGAAGTCAATATTGCATATGTTATTTGATCATCAAAAATTAAGTTAATGTTTTGGGGGAGATGTTTAAATGAGTTTTGAGGAGGCTTTGCAACATACAGTTAAATCAAAAAAGAGTCTTCTTTTTCCATGTAAATTAATCAAACTGTGTATGTGTATATGTGTGTCTTTGTGTGAGTGTATATGTATGCAAGGAGATCCAACCAGTCCATCCTAAAGGAAATCAGTCCTGGGTGTTCACTGGAAGGACTAATGTTGAAGCTGGAACTCCAATATTTTGGCCACCTGATGCAAAGAGCTGACTCATTTGAAAAGACCCTGATGTTGGGAAAGATTGAAGGCAGAAGGAGAAGGGGACGACAGAGGATGAGATGGTTAGATGGCATCACCAACTCAATGGACATGAGTTTGGGTAAACTCTGGGAGTTGGTGATGGACAGGGAGGCCTGGTGTGCTGTGGTTCATAGGGTCACAAAGAGTCGGACACGACTGAATGACTGAACTGAACTGATTGATATCAGTTATGAAAGCCAAAATGAACTATATATCCACGTCTATTCATACTGCAACTTGAATGAAAGTATTCAAGGTAGAATGTTTCTTTGAAAAGAAAATCTTGACAATTTCCATGACCTTAAAGTGCATTTTTTTTTCTGTTTTCTCAACTTATTTCTGAAATAGCTATTTGCTATGGTGATTGTTTTATAATCAGTTCAGTATTGCCCATTTACTGCCACACAATCAATTGTTCCATGAATGACACGAGAAGAAGGAAATTCCTCTTAATTTACATAAATACTATCTAATACTTACTAATATCTGATATTCAATTCAGTTCAGTTCAGTTGCTCAGTCTTTGCAACCCCATGAATTGCAGCACAACAGGCCTCCCTGTCCATACCAACTCCCAGAGTTCACCCAAACTCATGTGCCTCAAGTCGGTGATGCCATCCTTTAACTTACATGCAGAGTACATCATGAGAAATGCTGGACTGGAAAAAACACAAACTGGAATCAAGATTGCCAGGAGAAATATCAGTAACCTCAGATATGCAGATGACACCACCCTTATGGCAGAAAGTGAAGAGGAACTACAAAGCCTCTTGATGAAAGTGAAAGTAGAGAGTGAAAAAGTTGGCTTAAAGCTCAACATTCAGAAAATGAAGATCATGGCATCTGGTCCCATCACTTCATGGGAAATAGATGGGGAAACAGTGGAAACAATGTCAGACTTTATCTTTTTGGGCTCCAAAATCACTGCAGATGGTGACTGCAGCCATGAAATTAAAAGACGCTTACTCCTTGGAAGGAAAGTTATGACCAACCTAGATAGCATATTCAAAAGCAGAGATATTACTTTGCTAACAAAGGTTCATCTAGTCAAGGCTATGGTTTTTCCTGTGGTCATGTATGGATGTGAGGACTGTGAAGAAGGCTGAGCGCCGAAGAATTGATGCTTTTGAACTGTGGTGTTGGAGAAGACGCTTGAGAGTCCCTTGGACTGCAAGGAGATCCAACCACTCCATTCTGAAGGAGATCAGCCCTGGGTGTTCTTTGGAAGGAATGATGCTAAAGTTGAAACTCCAGTACTTTGGCCACCTCATGTGAAGAGTTGATTCATTGGAAAAGACTCTGATGGTGGGAGGGATTGGGGGCAGGAGGAGAAGGGGACAACAGAGGATGAGATGGCTGGATGGCATCACTGACTCAATGCACGTGAGTCTGAGTGAACTCCGGGAGTTGGTGATGGACAGGGAGGCCTGGCATGCTGCGATTCATGGGGTCGAAAAGAGTCGGACACGACTGAGCGACTGATCTGATCTGATCTCATCTCATCCTCTGTTGTCCCCTTCTCCTCCTGTCTCCAATCCCTTCCAGCATCAGGATGTTTTCCAATGAGTTAACTCTTCGCATGAAGTGGCCAAAGTATTGGAGTTTCAGCCTCAGCATCAGTCCTTCCAATGAACACCCAGGACTGCTCTCCTCAGAATGGACTGGTTGGATCTCCTTGCAGTCCAAGGGACTCTCAAGAGTCTTCTCCAACACCACAGTTCAAAAGCATCAATTCTTTGGCACTCAGCCTTCTTCACAGTCCAACTCTTACACCCATACATGACCACTGGAAAAACCATAGCCTTGACTAGACGAACCTTTGTTGGCAAAGTAATGTCTCTGCTTTTGAATGTGCTATCTAGGTTGGTCATAACTTTACTTCCAAAGAGTAAGCATCTTTCAATTTCATGGCTGCAATCACCATCTGCAGTGATTTTGGAGCCCCCCCCCCCAAAAAAAAAGTCTGACACTGTTTCCATTGTTTCCCCATCTATTTCCCAAGAAGTGATGGGACCAGATGCCATGATCTTCATTTTCTGAATGTTGAGCTTTAAGCCAACTTTTTCACTCTCTACTTTCACTTTCATCAAGAGGCTTTGTAGTTCCTCTTCACTTTCTGCCATAAGGGTGGTGTCATCTGCATATCTGAGGTTATTGATATTTCTCCCGGCAGTCTTGATTCCAGCTTGTGCTACTTCCAGCCCAGCATTTCTCATGATGTACTCTGCATATAAGTTAAATAAGCAAGGTGACAATATACAGCCTTGGTGTACTCCTTTTCCTATTAGTATACAACTATTATCTTCTTTTAAAAAAGCAAACTAAATTGAACTGAATCTCCAAAAGATGCTGGTTACTCGTTTATTTCTTTCAAAACAGTTCTGAGGATGAAGACTTTACACCTAGTCACATATTTCTATAAATATTATATCATTTTATGACCAGCAAAGCCCATTAACAAATCTCAGAAAATAAGAACAGAATCTGGGTAATAAGCTCCAATACTCTGACCGCCTGATGTGAAGAGTTGACTCATTGGAAAAGACCCTGATGTTGGGAAAGATTGAGGGCAAGAGAAGAAGGGGGCAACAGAGGATGGGATGGTTGGATGATATCACCGATTCAATGGACATTAATCTGAGCAAACACCAGGAGACAGTGAAGGACAGGGAAGCCTGGCGTGCTTCAGTCCACAGGGTTACAAAGAGCTGCACACAACTTAGTGATTGAACAACAACAATAAAATAAAGTCTAACGTTTTTCTTCTCCTGTGTGTTTAGTCTAGTTTCACTTGCTCATAGGGTGCCATGTGTGCAGAGAGCTCACATTGGACCCTTCAAGCCAGAGTTCCTTTGTGAAAGAAACAGCTAACCTGACACCTCAGCTCAGACCATGTGCAGAAGCCACAAGCACAGCAGAGGAATTCAAGTTGGTGGTGATGGGATGGGCTGTGTGCAGAGACGCGGCACCTGGCACAGTGATCTGGAGCATGAACAGCACAGCTACATGGGCTCAGCAAGAACCCCTGCACTCCCACTGATGAGATCCTTATACAGCAGCCCTGACCATGGCCTATTGGGCGAATGTGTGCTGTGTGTGCCCTAGAGTGTGAGCTTGCACCTCTTGACTCTCTGATTAGAGATTAAATCTGTCCTTTGCTTCTGAACCCAAGTCAGTCTCCTTTTATAGATAAAAGCAACACCAGGGAGAAGAATACTTGTTGCAGACAGACTTGGGAGGGTTGGCAACAATTTCATACCATAAAAAAGGAATCGAGGGCTTCCCTAGTGGCTCAGTGGTAAAAAATCTGCCTGCCAATGCAGGAGATGCTGGTTTGGCCCCTGGGTCAGGAAGATCCCTGGAGAAGGAAATGGCAGCCCACTCTAGTATTCTTTATTCTTGCCTGGAAAATTCCATGAACAGAAGAGCCAGGAGGCTTATAGTCTGGATTGAAAAGGAGTTGGACACAGTGACTAAACAACAACAACATAGGAGAATTGATATCTTGTTCTTTCATATGTACCACTTTATTATAACATCTATAAAGGAGCGTTACATAATTAATGTGTTAAGACTTTGCACTTTAGATTACCGTGGGAATAGTTTTGTAATCAGTTTAGAAATTTGGTCTCTTTAGAACATTTTAGCTTTTATAAACCAACCTTAGTTTTAAAATTCAGGAAGTGAATATATGTATAGCAATATATTTCATAAAACTATACACATAAAGACAGTTAGATAATATATATCATTTTTAAGCCAAAAGTAATTTTTCTCTTTCATTTTTAGTTATATCAAGTGTTAATTATTCTTTTGAATATATGCAAGAGTATATAGAGAAAATTCAAATCATAACATTAAACATAAAAACCTGCTGGCTTTAGAATACATGAATATATCTTTCTCAATATTCTAATTTCATTATTTCTTGTATGACCACATAAGAAAAACACTGGCTTTATTTCTTTTAAGTGATACAATATTAAATTTCCAGTTTTCTAGGATCTTACCAAACTTAGACTCCTCTGGTTTCTTGTTTAAACTCAAAGTTGAAAAATGAAATATTTTTGTAAAGAATTTTTTCAGTGTACTTGGTATGCTTTTGAAGTTCTCTCCAGGTCTGCAGACTACTAGTTATAACACAGCAGTTGTTTGCATTTATCTTTAACAGGTAACAGCAGGTTGGCAAGAGCTTTGAGGAAAAGAAGAAAAAAAGAACTTTTACATTTAAATAGCCAAATAAAACAATAAAATGCACTAAGTAATTCTGTAGTGTAGATCTTGACATCAAAAGATAGCTCTTTCTCTTTCTTTTGTTTCCATAAATATTCCTGGGATGTGGGGAATAAAAGAATTTAATCTTTCTCTTTTCAGCCTTTATTCTCTCCCTCAAATCTTTTTTTGTGACATCAAATGGTCTTTTAAGTGGTGTCCATAGTTATGTGTTGAAGAAACAGTCCAATTTATGGCATGAATTCCACAAAGAATAATTTTATTTTCAATTATTTCTTATAGAGATGCCATATTTGAGAACAGGAGGTTTATTTATTACATCCTGTGTATTATGGTTTTGAAGAACTCTCCCCCTAGGAAGCAAGTAATTATAGAAGTGAGTAATCTTCTGTTTCTAGAAAAGTTTAAGAGAAGCCACTAAATTATTTCAGAGTAAACAGGAAATGTACTTTTATATCTACAAATTTTGTTTCTCTCCTCCAAAACCAGTATCAGTGGGGAGAACACAAACTTTCTTGATAAAAATTAAATAAATTATACTCTAATACAATAATATTATTAAAAAACAGATACTTCTCAAATCTTGAAACTTATTCAATTTTTTAGGGATTAAAATTTTTTCTCTGCACAAAAACAGGTCCTGTTATATGTTTCTATGGTTAAATATCTTCAATGCTTTCTTTTGGTCTTTTAGGCGAGGAGAGGAAGAATAATGCTTATTTTAATCTTTCTTTTTCTATCTTATAGAGTGTAACATTTATAAAACCCTAGTATATAGTAGATATAATTGTCTTATTAGCTTCCAAAATTTCTCAAACAAGTTATGGGTACTTTTGTGGTAAAAAGAGATTGAGAAAAGAGACATAAGGAGAGAGACCGAAACAGAAAAAGGAAGATGCTATGTATCTGCAATTATAAATTCACATCTTAGTGAATTTCTTCTTCTTGATACATGTGGATCTACCCCCATTTGTGTCAAACTTCCATAACGTGTTTTAACCATTAATCTATTAATAGTCAATTAACAATTTTCTTTTCAGCAATAAGAAATAGTGCAGGATGGCAAAACTAATACAATTATGTAAAGTTTAAAAATAAAATAAAATTAAAAAATAAAAATAAACAACTTTACAGAAATAAATAAATAAATAAAATAAAATAAGCCAAAAAAAAAAAAGAAATAGTGCAATAAATATTCTTCTGTTGGAATAAACGCACATTTCTCAGTCTCCTACTCAAAATGTCTCATGCTAGCCCCCATATCTTTACCAGCTTGTTTCCCTGTTCACTTATGCACACCAAATGTTCTAGTTAAACTGATTTAATCACAAAATAATTGTTCACATTCTACACTTTCAGTTCATTGCTTGCACCAAATACTCACATTGATCTGGGATGGCCTCACATTCATTTCTTCATTTACTCAAACTTGTGCATTTGTCAAGTTCTACCTTTCTTTCGACCAGCAGTGATTGCTTCCTCTTCTATAACACATAGATACCATGCATGGCTCAGTTATGTAAGATATCTTGTGTTAGTTTAAGTATGTAAATGTATTATATTTTTCTTTCTGGCTATAGACACTTTTGGAGAAGGCAATGGCACCCCACTCCAGTACTCTTGCCTGGCAAATCCCATGGATGGAGGAGCCTGGTAGGCTGCAGTCCACGGGGTCGCTAGGAGTCGGACACGACTGATCGACTTCACTTTCACTTTTCACTTTCATGCATTGGAGAAGGCAATGGCAACCCACTCCACTGTTCTTGCCTGGAGAATCCCAGGGATGGAAGAGCCTGGTGGGCTGCCATCTCTGGGGTCGCACAGAGTGGGACACGACTGAAACGACTTAGCGGCAGCAGCAGCATAGACACTTTAAAGACTTTTGATTATTCCTTGAGTTTCTAGCATAATTGCATATTTTCCTAATCATGGGAGACACTCTAAATAATAAAAACTTGAGAGTAATGATTCCTAGATTTCTTTCTTAGTAGCAGTGTTAACATTCTTAGAAAGTGAACAACCCACAGGTATCAACAAATCAGAATTGAGGGCTGACTATGAAAGTGTCACTGGCTTAGTTGTATTTGACTCTTTGGGACCCCATGGACTGTATCCCACCAGGCTTCTCTGTCCATGGAATTTTCCAGGCAAGAAGACTGGAGTGGGTTGTCATTACCTGACTCCAGGGCATCCTCCCGACCCAGGGATCCAACCCCGGTATGCCGCATTGTGGGCAGACTCTTTACCATCTGAGCCACCAGGGAAGCTCAAATACACAAGTGCTGGGGAAAATGCCTGCAGTTCTCCTGAAGTATCAGATGTTTCTCTTTTAGTTGTTTGATTATGGAGAGATCAGATGCTGCAAGGAAGAACCTTGGCAATTGTGGTCTTTAGGAAGATACTTGAGGACCTATGACACTGATTACATAATTAAAAAGCCAGAATGAAACTATTTCAACATTTTAACAATAGGCCATGCAGGTGATGGAGGGGGTCATCACGAGGGCATTACCGCAGGTTAACCCTGACGTGGGAATTAGTGGTTCCTCCTGCTTCCCAGTCTTTGTCGTTCGTGCTCCTTTCTGCTCCTGGCTTCCCTGGTGCTGCTGCTGCTGCTAAGTCACTTCAGTCGAGTCTGACTCTGTGCGACCCCATAGACGGCCGCCCACTAGGCTCCACCATCCCTGGGATTCTCCAGGCAAGAACACTGGAGTGGGGTGCCATTGCCTTCTCCACCTGGCTTCCCTAGCAGGAACCATTTCAAACAACACAAGTCATAGAGGAGAACATAGGCAAAACACTATCTGACATACATCACAGCAGGATCCTCTATGATCCGCCTCCCAAAATATTGGAAATAAAAGCAAAAATAAACAAATGGAACCTAATTAAACTTAAAAGCTTCTGCACCACAAAGGAAACTATAAGCAAGGTGAAAGCCTTCAGAATGGGAGAAAATAATAGCAAATGAAGCAACTGACAAATAACTAATCTCAAAAATATACAAGCAACTCCTACAGCTCAACTCCAGAAAAATAAACGACCCAATCAAACAATGGGCCAAAGAACTAAATAGACATTTCTCCAAATATGGCTAACAAACACATGAAAAGATGCTCAGCATCACTCATTATCAGAGAAATGCAAATCAAAACCACTATGAGGTACCATTTCACACCAGTCAGAATGGCTGCAATCCAAAAGTCTACAAGCAATAAATGCTGGAGAGGGTGTGGAGAAAAGGGAACCCTCTTACACTGTTGGTGGGAATGCAAACTAGTACAGCCACTATGGAGAACAGTGTGGAGAGTCCTTAAAAAACTGGAAATAGAACTGCCTTATGATCCAGCAATCCCACTGCTGGGCATGCACACTGAGGAAACCAGAAGGGAAAGAGACATGTGTACCCCAATGTGCATCGCGGCACTGTTTATAATAGCCAGGACATGGAAGCAACCTAGATGCCCATCAGCAGATGAATGGATAAGAAAGCGGTGGTACATATACACAATGGAGTACTACTCAGCCATTAAAAAGAATACATTTGAATCAGTTCTAATGAGGTGGATGAAACTGGAGCCTATTATACAAAATGAAGTAAGCCAGAAAGAAAAACACCAATATAGTATCAGTTCAGTTCAGTTCAGTCACTCAGTCGTGTCCGACTCTTTGTGACCCCATGAATTGCAGCACACCAGGTCTCTCTGTCCATCACCAACTCCCGGAGTTCACTCAGACTCACGTCCATCGAGTCAGTGATGCCCTCCAGCCATCTCATCCTCTGTTGTCCCCTTCTCCTCCTGCCCCCAATCCTTCCCACCATCAGAGTCTTTTCCAATGAGTCAACTCTTCACATGAGGTGGCCAAAGTACTGGAGTTTCAGCTTTAGCATCATTCCTTCCAAAGAAATCCCAGGGCTGATCTCCTTCAGAATGGAGTGGTTGGATCTCCTTGCAGTCCAAGGGACTCTCAAGAGTCTTCTCCAACACCACAGTTCAAATGCATCAATACGGAGCTCAGCCTTCTTCACAGTCAAACTCTCACATCCATACATGACCACAGGAAAAACCATAGCCTTGACTAGACGGACCTTTGTTGGCAAAGTAATGTCTCTGCTTTTGAATATGCTATCTAGGTTGGTCACAACTTTCCTTCCAAGGAGTAAGCGTCTTTTAATTTCATGGCTGCAGTCACCATCTGCAGTGATTTTGGAGCCCCAAAAAATAAAGTCTGACACTGTTTCCACTGTTTCCCCATGTATATAGTATACTAATGCATATATATGGAATTTAGAAAGATGGTAACGATAACCCTGTATGCAAGACAGCAAAAGAGACACAGATGTATGGAACAGTCTTTTGGACTCTGTGGGAGGGGGCGAGGGTGGGATGATTTGGGAGAATGGCATTGAAACATGTATAATATCATGTGTGAGACAAATCGCCAGTCCAGGTTTGATGCATGATACTGGATGCTTGGGGCTGGTGCACTGAGACGACCCAGAGGGATGGTATGGGGAGGGAGGAGGGAGGGGGGTTCAGGATGGGGAGCACGTGTATACCTGTGGGGATTCATGTTGATTTATGGCAAAACCACTACAATATTGTAAAGTAATTAACCTCCAATTGAAATAAATAAATTTATATATATAAAAAAAAACACTGCAAGGCTTGAAAGAGGAAATAAAGTGTTACTGAGACTATCTGGGCTGTACTGCATGTGACTGAACCCCATTAAGTTGTCTTTATAAACTCCTAAGATTCTGGGGAGTGGATGCAGAGAGCCACTGTTTTGAGGTGCCCAAGTAAGAAAGTTTCTGGTTAAAACTGCCACCCACAAGTCTGGATTGATTGACATCTACCTTCTGTCTCTTCTTGCCCTCCATACAGGGGATCCTGTTTGGGACTTCACTCATGGAACTCTCGTCATTTTGAACCAACAACAGGTTACTAATGTGGGAATGTTAGGCTTGTTAACTCAGACTTCAGAAATAGAGCATATTTGGGGTTTGTGAGGGCTACAGTCTGGGAGACACAGATTCAAGAAGCACTTGAATTGTCTTCTGATGGACTACAAAATGAAGGGGCTTATGATGGCAGAAAAGTGGCAAGCCACCGTTAGTTACAAGGGTTGTTCGTGAAGAATTGTTTGGAGGTGGCAAGAAATAAGGGTGATTGTTAAGAAAGTATTGTTTGGGGTCCAAGATGGTTGCATAGTTACAGGTTATAAGGCCTATAAGACCTTGATACCATAAGGTAGCAGCTGGCAGATGTTTTTCTGAATATAACTGATGGTGTCCTTGGGTCTGGTATGGTTTATACAAAGTTCAGGTTCTCAATAGTCCAAGGGTATGTCTGAGACCAGATCCTCAATGGCCACTCAACTCCATTTTTGTTTGTCTGAACTTTTATTACTCCATTGTAATTTCAAGTTGTCCTCAATTCTATTTTTGTTCTGTAAAATTCACAAGAACTGATGGAGGCAGACATAGAGGTATGAGAGATATTTGGTTTATTGAAAGATAAACAGGACTTGACCATTAAACAAGGAAAAAGAATAGCAGATGGTGCTGTGTTTTATTCCAAGTTGAAAACCCACGAGTAAGAGTCTGTGATTCTTGAGAAACAGTGTAAACTTCTGTTTACATGGAAACAATGGGAATCAGAGACTGTTGGAAATTACTGGAAGACATTATAGACAGATGTATATGTAATAAAGAATAATTTGGATTTCCACCTATGAGTGGAACTCTAGGAATTTTAAACAAAGTCAGGATGAAATGGGTGGATTTGTGTTTTGAAAAGTGTTCAGTGAAGCAGATTTTTTTTTCAATATTAAATACTACAATACTTCACAGTTTGGAGTTTGTTGTATCTGTGGATGTAAAACTGTGGATATGGAGAGCCAGGTATAAGTTACATATGGGTTTCCCACTGTGCAGAAGGTGGACACCCCTAACCCCG
The DNA here is from genome assembly GCF_027580195.1 of Bos mutus. Classification (NCBI taxonomy): domain Eukaryota; kingdom Metazoa; phylum Chordata; class Mammalia; order Artiodactyla; family Bovidae; genus Bos; species Bos mutus. The sequence continues at coordinate 34,710,750 of NC_091617.1, read as the reverse complement.
GAATTGTTCAATGGTCAACTGTAATGGAGGTGTGTGTTCCTATGTAAATTTTTATATTGGGAATCTCAGTTGCTCACAGACTTTCTGTGTAAAATAACATTGAGATAGTAACTGCTATGCTGAAGGTATTTTATTTTGGGTGTGGTCTACACTACTGATTTAATTGATAATATCTGTTTCTGACCATTTCCTAATTAGGGTTGAAAAATAAGACAGTCATTGCTAATTGAGCATACAAAAATGATACAGGTGCAAAATATTTTTGTTCAAGAAATAACATATTGGTAAAATGAGTAAATATTACCAGGTCTGGCTGACAAATTAAAGAGAAATTCATAAGTAAAACTTTTGGGCTGAATGGTGACCTTCCCACAACCATGAAAAGTGAAAGAAAACGTTGGTTGCTAGGTCATGTCTTACTCTTTGCAGCCCCATGGAATGTAGCCTGCCAGTCTCCTCTATCCATGGAATTCTCCAAGCAAGAAAACTGGAGTGGGTAGCCATTCCCTTCTCCAGGGGATCTTTCTGACCCAGGGATTGAACCTTAGTCTCCTGTATTGGCAGGTGGATTCTTTACCATCTGGGCCACCAGGGAAGCCCATATCTGTGTTCTATTTCCTGGAACTTGTGAATAAAAAAGAGATCTTTGTACATATAGTTAAGGATTTTGAGTTGAGGGTGTAAGGAGATTCTGTGTTATGCAGATGAACCCTCAATCCAATGATATGGATTCTTATAAGAAATGTACTCTGAGTAGGAGGCCATGTGATCACAGAGACAAATATTGAAATGATGTGGCTGCAAATCAAGGAATATGAACTGCTACTAGAAACTTAAAGAGAGGCAAGGAAAGAATTCCCCCTGTATCCCCTGAGGGAGTGCAGCCCTGCCAACACCTTTATTTCACACTTTTGGCTTCCACAGCTGTGAGATAGCTGTGAGATAATAAGTTTGTGTTTTTTAAGTGACCAAGTTTGTAGTAATTCATTATAGCAGCCATAAAAAATAATGTGCTAAGCTTTTTAGATAAATGTTTAAATATCTGTGGCCAAGATAGCAGTTGAAAAAGTATCACATGGGCAGTAGAAAAACCAGAGCGATTTGAACAAATAAGGATCATTCACATATTATCTAAAGAATTACTATGACACATGTGTAATTGTCTTATGATCTCACTTAAGCTGGCTGTGAGTGAAAGACAGTTTCTGCTACTGGGGGTTTTCCTTTTATGTCCTAACAGTGTGGTTCCTGTATTGCTGAGAGATGGGCTGAGGGGTCATGAGGGAATTTTCAGGAACAGGAATTCTCTAAAACAAAGATTATGCTGAAGTATTTATGAAAGTTTGGCACGAAAAAGCACGTGAATAGTCAGGTTATGAAAATAGGTCTAACATTCAAAGTAAATAAACATGCATTTTACATTTGGTTTCATTTTTGTGAAATCATCTTTGCCAAGCAATAGCACAGTGAATTGAGCCTAATGAGTTGTTACTATTGGACCCGATCTTTTCAGTTCTAAATTCAGTATGATTTGTTTATTTTTTGGGTACTGTTCAGACAGTATCTCATAAATCTTTCTTTTGAGACATTTTTAAAATTATTGTATTAGTTTCCTAGGGCTGCTATTACAAATGACCACAAAACGATTGGCTTAAAACAACAGAAAAGTGTTCTTCCACAGTCTGGGAGCTACAGATCTGAAATTACGGTGTTGGCAGGGCTGTGTTTTTCTGAAAGTTCTGATGGAGAAATTATCCATCTCTCTCTTAGTTTCTGGTGGTTGCCAGCGATCCTTTGTGTTACTGTATGTACATGCATCACTGCAAAGTCTGCCTCCGTTCTTGCATGATGTTTTCCCTGTGTCTCTATGTTCAAATTTTCCTCTTCTTTTTTTTTTAATCAAGACATGAGTTCTTAGATTAAGTTTTACCTTTATCCAATATGACTTCTTATTAACTTGATTATATCTGCAAAGACTCTATTTATAAATATATTGATCAGCGTTCTCCAGAGAAGCAGAACCAATGGGACTTATGTGTTTATATTTATTTTAAGGAGTTGGTCCATGTGATTATGCCTGGCAAGTCCAAAAGTTACAGGGTGGGTCAGCAGGTTGCAGACCAGGGAAGGGCTGATGCTGTAGTTATAAAGTTGAAGTTGTTTGTTGACAGAATTTCCTCTTATTTAGGGAGAGTTCAGACTCTCTTTAAAAAAAAAAAAAAATTCTAGCTGTCAACTGATTAGATGAGGCCCACCCTAAATCTCGGGGGTATCTACTTAAACTCTACTAATTTAAATGATATGCTCATCCAAAAATACTCTCTTAAGGAATATCCAGAATAATGTTTAACTGAATATCTAAGGCTGTGATCTAGTGAAGTTGTCATATAAAATTAACTGTTAAAACAAAGTCATATTCATAGTACCAAGAGTTGTGACTTGCCTGTATCTTTTTTGGGGCCATAATTCAACCCAAAATACTTCTGTTCATATATATGTAATTTTAATAACTTTCTTAAATATTTTCTTTTTTGCATAATACTGCTCCTTTCTTATAGTTGGAAATATAGGAATAAGACTAAACCATGTGTAAAAGTCCTGAATTTACAAAAGACAATTTAAATGTTCTGATTATTTTAGACTGATGTGCAATCAAGTTTTAGTTTTTTGCATGGGAAGAAAATATTCTCTTGCTATGTCTATGTCATCATTATAACCCTGTTGGCTTATAATTCAGTCATTTTCTCCATAGTGATATCCACACTGCTTTTATTTGTGATCAGGGTTTTATTTATTTATTTATTTTGTTTCATTCATTGAACTAATGATTATTTGTTACTGGGGAAAGGAAAGGCATATATGGGCCTTGCTCTCATGATAAAAATAAACAGGAAATAAACAAATTGATAATGTTATCAGAGGTAGCAATTTAGAACCAGGGAAGAATAAAAAGTGTGGGTTGATAGAGAATGAATTGAGGTGGGAGTGCTTACAGCAATATTATATTGTGATACCTGGAAATCTTCTCTGAAATGAAGACTGACATTTCAATTGAAAAATGATTTGACAGGAAGGAACCACTGACCTGAATGTTTGGGACAGAATCTTTGGATAGAAGGACCAACAACTGGAAAAGTCCTAAAGACAGAATAAGCTTGGTGAGCACATGAGACAGAAGAACAGCAAGTGTGGCTGGGACTTAGTGAGAGAAGGGGAGAAGTCTGAGATCAAGATCCATCCAACCGTCTCATCCTCTGTTGTCCCCTTCTCCTCCCGCCTTCAATCTTTCCCAGCATCAGGGTCTTTTCAAATGAGTCAATTCTTCATATCAGGTGGCCAAAGTATTGGAATCCTTCCAATGAATATTCAGGACTGATTTCCTTTAGGATGGACTGGTTGGATCTCCTTGCAGTCCAAGGGACTCAGTCCAAGGTAGGTGAAGGTAGGTCTTTTTCCCACAGTGAACCCTCTATACACTTAATGATATGTCAACTGTAAATCTTTCAGCAGTACCATTTATAGACTTTGCTTCACCCATTGACAATATAAAAGTGTACCTGAGGTTGGGGGTGATCATTTGCATATCAGTGTCTGAAGATTAAATGTCATTTACCAATATTTTAGGTTTGACTAAAAGTATATTTTATCTGTTTTTCTAATAGGAAAAAAAGTAATAAAATGTGTAATTTACCCTAAAGGACAGACTTAGAATAATGGTTTTATCTTCTTAAGTGTCAGTTTGAACAAGAATCATCTAATCCAAGACATGGTCCAGTAAGCTGAATGTAAATTGTTTGAGATATGAAGGTGTTAATTAGTTCAGAAAATGTTGACCTTTCCCAAATGTCCTTTTTGTGTTTTTTTATCAGTTTTCTCTGAGGGAAACTGATAGAATTATGAATTTCTCAGTAGAATATAATATTAGCTGTGGGGTACTTTTCATTAATATTTTTGAGTAAGTAAATCTTTCTCCCATCCCTCCCACCAGCCAACCCGTAGTAGAGGGCCATGAATATAATGGAAACGTTTATAGCCATGTTTAATTTAGACTATTAACTTGTATAATTTTTAGTTTACTTGTTAATAGAGACCATTAATAACCTTTCTTTATGCTTTGATATAATAGGATTAGTAATCTCAGTAAAAAATGATTAGAACTTTGAAAAGTTCTCACATGTGTTTCATTTATCATTGTAATACAACAAACTATGATTTAATAGCTTAAAACAACATTGTTGTTATGCTCACAGATTCTGTGGTCAGAAATTGGAACAGGGCATTGCCCGAAAGACTGGTGTTTGCTTCACAATGACTGGGGCTGGGGAGACCCAAAGTCTGGGGATGAATCTATAACAAAAGGTGAAATCATCCGAAGACTTGTTCAATTACAAAATTAGCACCTGAGCTGGGTGACTGGTCATCTAGGACTATTGTCTAGAGTGGAAGTCTAGGCAGTATTTAAGTTAAAAATGCATATATCCTATGTCATAGGGATCCCATTTTAACTGTGTCTTGAATAATTTTTTAAAGACTCTATATATAGGGATGCTCACTATGACATTGTTTTGATAATCCAGAGCACATGACTTCCAAGCCAGGCAAGAGCTTATATGAGCCAGACTTGGAATGCTGCACAGCATCACCTCTTCCCAACTATATTTGTCTATGCTATTATAAATCTTTCCAGATGAAAGGGGAAGGCAAGTAGACACTAACAGTTGATAGGGGATTTACAGTGTACTGTAAAAGGGCATAAGGGCATATGGGAAGGGAGATAACATGATTGCTATCTGAAGAAAAGGCAATCTGATACAACATATAGAATATTTATTTTTATTTTTAATTTAATTTAATTTTTTAAAAAACTTTACAATATTGAATTGGTTTTGCCAAATATCGAAATGAATCCGCCACAGGTATACATGTGTTCCCCATCCTGAACCCTCCTCCCTCCTCCCTCCCCATACCATCCCTCTGGGTTGTCCCAGTCACCAGCCCCAAGCATCCAGTATTGTGCATCGAACCTGGACTGGCGACTCGTTTCATACATGATACTATACATGTTTCAATGCCATTCTCCCAAATCTTCCCACCCTCTCCCTCTCCCACAGAGTCCAAAAGACTGTTTTATACATCAGTGTCTCTTTTGCTGTCTCGTATACAGGGTTATTGTTACCATCTTTCTGAATTCCATATATATGCGTTAGTATACTGTATTGGTGTTTTTCTTTCTGGCTTACTTCACTCTGTATAATAGGCTCCAGTTTCATCCACCTCATTAGAACTGATTCAAATGTATTCTTTTTAATGGCTGAGTAATACTCCATTGTGTATATGTACCACTTCTTTCTTATCCATTCATCTGCTGATGGACATCTAGGTTGCTTCCATGTCCTGGCTATTATAAACAGTCCTGTGATGAACATTGGAGTACACGTGTCTCTTTCCCTTCTGGTTTCCTCAGTGTGTATGCCCAGCGGTGGGATTGCTGGGTCATAAGGCAGTTCTATTTCCAGTTTTTTAAGGAATCTCCACACTGTGCTCCATAGTAGCTGTACTAGTTTTCATTCCCACCAACAGTGTAAGAGGGCTCCCTTTCCTCCACACCCTCTACAGCATTTATTGCTTGTAGACTTTTGGATCACAGCCATTCTGACTGGTGTGAAATGGTACTTCATAGTGGTTTTGATTTGCATTTCTCTGATAATGAGTGATGCTGAGCATCTTTTCATGTGTTTGTTAGCCACCTGTATGTCTTCTTTGGAGAAATGTCTATTTAGTTCTTTGGCCCATTGTTTGATTGGGTCATTTATTTTTCTGGAATTGAGCTGTAGGAGTTGCTTGTATATTTTTGAGATTAGTTATTTGTCAGTTGCTTCATTTGCTATTATTTTCTCCCATTCTGAAGGCTGCCTTTTCACCTTGCTAATAGTTTCCTTTGTTGTGCAGAAGCTTTTAAGTTTAATAAGTTCCCATTTGTTTATTTTTGCTTTTATTTCCAATATTCTGGGAGGTGGGTCATAGAGGATCCTGCTGTGATGTATGTCGGAGACTGTTTTGTCTATGTTCTCTTCTAGGAGTTTTATAGTTTCTGGTCTTACGTTGAGATCTTTAATCCATTTTGAGTTTATTTTTGTGTATGGTGTTAGAAAGTGTTCTAGTTTCATTCTTTTACAAGTGGTTGACCAGTTTTCCCAGCACCACTTGTTAAAGAGATTGTCTTTAATCCATTGTATATTCTTGCCTCCTTTGTCAAAGATAAGGTGTCCATATGTGCGTGGATTTATCTCTGGGCTTTCTGTTTTGTTCCATTGATCTCTATTTCTGTCTTTGTGCCAGTACCATACTGTCTTGATGACTGTGGCTTTGTAGTAGAGCCTGAAGTCAGGTAGGTTGATTCCTCCAGTTCCATTCTTCTTTCTCAAGATAGCTTTGGCTATTCGAGGTTTTTTGTATTTCCTTACAAATTGTGAAATTATTTGTTCTAGCTCCATGAAGAATACTGTTGGTAGCTTGATAGGGATTGCATTGAATCTATAAATTGCTTTGGGTAGTATACTCATTTTCACTATATTGATTCTTCCAATCCATGAACATGGTATATTTCTCCATCTATTAGTGTCCTCTTTGATTTCTTTCACCAGTGTTTTCTAGTTTTCTATATATAGGTCTTTAGTTTCTTTAGGTAGATATATTCCTAAGTATTTTATTCTTTCCATTACAATGGTGAATGGAATTGTTTCCTTAATTTCGCTTTCTATTTTCTCATTATTAGTATATAGGAATGCAAGGGATTTCTGTGTGTTGATTTTATATCCTGCAACTTTACTATAATCATTGATTAGCTCTAGTAATTTTCTGATGGAGTCTTTAGGGTTTTCTATGTAGAGGATCACGTCATCTGCAAATAGTGAGAGTTTTACTTCTTCTTTTCCAATTTGGATTCCTTTTATTTCTTTTTCTGCTCTGATTGCTGTGGCCAAAACTTCCAAAACTATGAGATACAACATATAGAATATTTAGCACAGGGTTTTTAATATGTAAGAAGCACTCAATGATAATTATCGTTAGTATTTCAAGATAATAGTAGTTATAAAATATTCTTTAATATATTTTGGACTATAGTCCAACTTAAGCTTTTTAATTATTCATGTCGTTATAATAAGAGCTTTTCATGCAAAAAAAAAACCTCAGATTCTAGAAGGAAATTTAAATTGTGTTTTCAGTTGGTGAGAAAATGTAATCCATTTATTGAAATGTAATATTAGACTTAATTATGGATGAAGCACAAGCTGGAATCAAGATTAATGGGAGAAATATCAATAACCTCAGATATGCAGATGACACCACCCTTATGGCAGAAAGTGAAGAGGAACTAAGGCGCCTCTTGATGAAAGTGAAAGAGGAGAGTGAAAAAGTTGGCTTAAAGCTCAACATTCAGAAAACGAAGATCATGGCATCTGGTCCCATCACTTCATGGGAAATAGATGGGGAAACAGTGGAAACAGTGGCTGACTTTGTTTTTTTGGGCTCCAAAATCATTGCAGATGGTGATTGCAGCCATGAAATTAAAAGACACTTACTCCTTGGAAGGAAAGTTATGACCAACCTAGACAGCATATTCAAAAGCAGAGACATTACTTTGCCAACAAAGGTCTGTCTAGTCAAGGCTATGTTTTTTTCCAGTAGTCATGTATGGATACGAGAGTTGGACTATAAAGAAAGCTGAGTGCTGAAAAATTGATGTTTTGGACCTGTGGTGTTGGAGAGACTCTTGAGAGTCCCATGGACTGCAAGGAAATCCAACCAGTCCATCCTAAAGGAAATCAGTCCTGAATATTCACTGGAAGGACTGATGTTGAAGCTGAAACTCCAATACTTTGGCCACCTGATGCAAAGAGCTGACTCATTTGAAAAAACCCTGATTCTGGGAAAGATTGAAGGTGGGAAGATAAAGGGATAACAGAGGATGAGATGATTGGATGGCATCACTGACTCAATGGACATGAGTTTGAGTAAACTCTGGGAGTTGGTGATGGACAGGGAGGCCTGGCATGCTGCAGTCCATGGGGTTGCAATGAGTCAGACATCACTGAATGATTGAACTGACTGACTGATTATCTCTACAATTATTAGAGCAGCTTCACATTTTGACAAGGGAAGTTCCAAAAGCATCACGTGGCAGTTTGACCACTGGAAAAAAACTTTAATAAACTTAACATGGAATTTGTGGACATAACATGTAAAATGAAGGGGGCTCTCAAACTAATCAGTTATTTGTTCCTTTGATAGCGATCAGGTTTTTTTTCACATGAGAACATTAAAAATAAAATGGTATAATCTTTATAAAAATTAAGTTAAATGTATGAACTGATTGAAAGAACTAAGATTAATGACTTAAAACAATTTATATTACTAGATTACACAAGTAAAAGCTTAAATATTGTGAATTAATGAATTGACCTTTGACTAGGATAAAGTTTAAATGGAGGGTGACTTCATAAAGCTATTTGGCAATATTTAATTAGTTTTAAAATGAATTAAGATATATCTTAAATAAGTCTCACAAGGAACACATGTAGGGGATGCTTTATACTGTATTTATTTATAATAGAAAAAAATGAAAATAATTCAGTGCCTTATTGGTGAGGGAGTATATTAAAAAATTAGTCTCTTCATTTGATGAGATGTTAACGTAGATTTTAAAATAAATACATTTGATAAATGTGTGTTGAGTATTTAAAACAGATTGAATATAAAAGGCTATTTGTAGAAAAATATTTACAGTAAAATCAATTACCTAATTTTTGCCTTATATCTGATACAACAGTATTTGTTACTATGGAAGTAAACATGTAACACAGATGTACAAACCTCTTTGCATTGAAATCTAAATTTTGTTAATGTTCATATAGGAGAAAGAGAAGGAATAGACTACAGAGAAAAAATCGAGGTTACAACTGCACCTGTAATTGTAAAAACATTTTGATTAGTCTGACAAAAGTTAATCTTTATTTTGTCTGGCTAGCACACCAATATTGTTATATTATCTATTATAATTTTCTGTTTTAAAAGTGAAAAGTGGTATTGACTCAGGGGGAAAATTATGCTACAATCACTGATATCTTAAAAATTAGGCATCCTTATGATTATAACTCCAGCTGGAGAACTTTCTTTTGATATGATGAATTTGAGTCCTTTTTTAATGGTATTGATAATTTTTAAATTACTCTTTTATGTCTATTTTTTTAAAAAATTGAAAAATAGGTAAACTAGCACAACTTTGTTTTCTTAATTTGCTATCTAAAGAATTTCTGTGTAACTGTATGTCAAAGCTCTGTACTTCACAGTTTTACAATAAAAGGCATATAATAAACTTGTCCCTGAAGACACAGATAAGAAAAATGAATCAGGAAAATAAAGAAAGATTATATGGGGAGAAGGTAATGGCACCCCACTCCAGTACTCTTGCCTGGAAAATCCCATGGATGGAGGAGCCTGGTGGACTACAGACCATGGGGTCGCTAAGAGTCGGACACAACTGAGCGACTTCACTTTCACTTTTCACTTTCATGCATTGGAGAAGGAAATGGCAACCCACTCCAGTGTTCTTGCCTGGAGAATCCCAGGGACGGTGGATCCTGGTGGGCTTCCGTCTCTGGGGTCGCACAGAGTCAGACAGGACTGAAGCAACTTAAAGAATACTGCTTGTATTCTTTAGTTGTGATTCTTTAGTTATTAGAAGCATGAAATACGTTAACCTCTTTGGATTCTGTTTGAAAGGTACATATATATGTGAGTTTTCCAATAAAGCTATTTCTGCTTTTCAAGTTTGACAAGATTTTGGCATGTTTGGGGGCATCTCATACTCTGTGTGTATCAGCCTTCATCCTCTGAATCAGTGCTTCTCCAAAGGTCACCCACAGACTGTTAACCAGTTGGTATGTGTTACCAGTCTGCAGTGGGATAAGGCACTTGTATCAGTGTAAATCAATCATATCATAGACATTATTTATTTCAGTTATTTAAAAAATATATTATGAGTTTTTCAAAGAAGGAAGCAGTGCATTTACTTCCATTCTGATACTGAAATGGACTAACTTGGATTAGTAGGAAAAAAAGAAGCAGAAGTTGCAGCAAGGATAAAATTTTCATACTTTGTTTGGGAAAAGGACATCCAGGGCAGTGAGGATAGGGTGAAAGGGCAGTGAGGCAAAGAAAGAAGCAATGTAAGCAATGTAACCATGAGCTATCAGGCCATTTGGCCCTGTTCACAAGGAGCGCTGAAGGGATATGGTTGGTCCACAGCACTTTCTTAGAAGAGTTACAAGGAGACACATATAGCATAGTGGGAAAATAGATTTTATAATTATTTATTGAAATAAACTTTCAATATGGAAGAATATTAAGACTCTAAAATGATGACTATTTTTAGAATTTCTTCAATGTTAATAAATAACAAAGTTTCACATCATGTTTATTATATCCCCAAATTTTCCTTTAGTATGGTAGGGGACCATGTTGGTAGGGGTCCATTAGCTTGTTAGGAGTATTGGTTGCTAATGACTCATAGCTGCTGCCTTCTCTAGAGAATTTCTCTTGGCAGAATGGGAGCTTCCTTGCCCAGAAGGTTATGTGCCCTTTCATACAACCAGTGACTGGCACGGAGATATAGATGGTAGTTCCCTTGCCTCAAGGTAGAGTCAATTCTGTGTCATAATTTATGTGCCAGAGGCTACAGGGGATCAGCCTGAAGCTGGACACCAGCTGAAATTCATCCTCGCTTAGCTCCTTCCCCAGCTGTGTCTGCTTCCTTCGTTCCCTTTCTCCTGTGAGCACTGCCACCATCAATCACGTGTGCCCAAATCTCTCTCAGCTTCTGCTTCCAGGAACATCAGCATAAGTCATGACTTTGGAAGAACTGATTGAGAGAACTTTTGAAATAGGAATCACCAGAAATGGTTTATTGATGGGATATTGAGGGGTGATTTGATTTACAAATGGCCCTAACATTACGAGACAGTGCTTACGAGGCTTCTATGGAGAAAAACATTAGAAAAGGGAGTAGATGACAATTTTAGATAGCCTGCATTTGAGATAATGAGGAGTCAAATGGAAAAAGCAGAATAGAATATTTAGCATTTAGATCTCCAAATCTGCAATTTAGATCAGTAAATAGAACTAAAACTGATTAGGAAGAAAGTGAATTTGAAGAGATAAAAACATAATTCTCAAGGAAAAATCTTTAAGAACAGAGGGCAAATGAATGCACATTTATAAATAGAAGAGGGCAAATGTTTTTACTAAAGAAATTCTTGTGAAATGCATATCTGTTTTTCAGATAGTGAGTTTTATTTGAACTTTTGAATTGAAAGCCCATGTACTTATATAAAGTTGGGCTTCCCTGATAGCTCAGTTGGTAAAGAATCTGCCTGAAATGCAGGAGACCCTGATTCAATTCTTAGGTCAGGAAGATCCTCTGGAGAAGGGATAGGCTACCCACTCTAGTATTCTTAGCCTTCCCTTGTAGCTCAGCTGGTAAAGAATCTGCCTGCAATGTGGGAGACCTGAGTTCAATCCCTGAATTGGGAAAATCCCCTGGAGAAGGGAAAGACTTTCTACTCCAATATTCTGGCCTGTAGAATTCCATGGACTGTATAGTCCAGGGGGTCACAAAGAGTCAGACAAGACTGAGTGACTTTCACTTACACAAAGTCTACTTTCTATTTGTAAAATAAATTTGATTTCAGCTTTTAAATCCGTGTAAAACCATTGGGTTAAGCCCTTATTGATCATAGAGCCTTGAAAGTATTTTAATGTAAGTTTTAAGTTTAAAATCCTTTATAAGTTTTTCGATTTTAGTTTTGGTTTCTGAAATACAATATTATCACTTTTGAGATTTAACTAAGTTTGGATAAAAGATTAAGTAGATGAAGCAGAGTCTCCCAGGCCTCATCCATCTTAGTCAATGGTTCTCACAGCATAGGCTGCCTCCACAAACATCAGAGAATTACCTCAAAATGCCCACCCTGTGCAAAATGTTCTGATCTTTTCCTCAAGGTCTGCTTGAATGTTAAAAAATATATATATTTTTTCTTCTAAAATAAAAACTAAATACTTTATGTCCCTTCTTGCTGGAAAACTTGCTTTATATGTGTCATTTCTTTAGCTGCTTAAAATGGTTCCACTCAGATTTCAAATTTCTATATCTAAGACATGGACAATAGTGCTTTTTAAATATAGCATGATAAAATGAGCAAGTATAACTTGTTATAAGAATAATGTGAAATTACGGTATAATCATTGGATTCCTCTAAAGGAATGTCTGTCAAATCTGATAAATTATTAAATTCAATAAATAGACAAAAATTCGCTGGGCACTATAATATCAAGTGGCATACCACAGTAGATAAAAGAATCATGGTAATAAAGCATTATGGTCTTTACATGAATTTCTTATTAGAATTTAAAATGAATATGAGAGGCAGTGAGTTATTAACACTATAATTAAGAGTCAAATAAGGGAAAATCCGAATTTGGGAAAGTTAAAATGAACTTTAATATTTTCCCTATATTTTTTATTCCTATTTCTTAAATAGTCTTACCAGGAAAGCTTCCTAACAAAATAAAATCACTAGGTGAGCAAATTATATGAACTCCTCTCTCCTTGTAGTAGATGAATAGAAGGAAATCAAGTTGTTACAGGTTGTTGTTCTGATATATATGTGTTGAAGGTATGATGCACAGAGGAGTGTAGACTACAGTCTCTACTATAGGAAGACTATGGAATCAGCTTTTAATTCCTGCTATGGAGAGAAATACATGAGTTATTAGTTCTTTTTAATTTATTTCAGCTTAATCTCCTAAATGATGATTCCAGTATACTTGTTCCTTGAAGGTTAAATTTTCCATGTCAGTATTTCCAGAGGTCAAGATACTTTTTATCTCTCTGTGTTAAATGTCTATACATATTATAGCACAGTTTTCAGCACTGGTCACAGGACTGGAAAAGGTCAGTTTTCATTCCAATACCAAATAAAGGAAATGCCAAAGAATGTTCAAACTCTTGCACAATTGCACTCATCTCACATGCTAGCAAAGTAATGCTCAAAATTCTCCAATCCAGGTTTCAAAACTACGTGAATCGATAACTTCTGGATGTTCAAGCTGGTTTTAGAAAAGGCAGAGGAGCCAGAGATCAAACTGCCAATATCCGCTGGATCATTGAAAAAGCAAGAGTTCCAGAAAAACATCTACTTCTGCTTTATTGACTACGCCAAAGCATTTGACTGTGTGGATCACAACAAATTGTGGAAAATTCTTAAAGAGATAGAAATACCAGACCACCTGACCTACTCACTGAGAAATCTCTATGCAGGTCAAGAAGCAACAGGTAGAATTGGACAACTGGTACCAAACCAGGAAAGGAGTACCACAAGAATATATACTGTCACCCTGCTTATATAACTTCTATGCAGAGTATATCATGTGAAATACCAGGCTGGATGAAGCACAAGCTGGAGTCAAGATTGCCAGGAGAAATATCAATAACCTCAGATATGAAGATGATACCATCCTTATGGCAGAAAGTGAAGAACTAAAGAGGATCTTGATGAAAGTGAAAGAGGAGAATGGAAAAGTTGGCTTAAAACTCAACATTCAGAAGACTAAGATCATGGTATCTGGTCCCATCATTTCATGGCAAATAGATGAGGAAACAGTGGAAATAGTGACAGACTTTATTTTCTGGGGCTCCAAAATCACTACAGCCATGAAATTAAAAGATGCTTGCTCCTTGGAAGAAAAGCTATGACCAACCTAGACAGCATGTTAAAAAGCAGAGACATTACTTTGCTAGCAAATGTCTGTCTATTCAAGGCTATGGCTTTTCCAGTAGTCATGTATGGATGTGAGAGTTGGACTATAAAGAAAGCTTCAGTCAGTTCAGTTCAGTTGCTCAGTCATGTCAGACTTTTTGTGACCCCATGAATCACAGCATGCCAGGCCTCCCTGTCTGTCACCAACTCCTGGAGTTCACTCAAACTCATGTCCATCGAGTTGGTGATCGTCCCCTTCTCCTCCTGCCCCAATACCTCCCAGCATCAGAGTCTTTTCCAATGCGTAAACTCTTTGCATGAGGTGGCCAAAGTACTGGAGTTTCAGCTTTAGCATCATTCCTTCCAAAGAACACCTAGGGCTAATCTTCAGAATGGACTGGTTGGATCTCCTTGCAGTCCAAGGGACTCTCAAGAGTCTTCTCCAACACCACAGTTCAAAAGCATCAATTCTTTGGTGCTCAGCTTTCTTCACAGTCCAACTCTCACATCCATACATGACTACTGGAAAAACCATAGCCTTGACTAGACGGACCTTTGTTGGCAAAGTAATGTCTCTGCTTTTGAATATGCTATCTAGGTTGGTCATAACTTTCCTTTCAAGGAGTAAGCGTCTTTTAATTTCATGGCTGCAATCACCATCTGCTTAGTGCCAAAGAATTGATGCCTTTGAACTGTGGTGTTGGAGAAGACTCTTGAGTGTCCCTTGGCCTACAATGAGACCAAACCAGTCAATCCTAAAGGAAATCAGTCCTGAATATTCATTGGAAGGACTGATGCTGAAGCTGAAGCTCCAATACTTTTGGCCACCTGATGCAAAGAGCTGACTCATTAGAAAAGGCCCTGATGTTGGGAAAGATTGAAGGCAAGAGGAGAAGGGGATGACAGAAGATGATATGGTTGGATGTATCACCGACTAGATGGACATGAATTTGAGCAAGATCTGGGAGTTAGTGATGGACAGAGAAGCCTGGCGTGCTGCAGTCTAAGGGTCAGAAAGAGTCAGACACGACAGCAATTCAACTGAACTGGGATAAGGTGCTCTGATTCCAAATTCTATTTTTCTTTAATAAAAGTAGTGATCTGATAAAGTATTTTATTTCCTAACAACTTTTTTTCCAGAACAAATACTGCCATATACTAGTGAGTTAAATGGATTTAGTAAGTTTAACAGTGATTCATGTGTCTGCTTTTGCCTTAAAGTTATAACTTTGTCAGTTTCCACATATAAGACAAAAAGAAATGTAAAATTTGTAGAGAAAGTGAATATTTTTATTAATTTGTACTTTTAATAATATACTTATCTAAGTATGAAGTATCCAATCATGTGTACTCAGAGCAAAAAACCTTGCTTTAGCTAGAGTTGTCAGGGGTGACAGAAAAAGGGAAACCCCAACCCAGTGAGTCAGAGAGATGCATAGGAGAAATGCATAGAAACTTGGAGGCAGGTGACAATAAAAGTAACTCTTCATCAATTCTAATTCCAGCTGACTTGGTTATAAAAAAAATGTGTTCTTTGGGTATGAGAGAATCAAAGACAAATCAAAGGCCAGAAGCTGGTTCAAGGATTTAGCTTTTGACCACCCCATTTCATTTGAGGTTACTCTGGCCTAACCTGAAACCCAACAGAGAGCTTTTTCTATGAGCTCTAAGATCAAGACCAGCCATATTCTTGATTTGAAAGTTTGCATGCTTTAAGAGAAAGTTCATCCTGTACACTTATAATAACTTTTGATACAAATGGAAACTCATTAGCAATCTTAGAATTAGTACAAATTGTTTGCTTGCTTAGAAAATGTGGTTTAATAAAGGACTGAAAAAATGTCTTTGCTAATCACAGAAGGCTGAAAAGTGTTTTTATTGTCCTGGGCGGGATCCCCGATTAGGACTTCTCTAATTAGATGGTGAAATGGAATCTGAGAGGAAAGGACTTAAATGACTCACTGAAGAATTTTTAGGACAGAATTACAGGTTGACCAAGGTCATAACATGTATAGTGTAATTTTTGGTTTTTTGGTTTAGATGAAATATATAAGAATCTTTAACTCCAGGATTTTCTTTTAAAGCAATAATCATTGACATTTTTGCAACCAGGAAAGCTGAATTTTAATGTAATAAAATGTGAACCCAAATTTCATTCATCATGCCTTTTATACCCCTTAGAATGTCATGTAATGAACCAGTGGTTTAGTGTAACATATGTGAATATGAGAGTTTTTCCTCTACAGGGAGAGCAATATATGCACATGTTAAAGAGATTTATTAAGCTCAGTTTCTGTAAATTAGCATACTAGACAGTGCTACCAAGCACACGACTGGTAAGCTACTACAATTATTTTAGCTTCGATTTTAAAAGTGCCAAGAGCGTACACAATATCTAAGCAAGTTGGATGAATATCTTTTACCTTAAATTCTATTTCAACATTTGATTAGAAAATATTATCTAAAAGGCAGCTATCAGTTTTGTGTTATACTTTTTAAAGTGAATGTTTAAGTCTTGAATAAAAATGGGGTAGTCAGGGAAAATGATAGGTGAATTCATAAGTAGGCAAGGAGGAACTCTAGAAATGTCTAAACTCAAAAAAAAAAAATCAGTTTTTATAAGGCCATGATGACATAGCTCAGACAGGAATCGAGTCTTAAAACATATTATTTTCCACTGAAACTAAATACAAGGAAGCTATCAGGGAAAAGGCTATTCAACAATGTTGCCTTTTCCTGCTTTCCAACAATTTCACATTCCTTTTTATTTCTGCAACATCAGCTGTATTTCAGTTAGGAAAGCTCAGTTTCAGTAAGGACCAGAAGAGTATGCAGTAATCATTTATTGTCCTATCATTTAGCATAAGCAGCTGTTTGCAGGAAGCTGCCCTCAGCAGGAAATCCCTTTGTCTTGGCACTTTCAGTTCAGTTCAGTTCAGTCGCTCAGTTGTGTCTGACTCTGCAACCCCATGGACTGCAGCACACCAAGCTTCCCTGCTGATCACCAACTTGCAGGCCTTGCTCAAACTCATGTACATTGAGTCAGTGATATCATCCAACCATCTCATTCTCCGTCGTCCCCTTCTCCTCCCGCCTTCAATCTTTCCCAGCATCAGGGTCTTCTCTTTAGTCAGCTCTTCACATAAGGTGGCCAAAGTATTGGAGCTTCAGCATCAGTCCTTCCAATGAATATTCAGGACTGATTTCCTTTAGGATGGACTGGCTTGATCTCCTTGAAGTCCAAGGGACTCTCAAGAATCTTCTCCAACACCACAGGTCAAAAGCATCAATTCTTCAGGGCTAAACTTTCTTTATAGTCCAACTCTCACATCCATACATGACTACTAGAAAAACCATAGCTTTGACTAGACAGACCTTAGTTGGCAAAGTAATGTCTCTACTTTTTAACATGCTGTGTAGGTTGGTCCTAGCTTTTCTTCCAAGAGCAAGCGTCTTTTAATTTTGTCTTTTTAATTTCACCATCTGCAGTGATTTTGGAGCCCAGAAAAATAACGTCTCTCACTGTTTCTGCTGTTTCCCCATCTATTTGTGATGAAGTGATGGGACTGGATGCTTTGATCTTAGTTTTATGAATGTTGAATTTTAAGCCAACTTTTTCACTCTCCTCTTTCATCAAGAAGCTCTTTAGTTCTTCTTTATTTTCTGCCATAAGGGTGTTGTCATCTGCATATCTGAGGTTATTGATATTTCTCCTGGCAATCTTGACTGCAGCGTGTGCTTCATGCAGCCCTGAATTTTGCATGATGTACTCTGCATATAAGTTAAATAAGCAGGGTGACAATACACAGCCTCGACGTACTCCTTTCCTGATTTGGAACCAGTCTGTTCTTCCATGTCTGGTTCTAACTGTTGCTTCTTGACCTGCATACAGATTTCTCAAGAGGCAGGTCAGGTGGTCTGGTATTCCCATCTCTCGAAGAATTTTCCACATTTTGTTGTGATCCACAGTCAAAGGCTGTGGTGTAGTCAATAAAGCAAAAGTAGATGTTTTTCTGAAACTCTCTTGCTTTTTCTATCATCCAACGGATGGTTCCTTTAGCAGAGAGCTATATTGCAACTCACCTTAAACCAGGCACTCTCATGCCCTACTCATGGATCTAGCACAACTTTCACATCTTTTGATCACACAATACCTCGCTTGACTTGTTTGTTCTTTCCATAGATAAAAGAAGTAGAAATGAAGAATAAATAATTTACAGATAACCATACCTCTTTTACTAAAGCTTCCCTTTTAATAATCTCATGTAGAAACTGTGTGAACAAGATAGCCTGTAAAGAAAAACCACAAGAAGTCCACAAGCCTGCACACAGTGAGGGGATGGCGATGACTCTGAATTATCTCAATGATTAACTGAAATTATTTACCATTTTTTCCTTTAAAAGATTTCATGACTGAGCAGAATCTTGAGAGTTGCTATTTTTGGGGACTCTGAGTTCACAATCTCCCCAGATTTCCAGCATTCTGATAAAAAGAAACTTTCCTTTCTCCCAACAATACATCTCATGTATTTATTTTGAGCAGCCGGACCTGAGTTTGGTAACATTAAGGGAAAAGTTCTTGCAAATTTTCAAAATTACCTTTTCTATTGTAATTTATACTAACACCTAACAAAGAAACAACCCATTCAATTCAGCAACAACTACTATGCAGTAGCAAATTGAGTGGCTAAAGCCTATTCCTTTCCTTTGCTTCAAAACCTCTCTGATCCCCTATAAGGCTTCCCCAGTGACTCAGAGGTAAAGGATCTGCCTGAATGCAGGAGATGCAGACAATCCAGGTTTGATCCCTGGGTCAGGTGGATTCCTTGGAGGAAGGTATGGCAGCTGACTCCAGTATTCTTGCTGAGAAAATCCCATGGACAGAGGAGCCTGAAAGGCGTACAGTCCATGGGGGTCTCAAAGAGTTAGACATGACTGAAGTGACGAGCAGTCACTTAGTTGCAAGGGGATCTTCTTAGTTGCAAGGAGAGCTCTTGGTTGTTTTTGTCCTAATTCTAGTTAATCTCTTATCTATAAATACCAATGAACCTATGCAGTTCTAGCTTTGTATTAATAATTTATTAGTCCACTCTTGGAGAAGGCAATGGCACCCCACTCCAGTACTCTTGCCTGGAAAATCCCATGGATGGAGGAGCCTGATTGGCTGCAGTCCATGGGGTCGCGACTGAGCGACTTCACTTTCACTTTCGACTTTCATGCATTGGAGAAGGAAATGGCAACCCACTCCAGTGTTCTTGCCTGGAGAATCCCAGGGACGCCTCGGCCTGGTGGGCTGCCATCTATGGGGTCGCACAGAGTCAGACACAACTGAAGTAACTTAGCAGCAGCAGCAGCAGCAATCCATTCTTGTATGGGACTAAAGTAATAATAGCTAGAGTATATTTTCTACTTGATGAGATAATGTTTCTAAAAGTTATGGTTGCTTAGTTTAGTGTAAATATTTATTTCCCCCATCGAAATAAACAACTATATTAGATCCCAAAGTTTATAAGTTATATAAATGAATAACTAGTGTAGTATCAAGGAGAAAAGTAATTTTTTCCAGCAAATATATTTTTGAGCAACTGATACATGCTAATTACTATTACAGGTAGACACTGTACATGTACTGCTAATGAAGTAGCAAACAAAACAGACCAAAAAAAATTACTATGTATTATACACATGAAGCTTACAATCAAAGTTACTTGTAGTGTCGTGTACACATATATTACTCATAGTGGCCCCTGTTCAACCTCACCTCCCCCTAAAACATGCATACTGGATTAGGGATCTTTTGTCCTTGATCCCAAGGCATCTTGGAATGTACTCAATGCACTTACCAAATTGGACTAAACTTGTTGATGTCTTCTACACTAGACTTTGTGGATAAGAATAATTTCTTACTCATCTCTATTTCTCCACTGCATAGTTCAGCATCTAGAATAAAGGGTTCCTTAAAGTTTTAATTGAAAGAACGATCCCACAGGTTTAACAGCTCATAGTTACTGCTCAATTACCTGACATTCTAAAAATCACTAAAATTCTGATGCCTCCTCTAGGAACTTTACCATCTCCAGTTATGTGAAGCAGTCTAATATTTGTTCTTTTAACTTAGAATCCTCATTATACAATTTTTATGAGATTTTCTCATAAAAATGATTTCTTAGAGAATATCAATCATAAACATTTTTTATGAACTATTAGTGTTATCTAATCTTTAGCTAGCTAGATATCTCTGAATACCATATGCGTGCATGTGTGCATGTTCAGTCCTGTCTGACTCTTTGCAACCCCATGGACTGTAGCCTGCCAGGCTCCTCTGTCCATGGAAGTTTCCAGGCAGAATACTGGAGTGGATTACCATTTCCTCCAGGGGATCTTCTTGACCCTGAGATCAAACCTGTGTCTCCTGCATTGGCAGGTGGCTTCATTACCACTGAGCCACCTCCATAAATCACAGGGTTTAGTAACTCCTTCTGATGCTCCTGGGATGCTAAAATCTCTGCTGTTCCCACATTCACATTGAATACTATAGCAATTCAAATCTACCTTATTTTGTAACATTGAAAACATGAAAAATTAAGTTAATAGTTAAGACTATACATGTGTGCTAAGTCACTTCAGTTGTGTCCAACTCTGTACGACCCTATGGACTATATAGCCTGCCAGGCTCCTCTGTTCATGGTATTTTCCAGGCAAGAACACTGGAGTGGGTTGCCATTTCTTCCTCCAGATCCTCCCGACCCAGGGTTTGAACCCACGTCTCTTAAGTCTCCTGCATTGGCAGTCAGGCTGTTTACCACTAGCGCCACCTGGAAGCCTAATTAAGACAATAAACAAAGTGAAATATAAAATATTAAGAAACAATTGAGACTCCATCCTTGATGAAATGAGTGAAGTTAAATGGAAATGACAAAAAAAAAAGATTTTTGTAATATTTACCTGTTCTTTTAAAATAGGAAGATCAACGTGTAGTTATAGAATTCTTGTACAAGGGCTTGCATTTTCACGTAATGGGCTTCAAATGCTCTTATAATTTTACATTAAACACAAAAGATATAAATAAATTAGCAAAATATTGTAAAACATTAAAGACTGTTAAGCTAAACAAACAAAGACAATCTTCCAGGCAGTAAGCCTGAGGGAAAGAATCTCGTTTGAACTTCAGTTTTAAAAGACTCTGGTAACCTCAGATGCAGCCACATAAAGAATTATATTCTGTGCGTGACTCAGGGATCAACAGATGAGAGCGTAAAACTAATTTTAAGCAAAATTGGCTTAAACTAACCAATACTAAACTAACTTAAACTAACCAACACTAAACCAAGACTTAAAGTATGGTTTTGTTTGTGATAGCTTTCTGTCCTCTATCAGTCTGCAGGTCCCTTTCTTTAATTCATTTTTGTTGAATTGTTGAACCCCTTTCCAAGGACTATGTTATTTATCTTGATGTCTTTAATGTTTCCCACTTTTAACTTTTATTGCCTCATTGAAAGGCATTAACAAATAAAAGCACACCAGAAACTGACTTCCTGAAGACTGAGACGGTGAAAAACAGCTTCCAAGAGAAAAATGGGGATGATTTCTCCTAGGAAGAGAGGGTTTGAAAATCGCTGACAAATAAACAGGAAGTTTTCACAGAAGAATTAGGGTGCCCTAAAGTGGTCCCTAAGAAAGAACTATTAATAGAATCAGAGTAAACAGTGGAAGAGAGAACCTCCACGTGGACTACAGGTGCCTTCATACTTGGTGTGATTTTAGAAATATCTGGTCATTTCTTGAAATTTTAGTTTTGAATATTTGAATCAAAATTACTATGCTGAAGAGACTACTGTGCTCTCAGTTTTGCCTCGTCTAGTCTCTGCAGTTGGGCAAGATGCTGAATCTTTAAAAAGTCATGTTTTCCCCATATATGTTGTAAAATGGTGTAATCATAGTAGCTATATTATAATAAGATTGAGGAATAAAAATTTTATGTGTTCTTCATGGCACAGTGCATGGTATACAGTGACTATTCCATAAGTATTTTATTTATAATTATAAACTTTATAAGAAAAAAATTATTTTATATAGCTAAACCTAGTGATTCCCTGATAGCTCAGTTGGTAAAGAATCCGCCTGCAATGCAGGAGACCCCGTTCCATTCCTGGGTCAGGAAGATCCGCTGGAGAAGGGATAGGCTACCCACTCCAGTATTGGGCTTCCCTGGTGGCTCAGCTGGTAAAGAATCTGCCTGCAATGCAGGAAACCTGGGTTCAATCCCTGAGTTGGGAAGATCCCCTGGAGAAGGTAAAAGCTACCTACTCCAGTATTCTTGCCTGGGTCTCAAAGAGTGAGACATGACTGAGCAACTTTCATTTTCACTAATGATTAAGGCACGTCATTATGCTGTGCCTGTTAAGCTAAACCTTCACAGTTTACTGGACCTGGAGACAAGAGCTTACAAAGATTTCAGTTAAAAACTTTGTTCTCTAGTTCCTTGTTTGCAAGGCTCAAGACATCTTTCTATACAATTAAAATTTTCTAACATCTGATTGGGTCTCAATTGAGTTTATATACAAAAATGTTTCTTGTATTTTGGATCTTCTATTAAAATCAAATGTTAATTTTAATATTTAAATTATATGTATAGAATGTAAAAGCTAACATGCTATTTTTTCATTAATTATATTGCATATCATATATATCAACATCAGAAAGGAAAAATTTGTGAAGTAAATTAAAATTAACTAACTATAATGATGAGAATAGGCAAAAGTTTATCCATAAGAATGGTAAAAATGTAAAAGTGATGGTATACAAAAGTACAATATGATATATAAAGTTGTATGTGCACAAGGAAACCAAAACCCAAGAATAATCCAATATTATTATTTTCTTTTTATGAGATATACTTTGAACTTATCCAGCTTCTAACTCTGGATTTCTGGGGGACCAGGCCCTTCATCTTTCCCCCCCGAAATATTTTATCCAACTGAAAACTTCCCTGGGGCCACCTTAAAGCAATCAGATATTGTTGACAAGAATTTTTTTCCCTGAGTCTGTGTTTTACTTGGGATAAGTCTGAACCAGTTTTAACAGCCAAAAGCATTTCTGTTTCATATTTTTCTCTGACAGTAGATGAGAAACTGTCCCACTTTCCCAAGTCCAAATACTCAGAGTATCTGGACTTGTTATTTTTTCTTTCATGTCTACTTGATAATGGGTGATTCTGTTCTGTGTTTGTCAATTGTGAAAATAGCAATCCATACTAGTAATATTCTATTTTCAACTTCTTTGCCCAAAATCAAAATTTCATCAAGTGCATTTTCTGCCTTCCAAACTGGGATAGGGAAGACTCATACTTTATTATAGTGAAAGTGTTAGTCATTTCAGTCATGTCTAACTCTGTGTTGCCCCTATGGACTGTAGCCTGCCGGGCTGCTCTGTCCATAGGATTATCCAGACAAGAACACTGGAGTAGGTAGTCATTCCATTCTCCAGGGGATCTTCCTGACCCAGGGATCAAACCCAGGTCTCCTGCACTGCAGAAAGATTGTTAATCTGAGCCACCAGGGAAGCTATTTTTCCCATATACTCCAAATACAGCCTGCAACCCAGTACCAGGTGTGTGTGTAAGTGTGTATTTAATAGCAAAATTCCAATGTTAGGTATCAGTTCTATGGTTTTTGGTGTGGTGATAAACAGCTCCCAGGTGTGTGTGTGTTTATATTTAAAAGAAAAATTCCATTGTTAGATATCAATCCTATGGTTTTTGCTGCCGTGAAAAACAACTCCAAAATATCAAGGTCTTTTAAACATGAACATTTATTTCTTGCTTTCCCTATATGAGGATTGAGGTTAGCTCTACATATCTTCTCATTCAAAAGTCCATGCTACAGCAGCAGCCCCCTATTTTGGTTAAGCTGTTGTCATGGAAGAAGACAGAAGCTAAAGAGATTGAACTGAACATGAAATTATTTGCAAAACCTCTATTCAAAAGGATGTGACATATATTTCTTGATCACATTTTATTGGTTAAAGCAGTTTGACAGTGGGTAGCAGAAATTTACGCAAATACAAGATGGGATATGAATATTTGGAAACAGTAATGTAATCTTACTCCATCATGTAAATTTTTCTGTGTCGTGAGAAATGTTTTCGTAGGTCTCCAGACAGTAATGCTAGAGAGATAAATACATTGAGTGGGATGTGGGCCAATCAGATTTGTAAGTTACAGGTTGAAATACTTTAGATATCTTTGTGCTAAGTATTATAGGTAGATTAAGTACTGGGTACTATTTCTTAACCACTTTTTAAGACTGAGAGTAGAAAAACAACTTTACAAGCAATTTTATTAGCTTCCAGAGCCTGATTAGACAATTTGTTTCTCTGTCTCTTTTTTTTTCTTCTGCAGTTGTCAGGCACTTAAAAAAAAAAACCCAAAACAGAGGTAAACACAGGTATAGTCTTTCTGGAATGGGAAAAAAATGGGGAGAGAATATAATATTATAATAACAACTCTAAAGGATCTGTTAAATAAAAATATTTACTGTTGCTGTATCTAATGGCCACATGCATGTTATAAATGTGATCTTGGTTTTGTAACACAAAGTACAACTCTTCTGGATGATGTGAAGATAATTCTCTAGACTGTGCAAATATGTACAGGAAAGAGGATATACTTGCACTTGCTTTCTAGTGATTAGGCATCAAGAAAGTTGAACCGTCTCTGCAACTTTTATTGTTCCTTTCTACTCCTAGTTAGTATTGCTTCAATTCAATTTGAAGAATTGGCATTTTCTGGATTTGATCTTAGGAACTGTTAATGCTTAATGTCCAGTTCAACATCTGCTGGATCATGGAAAAAGCAAGAGAGTTCCAGAAAAACATCTATTTCTGCGTTATTGACTATGCCAAAGCCTTTGACTGTGTGGATCACAATAAACTGGAAATTATGAAAGAGATGGGAATACCAGACCACCTGACCTGCCTCTTGAGAAACCTATACGCAGGTCAGGAAGCAACAGTTAGAACTGGACATGGAGCAACAGACTGGTTCCAAATAAGAAAAGGAGTACATCAAGGCTGTATATTGTCACCCTGCTTATTTAACTCATATGCAGAGTACATCATGAGAAACGCTGGGCTGGAAGAAGCACAAGCTGGAATCAAGATTGCCGGGAGAAATATCAATAACCTCAGATATGCAGATGACACCACCCTTATGGCAGAAAGTGAAGAGAAACTAAAAAGCCTCTTGATGAAAGTGAAAGAGGAGAGTGAAAAAGTTGGCTTAAAGCTCAACATTCAGAAAACGAAGATCATGGCATCTGGTCCCATTACTTCATGGGAAATAGTGGAAACCGTATCAGACTTTATTTTTTGGGGCTCCAAAATCACTGCAGATGGTAACTGCACCCACGAAATTAAAAGATGCTTACTCCTTGGAAGGAAAGTTATGACTAACCTAGATAGCACATTCAAAAGCAGAGACATTACTTAGCCAACAAAGGTCCATCTAGTCAAGGCTATGGTTTTTCCTGTGGTCATGTATGAATGTGAAAGTTGGACTATGAAGAAAGCTGAGCACTGAAGAATTGATGCTTTTGAACTGTGGTGTTGGAGAAGACTCTTGAGAGTCCCTTGGACTGTGAGGAGATCCAACCAGTCCATTCTGAAGATTAGCCCTGGGTGTTCTTTGGAAGGAATGATGCTAAAGCTGAAACTCCAGTACTTTGGCCACCTCATGGGAAGAGTTGACTCATTGGAAAAGACTCTGATGCTGGGAGGGATTGAGGGCAGAAGGAGAAGGGGACAACAGAGGATGAGATGGCTGGATGGCATCACCGACTCGATGGACAAGAGTTTGGGTGAACTCTGGGACTTGGTGATGGACAGGGAGGCCTGGCGTGCTGCAATTCATGGGGTCGCAAAGAGTCGGACACGACTGAGCAACTGAACTGAACTGAACTGAATGTTTAATGCTTGTTTGGAAACATCATCTCTGCTCTGAAGGTTAATTAAGAAGATAGATAAATTAAATGTATACCTATAATAAATTCAGTTGTGTTAAAAGCCTTTGCTTAGGAAAATGAATAAATGTGCTGCCTACTTAATAAGGTTTTGAATGAAAAACATTCTGATCATCAAGTACCTTTTGAAGTAGATGAACTGACTTTTGTGTTAGTCATTAAAATGGCACTTTACCTGCCCTAAAATCTTATTCCTTATACTTTCTATACTCTCTTCTTCCTGTCTATTTGAATAATCATTTTTGATGTGATTTCTTATTCTAACAAGAAGAAATAACTTTAGAAACAAATGGAAGATTCTTCACTTGTTAGTTGAGAATCAGAAATTCCTTTTCTAATTCTTACTCCTTTCTTCTTTTATTCTTGGAATAGGTCAATGAATTGTATCTGCTCTTTCCTGTGAGAAAGAGTTATAGATTTGTAATGCTTTGTAGGTACACTTTAATTTTCTATTTTTAAGTATTTCCTTTTGATAAAGTGACAAAATGAGAACAGAAATGGTATAAAATTAATATTAAGATACAGTTTAGACCATAACCACATGATTCTTCTTGGTTTTGGTTTGAAGTTAATTACTTTTATGGTAATTTCTCTTTGCAGTGTGGAGAAATGTTGCCCTGTAATTTTTTTGTAATTTGTTTTGGTCATAAGAAAAACTGATCTCCACACTGTAAGTCAAGGGCTGATGTCAGCATCTCCAGTAATAATTGAATAATTCTTTAGTTTTAAAAATTGGTAATGCCTGAGTGAGATCTGAACCTAGCTAGAGTAAATTAGAAGCTTCATTGTTAAAAAAACATTATTTTCAGTATGTGTATGATTTCTGGTTGAAGGTATATATATCTTGAGAGAAAATTAAAGAAAATGCCAAATATGATGCAAATTCACCTCACAGCCAGTATGGATGCAAGATGTATTAAATTAAGATAAAAAATATTGGCACCAAATGCAGACATGAGCTTAGAACTCAGATTAGATCAAAGAAAATATAATATTCCTTAATGAGCCAGATTCTGTCAAACCATGGTTGCTCCCTAGTAGAAAATATGAAGCTTATTAACCAACTGCAGTAACTCTCAGGCTTCTGAGAGGGCTTACTTTAAACTCATGACTTGGGTTGAATTCAGAAAACAACATTAAAAATCTGGATCACCTGTTATTCAATGTGAAAATACTTTTCAGTTTCACTTCAGTGGGAACTCTAAATGTAATTTTATCTCCATGACTGACCAACTCCATAATTTATGTGGAACCAAGCTGGAGTTCTATTTTAACTTGTACTGACTTTACAAAATAATGGTTTGAAAACACTGGCTTCAGAATGTGACAATAATAGTCTTCTGACATTGTATGTACAACTTACAGTTATCCCACACTTGTACCTCCATACATAATTTTGCACAGAGATTTATGTGAAGAGTGGAAAACTCTTAGTGTTATTTGGCTTTCTGTAAGAGCATTGCTTTTTACCAATATTGGTTAAGATACCTGAAAGGTAGAAGTTACCAATATTGGTTAAGATACCTGAAACGTAGAAGGTTAAATGAAATGCCCTTTAGATAAAGGTAGAAAGAGAAAACCTATACAGAAAATTGGTTATAGAGTTTTGACATAGTCAGATATGAACTAGTTAGGACAACACATTCAATTCCTTGAACGTCTCTTGTCAGAGATGAAATACACTGGAGTCATAAAATTGGGTCTAATTTAGGATTTTGTTGATTAAGTTTAAGCTCTGTGACTACTGATATAGTTATAAAATAGCTCTAATCTTTTTCTATTTTTGTTCTTTGATTATTTTTAAAATTTATTTATTTTTAATTGAAAGATAATTGCTTTACAATATTGCATTGGTTTCTGCCATACTTCAACATGAATCAGTAATAGGTGTACATATGTCCCACCCTCTTGAACCTCTTTCCTACCTCCCACCAATTCCCACCCCTCTAGGTTGTTACAGAGCCCTGGTTTGAGTTCCCTGAGTCATTCAGCAAACTCCCATTGTCTAAAATAAATCTTAAAAAATTAAAAGACAGTTGTTCCTTGGAAGAAAAGCTATGATCAAACTACACAGCATATTAAAAAGTAGAGACATTACTTTGTCAACAAAGGCCCATTTAGTCAAAGCTATGATTTTTCCAGTAGTCATGTATGGATGTGAGAGTTGGACTATAAAGAAAGCTGAGCACTAAAGAATTAATGCTTTTGACCTGTGGTGTTGGAGAAGACTCTTGAGAGTCCCTTGGATTGCAAGGAGATCAAGCCAGTCCATCCTAAAGGAAATCAGTCCTGAATATTCATTGGAAGGACTGATGCTGAAGCTCCAATGCTTTGGCCACCTTATGTGAATAGCTGATTCATTAGAAAAGACCCTGATGCTGGGAAAGATTGAAGGCGGGAGGAGAAGGGGACAACAGGGGATGAGATGGTTGGATGGCATCACTAACTTGATGTACATGAGTTTGAGCAAGGTCTGGGGGTTGATGATGAACAGGGAAGCCTGGCGTGCTGCAGTCCATGGGGTCACAAAGACCTGGACACAATTGAGCGACTGAACTGAACAGTTTGTTTTGATCCACCCAGTCAAAGGCTTTGGTGTAGTCACACCTGAGCCAGACCTGCCTTTGAGTGTGTGAGTGTCTCCTTGTGGAGGCACAGATCAGCAGTGGCCTGCCGTGTGGACAGGGACTCTGGCCACAGCAGACCTGGATTACCCAGTGTGTGGCATAAGCCCTCTTCGAGGAGGTCATCATTAGCCCCGCCATAGAGCTGACATGCAGATGACCCACAAACTGCAGAACAATTATACCAAAGAGATTCTTTCACTGTTAAGAAAGTTCTAGGACCCACAACAGATTTTCTAACTTGAGGATCCAGCAAAGGGACTGAAAACCCCCCATGGAATTTGACTTTGGAAGCCAGTGGGATTTGATTACAGAACTTCCAAGTTAAAGTGAAAGTGTAAGTCACTCAGTCATGTCTGACTCTTTGTGACCCCATGGACTTTATAGTCCATGGAATTCTCCAGGTCAGAATACTGGAGTGGGTAGCCTTTCCCTTCTCCCAACCAAGGGATTGAACCCAGGTCTCCTGCATTGCTGGTGGATTCTTTACCAGATGAGCCTCAAGGGAAGCCCTTGTCCTAGAATTTTCAAAGGACTGGGGAAACAGACTCTTGGAGGGCACAAACAAAACCTTGTGCACACCAGGAGCCAGGAGAAAAGAGCAGTGACCCCATAAGAGACTGACCTAGACTTGCCAGTGAGTGTGTAGGAATTTAGGGGGAGGCATGGGTGGAGAGTTTGGCCTCAGGCCAAACAACAGGGAAGGAACACAGCCCTGCCCATCAACATAAAATTAGATTAAAGATTACTGAGCATGGCCCCACCCATCAGTATAAGAGGCATTTTCCCCTGTAGTCTCTCCCATCAGGAAGCTTCCATTAGCCTCTTATACTTATCCATCAGAAGGGTAGACAGAATGAAAACCACAATCACAGAAAACTAACCAAACTGATCACATGGACCACAGCCTTGTCTAACTCAATGAAACTATGCGCCATGCCATTTAGGGCCACCCAAGACAGAAGGGTCTACTTATTGGAAAAGACCCTGATTCTGGGAAAGATGGAAGGCAAGAAGAGAGGAGGACAGCAGAGGTTGAGATGGTTGGATGGCATCACCGATTTAACGGACATGAATTTGAGCAAACTCTGGGAGATGGTCAAGGACAGGGAAGCCTGGCATACTGCATGCAGTCCATGGGGTCACAAAGAGTCGGACACAACCTGGTGACTGAACAACACCAGCGCCGTTATCTGCTTGTGTAGAAGTAAATGATTTCTTCTTCTGAACTCCATCAGAGTTTATGTTCTTTGTAGTCTGTTTTGTACTTGGTGCCTTCTTTTTTGTTGTTGTCCTATACTATTTAAGCCATCCTTGTTAGTATGCTGCTACTGCTGCTGCCGCTAAGTTGCTTCAGTCCTGTCTGACTCTGTGAGACCCCATAGACGGCAGCCCACCAGGCTCCGCCGTCCCTGGGATTCTCCAGGCAAGAACACTGGAGTGGGTTGCCATTTCCTTCTCCAATGCATGAAAGTGAAAAGTGAAAGTGAAGTTGCTCAATTGTGTCCTACTCTTCACGACCCCATGGACTGCAGCCTACCAGGCTCCTCCGTCATGGGATTTTCTAGGCAAGAGTACTGGAGTGGGGTGCTGTTGCCTTCTCCCGCCTTGTTAGTATAGTGGTGACTATTTCTGCCTGTCACACAGGAGACTGGGATTTGATTTCCAGACAGGAAGGCAACACACCCTTTGTGCTCACCCTGTTGGCTCAGTAAAAAAAATTTGCCTGCAGTGCCAAAGAAGTAGGATACTCCTGTTCCATCTCTGGGTTGAGAAGATCCCATACAGAGGGGAATGGCAACCCACTCCAGCATTCTTGCCTGGATAATTCCATGGACAGAGGAGCCTGGTGGGCTACAGACCATGGGATTGCAAAGAGTTGAACACAGCTGAGCGACTAACACACATATGATTTAAATATTTATTTCTGTCTAAATTTCAATATATTTATCATATAATTAGACATATAATCCTTAATTAGAATACATATTTTGTGATATATCTTAATATTTTTAAAAGAATTGTATATCATTATAGCCCCTAAATCCTGGCATCATCATGAGTTGCTCATTGCAAGTACTCAGCAAATTTTCTTAACCCTGAATTGTACTTACAACTTACTGTTTTTCATAATGATTAATATCTTTCCAGAGAATTAAAGTAAACATTGAAGAGAATCACTAATTAATTTATTTATTCATTCTTATAGCAAATGATACTGAGTTCTCTCTAAGTGCAGGAATCTAGGATAAAAACATTGAATAGCTAAGAAAATTTTTCTCATGAAATTTAGAGTAAGGCTTCTTTCATGTGCTTATGAATCACCTGGAGATCTTGTTAAAATGCTGATTCTGATTCAATACTTCTGAGATACAACCTGAGCTGTCTGTATTTCTAATAAGTATCCAGGTAGTGCTGATACTCCTGGTCTGGTCCTAGGAACATTTAATGAGTAGCAAGCACTAAACTCTCCATAGCTGAACACCTTGCTGAACACTTAATACTGGATCACTTCTCTCTCATTCAGTCTCTCCTGAGAGAGGGGGATCTTGATTTGAAACACCCTTACATACTAGCCCAGAAGAAGTGAACTTATCAGTGTGACAGTTGGCCAAGTGAGGTATGTATGGGAAAGAGGCTTGCTTGTAGGATGTCAGTTCTCTTATAAACTCTTAACAAGTATGCTCACCCAAATTCCACTGAGGAGAGCTTAGTCAGAGAGTACCACCATGTTGCCTCTCAACACAAAGAGTCTTCTCCATTAGTGGGCTTTAGCTCTACTCCCAGAATTTATTGCATTATGATTATGTGATAGAAACATGTTCTGTAATAGCACCCATTTCTGATGTGCTAGGGCTTGGGGTCTGAGTGAATATAGATAATGATGCTCTACTGTCCTAGTTCAGCTTTTGATTTCTCTCACCTTTAAAAAGGCACAAGAATGTGAGTTATTGATAGAATTACATGAAGTGATTTTCTAATTATGTTAAATTGTATACACTTCTACTTATCTCTAATTTAGATTGTCCACAGCAGCCCAGTAATTTTATTAAATAATTTACATCAAGCATACATGGAATCATATTTAACATCTACAGTTTTCACATCTAACCTCTTATTAACTTCAGATGAAGTGACAATTCCACACTGTCTTCTCAAGCCACTTCCAATATTTCCCATTCCCTACTTATGTTATTAGCTTTGGAATATTCCTTATGTCCTAATTTTTCAACCATTTCTCATATGGGAGCTTCTCAGTATGATTTTCTAATAATTCCTTATTATCTTGACCAATATTTTTATTGCCCCTGCCCTACCATGCCCTTGAGAAGTGACAGTTCTAGAACAGATTTCTATTCTTTATCTTTTTTTTGCCAATTTTATAATATCCTACAAATCAAGATTAAATGAAAAATTATGTTGCTGTCATAGTCTCAAGTTACTTTTGGCAGTGAGCTCCGGGTGACTCATGCTCAGTAAGTAGCACTGTGACCATGAAATATGCATGGTTCCATCATTATCATACAGGATAAGAAGCTTACAATGCCACAGAAGGACACAAGACACACAGTAACCATGATGATCTGAGTGGATTTCTGAACCATGGGTCTTGTGATTTCCTAATTCAGGGGCTAAAGAAGAATATTACTGGAGATGCTTCTTGTATTATAGAGCCATGAGTAAACTCTAGTTTATATGAGTCAACTAGAAAACTAATTAGCTACCTCTTCATCCTTTTCTTTCAGAGTTTACTGCACAACTCAGTTGCTTTTTATTTTCCATTGATGAATTTTTCTTATGGCCCTTTAAAAATAAATAGGCTTTAAAAATTACCATCAATTTTTAAGCTTCAGTATACATCACCCATTTAGTCTCTCTCATATTTCTCTAATGTTTCTCAGAAAAGTTGTTATAATAGTCTTGGATTTAGTCTTAGGAAAGCACTACTTATTATAATTTACCCAAAGACGTTAAAATAATCTTTAAGTGACTGATGCAAATGAATCTAAACAAAAATGTTCTTTCCCACCCAGGCACCTTATTGAGTTTTACAATGTTCATAATATGAGGACATTTGTAGAAGGAGTTAAGGAAGATTCTGAGCCAGGACTATATATATATATATATATATATATATATATATATATATATACACATACATACATACATATATATAATTTTTCTTTTAGAAGAAAATTTTCCAGATATACACCCAGGAGTGGAATTGCTGGTAACAATCATATGGTAACTCTGGTTTAAATTTCTGAAGGAGCCTCTGTGTTGTTTTCCACAGTGGCTGCACCAATTTACATCCGCACTGTCAGTGTAGGAGGGCTCCCTTTTCTCCACACCCTTTCCAGTATTTTCTTTTTGTAGACATTTTGATGGTGGACATTCTGACTGGTATGAGGTGATAACTCATTTTAGTTTTGATTTGCATTTCTCTAATAACTAGTGATATTGAACATATTTTCATTTACCTGTTGAAAAAAAGTGAAAGTGAAGTTGCTCAGTTGTGTCCGACTCTTTGTGACACCATGGACTGTAGCCCACCAGGCTCCTCCATCCATGGAATTTTCCAGGCAAGAGTACTGGAGTGGGTTGCCATTTCCTTCTCCAGGAGATCTTCCTGATCCAGGGATCGAACCCAGGTCTCACACATTGCAGGCAGACACTTTACCGTCTGAGCCACCAGGGAAGCTATCTATATATTTTCTTTGGAAAAATATCTATTTAGGCCTTATACCCATTTTTTGATCGTTTTTTTTTTTAAATATTGAGTTGTATGAGCTGCTTGTATATTTTAGAAAGTAATCCCTTATCAGTTGCATCAGTTGCAAATATTTCCTCTCAGTCTGTAGTTGTCTTTTCATTTTGTTTATGGTTTTCTTTGCTGTGTTTAAGCTTTTGAGTTTGATTAGGTCCCATTTAAAAATTTTTTGCTTTTATTTCTTTTACCTTGGAATACTGGTAAAGATCCATATTTTAAAATTTACTTTTTAGGATTTTCCTAGTGGTGCAGTTGCTTAGACTCCAGGTTCCCAGTGCAGGGGAAGAGGGCTCCATCCCTGGTCAGAGAACTAGATCCCACAAGTCACCACTGAGACTTTGTAGTCTATCTCGAGACTTTGTAGTATCTCTCGACAACTGAAATATCCGGAATGCTGCAACTAAAGGTCCTGCATGCCACCACTAAGACCCAGTGCAGCTAAATAAATAGATAAATATTTTTTTTAAGTTTCATTAAAATTTACTTTTTAAATTGCTATTTTATTTTCTCCTGAAAAATTCCTTTATATTTCTTTAAAAAATTCTTTTGCTCTTTTCTCTGGATTTTAAAAACTTGATTCCTTTCCCCTCAATCTTTCTAATAAATGCAGCAATTACAAAATCCATATCTTTACATACATGAACTCTAGACTAAGGACTCTTGGTGCTACTTCAGCAATATTCTTTTAAGGGTTTATTTATAGTGTGCTTATCATTGATTTCTATTATAAATAATTGTTGCATTTGTTTTCTAGGGCTGCATTATCAAAGTACCACAGACTGGGTGGCTTAAACTACAGAAACTTACTGTCTCATAGTTCTAGAACCTAGAAATCCAAAATGAAGGTGCTGGCAGGGTTGATTCCTTCTGATAGACTCTCTGAGTGAAGGCCTCTTTCTTTGGCTTATAATTGGCCGTCTCCCTGTTTCTCTTCCCCTGATCTTGCCCCTGGGGCTTCTCAGGTGGTGCTAGTGGTAAAGAACCCAACCTGTCATTGTAGTGATTGGGAAGATCCCCTGGAATACGAGACGGTAACCTGCTCCAGTATTCTTGTTTGGGAAATTTCATGGACAGAGGAGCCTGATGGGCTACAGTCTATGGGCCACAAAGAGTCGGAGGCAACTTAGCACACACAGAGGCTTCTCTCTATGGATGTGTCTCCAAATTTTCCCATTTTTGTAAGGCATTTTGTTAGATTGGACTTCCCTGGTGGCTCAGATGCTAAAGAATCTGCCTGCAATGCAGGAGACCTGGGTTGGAAAGATCCCCTGGAGAAGGGCAGAGAAGCCTGGCAGGCTACAGTCCATGGGCTTGCAAATATTGGACATGACTAAGTGACTTTCACTTCACTTGTTAGATTGGACTAGAGACCTACACTCTTCCAGTGAAGACTTCATCTTCACCTAACTAATTACATCTGCAATGATGGTATTTTCAAATAGGGTCACATTTTAAAACACTGAGGTTTAGAACTACAATGTATGAGTTTGGGGAAACACAGTTCCAGTTATTAATCTTGTGATATAAGAACCCCACTATTGTGTACGTGCTTAAGTAGCTTTACTCCAGAAGGGGAATAACTGGAGTATAAGGAATGTTGTGTTGTTATTGCTGTAAGTAAGTAAAAAAAAAGTATGCCTTGATGTAGGAATTTCATGTTTTCATTCAGCTTAATATAAATAGATATCCATTAACATATATCAATTGTATGTTTTATGAATGCTACTGTGAAAATGCAAAATTCAGTTGAATAAATTTAAAGATCTAATTGGCTTTATTCAATGATTCATAAATTGAGTATTATCCCTTCTAGCAAATAGAAAGGAGCTCCAAAGAACTGTACAAGTGGAAGACTTTGATAGGCAGAAATGGATGAAGGACAAGGAAAAAGTGCATTGTTTCAGGCAAGCTGACCTTCCTTTAGGGGACAAAAAGGATATATCAGTATATTATTTCACTGGTGCTTACCAGAAAATTCCAGACTGACAAGTTAAGATTACATTTCTGGGGGAAGTTAACAGGGCAGTTAGGCTAGGTATTGCCTTGGGTCTGATGATATGGATTTAGCATAAGTGACTCCATTTGGGCCTGTTGTCTCTTTTAATACTACTTTGTAGGGAGATTTCTTAGAATGTATAAGAGATAAAAAAAAGTTTTAATATTCAAAAAATGAAATGCCGTTTTCTTGGGAAAAAAAGCTAGATGTTCTTGAATAATCCTTTTCATAGTTTTATTTTCCTGTGTTGTCCTATTAAGCAATTACCTGCTGATAAATCTTATTTAATTTAGTTTTTTCCCCCTTTCATACCACCCTCTGCTATCAGCTCTACATATGTTTTGTCATAAATCTGTTAAAGGGCAAGCACATAAATAGTTTTGGCTTTTGAATATTAAATGTCATTGCTTTAGATTCTAGTTTGACAAAGGAACCTACATCTTTTTTTAAATGCTATTTTTCTCTATGCTTAAGATGTTGCAATATCTTAGATGAAGACCAAATCTTTCATAAATGCTTTTCTACAGTAGGTCAGGATAACAACTGTTTCAGTATCCAAGCCACTAATACAGTTTTGGCATCACTTTTAAGAGAAAGGGAAGAACAAAAATCAGCTGCGTGACTGAAACAATATGGGATAAACTCAGAGAAATAATGAACTCCTTCCCTTGATGGGTACTTTCTTGAAAAAATAAAAATTACCTGCAGAAATGGTTTAAAGACGTTTGGAAAGCTGCCCCTTTGATTAGAAAAGAGTTCCATCTGAGGTTTCTGATTCTGTATTGTCTAGAGGAGAAATTGGAGGCATCGAGCCTAAGTGTTGCTATTATGCAATATTACATGTAGTGAAGTCACTCACTGAGGTGCTCTCCAAGTTTCGGATAGTGCAGTTTCCAATGCCCGCTAATGAAGACTTTCCAAACAAGTAGGTACACTTTTGCTGAGAATGGAAAATGTTGGAGGTTAGACGATTGTGACTTGTGCTTATAATTTGTTATAGTTTTACACTGAAATTGAACTATATTACCTAAAAAAAAAAAGAGAAATCATGAAGAATTAGTGAAATAGAAAGCCTTATATATTTCCCTAAGGATTTAGTAGCTTGAAGTAGTACGCGCTAAAATCATGGAGACACATTTTATTACAAACTTGGTTATTATATATAACTAGAAATTTGCTCTTACGATGCTAATGTTAGTTAGAACTTTTAGGTCAGATCAGTTGACTGAGGTGGAAAAGAACACAGTTCTTTGCAATACAGTTTAGTCTTAGTTTTTTGAAGTGAGATACAATTCAGTCTTTGTCACTTGTTCTGTGTCCTTGGACAAATTACTCAACCTTCCTAAATCTCAATTTCATCATCTTTAAAATAAGAACAATACCTATATTTGGCTTAAGACATTTGTTACATTTAAATAAAGTAAAATAGATTATTTAGATTATTATTATTATGTGCATTATTTAGCCCAGTGGCTGGCACATACTAAACATTCAACTAATTAGCTTTATTATTACTAACCCTAAACTGGAAAAAGAGTTAGCTAAAGATATAAAAGTCCTTTACAATTTAGTCCATAAATATTTGTTATGGGTCAGGCATTGTTACAGGTGCTCAGGAGAAAATGATAAGTAAGACAGAGAGGATCCTTGTCTTCAAGGAGTTTCATATTAGTGGATGTGAAGAGGTGGGTATAGAAAAAGACAGTAAACTAGTATGAGATGAAGTAAAACAATTTGCATTATGAAAAACATGGATAAAGAGATAGAAAGGGACTATAGTGCTAATACTGTTTTAAGAGGTATCATGTGACTTGATACTTAAGAGGTATCATGTGACATCAAGGAGAAGGGACGGTGAGTACAAAGTAAGATGCTTGTGAGCTTGTCATCACTTTAAGAGCTGTAAAGGCCAGTTACCTGGAGCAGAGTAATATGGAAGGTGAGGGAGTCATGAAAGGTACATAATGATCATTAGGTGGGGATGTGTCATAGAAAATTTTGGAGACCATCATCATTAAGGAATTGTTGAGGAATTATTGATTAAGAAATCAATAAACTTGTTGATTTTGTCACTGAAAGATTTTAAGCAAGAAAGTGACATGACCCAGATCACATTTTAGAAATGTCTTCCTGACTCAGAAGGTGATGGATTTAGGGCAGCAAGAATTAAAGCTAGCAGAGCAGTCAGGAGGTGATTAAAGCAGTCGTCGATACTTCTATGGGGAATAAGGTGAACTTGAGCTAGGATTTTGCACTAAGATTACTAAAAAGGTGAGATTTAGAATTTATTTTTCAGTTAGAGGCAACAGGATGAATTGGATGGAAGGTATGAACAAAAAAGATAAACAATAACGACATTAGGTTTTGTCTGTCTAAGCAAACAAAGAGGTGGACTCGTATTTTCTTTCTTGACTAAGTAGAATAGATTATTTAGACTATAAGTAAGGATATATTAATAGTAATGTGCATACAGAGAAAAACAACTTCAAACCAAGAAGGAACCAACCAAGTTATTATGAGTTTAACATTTTAATGCAGAAATGCTACATTCTAAGAAAGCCCTGAAATGTTTGGTTTGATATATTCTTAGTATTTTGAGTGACTTTCTCCAGCATATGCATCTTCATTTATTGGCATTCTAGACTGCATTCCCATCTCCTTGGAAAATGAAGATGATGAAGGATATTTTTGGTTGATCTATTCTGCTCAGGAAATGTTTGCCTTAGTTATTTGTGTAACATGTGAAAAATTGTTTAAAGTGTAGTGAGAAATAGGAATGTGAAGTAGAAATATAACTTTAGTGTTGGAGTTTTAAAAGATTATTATAAAATCTGTCAGCCTACTATTCAATAATGTTTTATCACATCTTTATGAGCTTTCTAAAAATTTAAAAAATTAAAAATAGCCTTCTTCCCCCATAAAACAAACAAATGAAGGTTTCCTAAATTTAAATAGAAAGCCAGTAAACAAAAAGGCAGAAACTGTAAAGTGCTGTATTTCTTTTGGCTGAAGTCAGAGGGATTTGAAGTATGGAAGGGACTGAACTCACCATTGTTAGAGGGGTGGCCACATGGAAAGCAAGAGAGGACTTCAGGCAAACTCTAGGAGAGAAGACTATCCTCCTCTGCACCCCTGTATCCAGCAGACAACCAGCCAGGAGCAGGGCCTCAGTGACATAAACATAAGTAACTAAATCTAGGGAACAAGTTGAATGAACTTGGAGGTAGATGTATTCCTAGAGCCTTCAGCAATCTTGCTGACATCTTCATTTTGCCTTTGTTGCTGGTGGTGGTGAATTGCTAAGTGGTGTACGACTCTGCGACCCCATGGATTTTAGCATGCCAGGTTTTTCTGTCCTCCACTATCTCCCAGAGTTTGCTCAGATAAATGTGCATTGAATCGGTGGTGCTATCTAACCATCTCATCCTCTGCTGCCCTCTTCTCGTTTTGTCTTCAGTCTTTTCCAGCATTAGGGTCTTTTCCAAAAAATTGGTGCTTTGCATCAGGTGGTCAGAGTATTGGAGCTTCAGCATCAGTCCTTCCAGTGAATATTCAAGGTTCATTTCCTTTAGGACTGACTGATTTGATCTCCTTGCTGTCCAAGGGACGCTCAAGAGTCTTCTCCATCACCACAATTTGAAAGCATCAGTTCTTGGGCTTTGTGATACTTTAAACAGGAAAGAAAAAAAAGGAAAAAAAAAAGTTAAAAAAAAGGAAAGTTTAAAAAAGAAAAAAAAGTTAAAAAAAAAAGAAAAGCAATGCCAAATAATGCTCTAACTACTGCACAATTCCACTCATCTCACACGTTAGTAAAGTAATGCTCAAAATTCTCCAAGACAGGCTTCAGCAATATGTGAACCGTGAACTTCCAGATGTTCAAGCTGCTTTTAGAAAAGGCAGAGGAACCAGATTTCAAATTGTCAACATCCGCTGGATCATGGAAAAAGCAAGAGAGTTCCAGAAAAACATCTATTTCTGCTTTATTGACTATGCCAAAGCCTTTGACTGTGTGGATCACAATAAACTATGGAAATTATGAAAGAGATGGGCATACCAGACCACTTGACCTGCCTCTTGAGAAACCTGTATGCAGGTCAGGAAGCAACAGTTAGAACTGGACATGGAACAATAGACTGGTTCCAAATAGGGAAAGGAGTACATCAAGGCTGTGTATTGTCACCGTGCTTATTTAACATATGCAGAGTACATTATGAGAAACGCTGGGCTGGAAGAAGCACAAGCTGGAATCAAGATTGCTGGGAGAAATATCAGTAACCTCAGATATGCAGATGACACCACCCTTATGGCAGAAAGTGAAGAGGAACTCAAAAGCCTCTTGATGAAAGTGAAAGTGGAGAGTGAAAAAGTTGGCTTAAAGCTCAACATTCAGAAAACGAAGCTCATGGCATCTGGTCCCATCACTTCATGGGAAGTAGATGGGGAAACAGTGGAAACAGTGTCAGACTTTATCTTTTTGGGCTCCAAAATCAGTGCAGATGGTGACTGCAGCCATGAAATTAAAAGATGCTTACTCCTTGGAAGAAAAATTATGACCAACCTACATAGCTTATTCAAAAGCAGAGACATTACTTTGCCAACAAAGGTTCATCTAGTCAAGGCTATGGTTTTTCCTGTGGTCATGTATGGATGCAAGAGTTGGACTGTGAAGAAAGCTGAGTGCCGAAGAATTGATGCTTTTGAACTGTGGTGTTGGACAAGACTCTTGAGAGTCCCTTGGACTGCAAGGAAATCCAACCAGTCCATCCTAAAGGAAATCAGTTGATTGGAAGGACTGATGTTGAAGCTGAAACTCCAATACTTTGGCCACCTCATGGGAAGAGTTGACTCATTGGAAAAGACTCTGATGCTGGGAGGGATTGAGGGTAGGAGGAAAAGGGGATGACAGAGGATGAGATGGTTGGATGGCATCACCGACTCGATGGACATGAGTTTGAGTGAACTCTGGGAGATGGTGATGGACAGGGAGGCCTGGAGTGCTGCGATTCATGGGGTCACAAAGAGTCGGACACCACTGAGCGACTGAACTGAACTGAACTGAACTGAAATAGGAGACACCGTTAAATTACATTGTACTTAGATTGCTGATGAACAGAATTGTGAGATACAGGAGTTGGTGTAAACCTAAATATGTGGAAATTTGTTATGATAGCAACAGAAAATTAAGTTGTTAAAAAAAATCAAGTTGTTAAACTTGTTGAAGAAGGGCAGCCAGACCAAATTGAAGTCACTTGTGCTAAACCGAAAGTCAGCAAACCAAGACTTAATACCTAACCTAATTGCAGTTTCAACTACTCTCAGAAATGTAATCTTAAATCAGTCCATCTGGAATTTCCTGGACAGCACCAGTGATGTAATAGACACTTTGCTCCTTCCTGTTACTGCCCCATTCTGTCTACAAAATGTCTCCCATTTTGTACAGCTCCTCAGAGCTCCTTTATGTTTGCTAGATGGTGTGCTGTCTGAATCATGACTCATTTAATAAAGCCATTTGATTTTAAATTCACTCAGTTGAATTTTGTTTCTCAACAGACTGGTGAACAAAGAAGTGAAGAGTAACACAAAAGAGAGGAAAGACAATCCTCAATATTTGTTTATATAAAATTACTATATATAATGTATACTATTGATTATATGAAATGGTTTACCTTCCTTGTAATTTTAAAAACAGGATTTTGAAGTGAAGAAAAAAATAATTATTTTCCGGGAAGAATTACGCTTCATTTCAAGATAGCTAGGTGGCTCAGACGGTAAAACGTCTGTCTAAAATGCAGGAGACCTGGGTTTTATCCCTGGGTCTGGAAGATTCCCTGGAGAAGGAAATAACAACCCACTCCAGTACTCTTGCCTAGAAAATCCCATGGACGGAGGAGCCTGATGTCCAAGGGGTCACAAAGCGTCAGACATGACTGAGAGACTTCAATTTCACTTTCACTTTCAGAGCAACTTTCACTTGGAAAATTAAAAAAAAAATTTTGGGCTATACTATTTCATTAAAAAAAGCTAAAACTTTTTTAAAAGCGTAAAACTTAAAATTAAAAGATTTTTAGATTCCAAAGAAATAGCACAATTGTTTTATTGATCTTGGAAGATTATGTGATTTTATCAGAGCAACTAGAAGAGATTTCTGGACTATTTCATCTATATTACTTTGACCCTTGGCAAGTCACCTAACATCTCTGTGCCATATCTTTTTTATCTGAGACTATGAATGTTAATGGAAGCTACCTCATAAAGTTATTATATGAGTTAAATGAATAGGGAATCAATTAGTATTATAGACTAATAGAACAAAGTTTAATACTGTTTCATTTAATGGTATTTCTGTATGAAATGTGGGCTATTAGATATAAATGTATTGGGCTTTCCTGGTGGCTCAGAGGGTAAAGAATTTGCCTGCAATGTGGGAGACCTGGGTTCGATCCCTGGGTTGGGAAGATCCCCCTGGAGAAAGGAATGGCTACCCACTCCAGTATTCTGGCCTGGAGGATTGCATGGACACAGGAGCCTGGCAAGCTACAGTCCATGGGGTCACAAAGATTTGGACATGACTAAGCGACTTCCACTTTCTTTCATAGATACATATCCCTAAAACCTACTTGCATGAGAAAAACTCATGTGTTTATTTGTAGCTACTGTTTCAAATAAATGACCTATCTTTCAAGTCCTCTCCAGCTCTCTTGTATCTTAGACATCCTTATTGTCTCTATTTCCTGTTGTTATGATAGATTATTAATCTTCACAAAGCTGCTCTGTTGCAAGACCACCAATAGAAGTCCATAAATAAAAATATTGTATCCCCTAGTTTATTGCATTATGGGAGAAATGCCTATATTGAAATAAACTACCTTGTAAACTGGGGTGCATGAGCTATATCTTATTCAGCTTGAAAAGATGTTGACAGCAGTTCCTGGGGCGTATTACAAGTACTTAATCAACTCTCAATAAAAATATAATGTTTGACCTCCTTGGCATGAAAATTTATTTTTGTCAAGAGAATTTAACTTTCTTATTAGATTTTTCTGGTTCTTCTTCCTAGCTCTAAGTTTCTAATTCTAGGTAGTATTTATTGAGTCTTGATCATGCTTCTCTGAATTCTGAATGCTTCACCTATTAACTAATTTTATTATAAAGTATTCAGGCTCTTTCCCAGCTATGTGCTTTCCTTGTAGCCTTGAAATATCTTTACTAACCTTGAACATTCCCTGCATTGCAATTTTTTTTTTTTTTTTTGGCTAAGATGAGAGAACTCTTTATTCTTTCCTAAGATAGTTCATGATCTGGTTGAACTTCTAGCCTCGGCTCTAATATCATCAGATCTGTCATTAGCCTTATAATGATCTTTTCCCATTAGAGGAGACAGAATTTGACTAATTCATTCCCTTCATCTAAGCGTGAATTTACCAGAGGAGAAAATGGGAAGAGAAATAAAGAGATGTGATGTTATGAACATCATTGTCTATTTGAATAGTTACTACCTGAGTTAAGTGTCTTCTCAGATGTGGCTCAAAGATGGACAGCTGTATCAGGAAGTTCTTTATAACACTAAGAAGTGTCTGTTGAAAGCACTAAATGCACTTCTTTCTGACAAACAAGGGAAGTTGGATCAGTTGACCCCAGGCAATTACCATTCACATCTCTGTGATTCAGCAACTTTGTTTGAATGGCTAGAGGAGTGTTAAATTACCAGTTTTATGCAGCTGCCCTCCCTGCCAATTCCGTGGCAAGACAATATGTAACCTCAGTTATTGCAAGCAATCTTCTGGGTCTATAAAGTGAGTTAGAGTGCTGCATGGAACAGCCAGTTTAAATTATAGTTATGGTTCATCTTTGGGCTGTATTACTCACCTAAATAAAATTGGCTACACAAACAAACGCTATTTATAATGTGTATGTTTGTTTTCTTTTCACTTTTTTCATACATCTTTCTTGGGGAGTTAAGTAAAGATTTTCTTTAAAATTAGCATTGAGTTACTCAGGCAGTAGGATCTGGGCCTCTACTCAAAATAATGTCCCCAGGTTCTTTACGTCAAATGCTTCATTGTTTTTGATAACTTTGTCCTTGAGGTAACAGTTCTGACCTCATTATTTACCTATGTTCTTGGTTTCTTTTCTAAGACCAAGCAGAAGTAAATAATAGGGGCCCAGTGAGACAGAGGTGACTAAGTGTTTCTCTTCTTCTTGAACTGCTAGAACTACCACTGGTCTCTCCAGAGTTTGAGCTGAGTTGTCCAGCTGAAGACTCTTGTTTTTCAGATTCTCTTGCATCCTGGTGTGCTTTATCAGGTTGAAAGCCAATGGAAAGTGAGCACAAACCATTGTGACCATTTCCAGTTCTTGGCCTCAAGACATTGAGGACATAGGTGGAAGAGCACATATAGGCACATAGAAGCCGCCCCAGAAACATAGACTCTTAACTTTGAGACTATTTGTGGGAAATAAATAAATTTCTCTCTCAAGTTACTGTCATTTGGGGATATCTTTGTTACAGAAACTAACAATTTACCTTCA
Organism: Bos mutus; assembly: GCF_027580195.1. Classification (NCBI taxonomy): domain Eukaryota; kingdom Metazoa; phylum Chordata; class Mammalia; order Artiodactyla; family Bovidae; genus Bos; species Bos mutus. The sequence goes on along the minus strand of NC_091617.1, from coordinate 34,666,996 downwards.
GCTATATAGACTACATACACTTCCCAGGTGGTGCTAGTGGTAAAGAACCTGTCTGCCAATGCAGTAAACACAAGAGACACAGGTTCAATCCCTGGGTCAGGAAGATCCCCTTGAGGAGCGCCTGGCAGTTGACTCCAGTATTCTTGCCTGGAGAATCCCATGGACAGAGGAGCCTGGCAGGCTATAGTCCATAAGGTTGCAAAGAGTCCAACACGACTGAAATGACTGAACACACACACATACAGACTGTTGCTCAATTGCTACTTTGGATAATAACTTCAATTTAGTTGTATAAAAACTGTGCTTGATTTAGAGACAGAATGTAATTGTTGATTAACACAACACTAGACTGAGACACAGGAGACCATGGCTCAAGTTTAGGTTTGCAACCAGTGTGAACTTGAGCAAATTATTTAGCTAAGCTTATTTATGATAATTATCACTATCAAATATTACATAATAATATACCAAGCATTTACTTACTTGTTTATTGTCTACAGTCCATGGAATTCTCCAGGCAAGAATACTGGAGTGGGTAGCCATTCCCTTCTCCAGGGGATCTTCCTAACCCAGGGATCAAACCCAGGTCTCCCACATTGCAGATGGATTCTTTACCAGCTGAGCTACCAGGGAAACCCTCACAAAATGTAGACTGCACAAATACAATTCATTTAAATACTTGTTAAAACAAATAGCTTATCTCTGGCACATAAAATAGGCTTAGAATAGTATTCTATGCAATAAATATTTGTTAAATTAGTTGAACTTTTCTGGTCCTCTCTTTACAATATAAAAGTTGGATAAAATAATCTCTTAGGACTTTTCTAACATTTTATGACAATTAGTTTTAATAAAAATATGGGAATTCTGTCACTCATTATGATCTTATCAATATAAAATTAATTATGAATTTACATTAACATTCAGCAAATAGCTAATATGTAATAGACATTCAACAAAGTCCTGGGAATAAAAGGGTCTGGGTGATAATACTGTTCAGGTTAAAAGGATGGGCGGAATTAAGGCAAGGTGGTGATAGGCTATGAAATATTAATAATTAGCCTATTGCCTGGGATTAAGATGCAATGTATTGATACTATGATAAAGTATGATAAGTTTTAGAGACATGTAGAAAGTGCTGTGAGAACAGAAGGGAGAAATGTAACCTTTTGTTTTCAGTGAATAAAATGAGAAAGATTAGAGGTATTTAAACTATTCTGTGCCTTCAAAGAAGAATTCTCTAGACAAAGACATTGAGAAAGTTATTTTGGACAGAGAGATTGATATAAATGGCGTATACTCCAAAAACAACATGTAACTTCTTTGGCTAGGGTACACATTGAAAAGAGTAGAAATATATGGATGAGGAACAGATTTTGATGACAAAGAAATCTGACTTCATTTGTACTAGCCTGTTTTTCTCCCACTCCCATTATGATAAATATTTTAGAAAAATTACTGTGGCAGCAGTGGTTCTGTAAGTGGGAAAACAAAAGCAAGAGTGACAAGGAAACTTAGGGGATGTGAAAGAGGTGCTGTAGGGAATTAGTTAGACAGGGCTGGTCAATGAAGAGCAAATGGTCACATACATATAGATGGTCCTAAGTTGATCATATTTTTAAAAATAGTCTACAGAACTTCTGTCATATTCTAAAAGGTTAAGCCATGGAGTGTTTAACTTCCACATATTAACATAATCTCAGTTAAAATCTTTACAATACAATTTAAATATATAACCACTGAATTAAGTAGGAATGAGGACAGGTGGCATATTACTTTATTAAAATATTTTCATTTTTTTTCTCTTTTCTTTTTACCTAGGTTTTAATCATAGAGGGAAATTTGTCCCCAAAACTCTTATTTTTTCATCCAGTGTGTCTAGACATGTCAAGAAACCTGAGAAAAATTGATTGTTTGAGGAAGGCAGGGTGAGAACAGGCTGTTTTAATTTCTTCTGATCTTTTTCTCTAGACACCTAGATTGGCACAGGAAGATTGCAGAATTCCTCTGAAGAGATGAAGTATCTTCCTATAGAGGGAAGAATAATAATATGAAGGAACTGCTATCAGTACATGGAAAACTAGAAACTGTTAAAAAAAAAAAAAGCCATGATTTTTCTAAAGTAAAAGAGGAATAGAGCATAGGACTAATTCTTTAGAAATCTGTATTGTTTTAATTTTCTCTCTTCAGGTCTGGAGATTTAGGCAAAGTGGGAAGGCTTCCAGTCTTCTGCATACTTAAAGGTGCTAAAATCTATCTAATGAATTGGTATAGGAAAATTCAATATTTCCCCATTGTATGCTCTAGAAGATCTGTCACGGTAAACAGTATTTTTTCACCTTCTGAACAATGGTTCTTTGAAGTTTAGGAGGAGAAACCCTTTGTCTTTAAAATGAGGTGATACTTTAAGAACAAGTTACTTTAACAGCACTCTACTGCTAATAGAAGGGTTGATATTAAAATGATGCCTTTCTCACAAAAATAACTTGGTCAGTAACATTTCAAGGGCCTTAGAAAAAAAGTAAGAGCAGCTATTTTAATGTTATAAAGGAAACTTAAAATTTTATATTTTGAGCATTCTGAGCACTCAGAAAGAGATACTAGGGTAGCATGTGGTTTTTTTTATCCTGAAAATTTAAAAAACACAATTGCTCTTTCATTAGATTGTAAAATTGCATTAGTGTGATAATGTTTATATACCTTGTCACTAGCCTAACCCTGTCTCTACATAAACCTCTTCTGTGTTTTCCCGGTCAGATGTCTTTCAGCCTGTGCATAAATAACTCCAGTGATTAGTGCTGGGGCCTTCCTGAAGTCTCAAATGCAGACTCTTAGAAGCTTTCCTTTATTTTGGTTCACAGTATGTCTTCTACTAATTACATTTAGGTCTTTTTTTGTCATTTTGATCACACAGCATAATGCTCTGTCCATTTTTCTTTCAACTTTTCCACGTGTGGTGTGGTTGGTTACTCCTCTCTTGATTTGTTTTGTTTGGTTACTGTTATCTAACATAATGGTGTGTGTTTAATAACATGATGAAGTCTTTTTTAGAATTTAATGTAATACTATAAGATTGATTTGGTAATATATTGAGCAGAATAATTACTGCCTCAATTCTAGACATTTTATTAAGACAGGCTAAAACTGAATTCACTTCTATAGAGGTTATATATGGATATTTACATATCTTTCGTTCAATCAAAAGCTAACAACTTTTCTCATTAATATTTATAAACCATGCCCCTCCTCTTCCTCCACCTAATTCCCTTTTGATACTTACATAGTTGTTTTCGAGACCTCAAAGTGCCGTCTTATTCCACTGTTATCTTTGGCCTTGTCACAGTATTTTAATCTTTTTGATTAATCTGCCTTTTAACCTTTCTATTGTGTAAACTGAAATGTAACATTTCAAAAGTTCAGGATTCGCTTTCATCATGTCATTAGTTGTAGTCATTTTTAAACTTAAGGTTGAAGACCCTAAAAAGTCGCTTGAAAATAATTCTGACTGGGACATAAATCAAAAGAAATGGCAAATGATTTAGAAGCACTTTTAAAGAAAATCGGTAATAATGCTTCTTGGAGTTTTGCTAAGTTGTAAAGATCGTCTGCTGTGCTAATAATAATGGTAACTACAGTATGAGGATGGTTAATGTTAGATCATTCAAATACCCTTTGGAAAGCTTCAAATACAGGAAAAGCCTAAAAGAAATGAATGGAAAGGAAAACTATATAATCGTTTTCAGACTAATGAGAGGTGCTGGTTTGAATTGCTACCCTAGGAAACTACTGTCATAGAAGCAGTTATGTTCTGTGCCTTCATCTTTGTGCATGTTCCTTCCTGAAATAATTGCATCCATTACACAGCTGGGATTGGATGGTAACACAGTTTCCATCCTGATTTCTTTCAGAGCCTCCTTCATGACATAGGCACATTTGGGAAACATTCAAAAGGTGTTTGACTCATAGGAGATCTAAAACTTCATATTCTCTAATTACACACTTCGTTAATGAGCCTCTGAGTAAACAACCATGCTTAAATATTTTTTTAAAAAACGTTTGCTTTGAAATGTCTCATTAGTACCATGCATCTCATAAAAAGTAAAAAATATCGCTAAATTTAAAGCGGAAGAAGCGTTATTTTGTCTTTGCATCATATGCTTGTGATTGGAAATCATCAATGAGTTCATGTGCACTCTAATCACCTGGTGAATTAAAACATACCGGTCCCCAGGCTCTTCCCCAGACCGATTAAGTCACACTTTCCAGAGCAGTGGATGTCATGTTTGAAGGAGGGAGCTTTTAAAACTCCCAGTGCCAGGGCCACATTTCAAACCAGTTAAACCAATTAAATCAGAATCTCTGAAGGACGGAATTTAGATATCATAATTTTTAGTCTTCCAGATAATTCCAATGTCCAGACAAGTCTGAGAATGTGTAGGTGTAGGTCCCATATATTTGACTGTTTAAAAAGACCTCTATGCTATGTACTAGGTTGCTTCAGTCACGTCTGACTCTTTGCAACCCCATGGACTGTAGCCCACCAGGCTCCTACATCCATGGGATTCTCCAGGCAAGAATACTGGAGTCAGTTGCTGTTTCCTTCTCTAGGGGATCTTCCCAACCCAGGAATCAAACCTGCGTCTCTTATGTCTCCTGCGTTGGCAGTTGGGCTCTTTATCAAGCTCTCCAGAGCATATTGAATTCAGGTCATCCTGTGAATCACTGATGTGAAGAAGAACTACCCCAGGATCTCCATGGTGGTCCAGTGGTTAAGACTCCATGCTTCCATTCCAGGGGGCCAGGGTTTAATTCTTGGTCAGGAAACTAAGATTCCGTGGCCTAAAACAAAAAATAAATAAGGAGAAGAAAAACTACCCCAAACAAGCAAATTGTCTAACCTGAGGCACTTAAATAGTCTTAAGAAGGACTAGAAAGTCTGATTTCTGGGTCCAGTGTTCTTCCCATTCCACCTACCTTACAAAATTTCTAAATTCTACCAATATTATAAAATATTTTGTGCCAATATTTTTAGGGGTCTTCCCAGGTGGCACAGTGGCAAAGAATCTGCCTGCCAATGCAGGAGACCCGGGTTCCATTCCTGGATCCAGAGGATCCCCTGGAGAAGGAATGGCCACCCACTCCAGTATTCTTGCCTGGAGACTTCCATGGACAAGCTCCTATGTCCATGAGATTCTCCAGGCAAGAATAGACCATTAAAGTAGAAGATATGAAATTATTTACTAAGCCTTTGACAAAGTTAAAAATATTTTTGAGGTGAGCATGTGAGGGTGTTCAAGTATTTGCCAAATGAGTGGAATTTTGAGTTTACCTAGGAAGAGGAGGTCTCTGGGGCCTTGTCTAAACATTGCACTGTGGAGAGTCATCTGTTGGTTCAGTCATCTAACATTTCCATTACATCAGTGTGGTTCATCCCAAATTATATGATACATGAAATGACAGATTTACCAAAAGAGAGAGAGAGAGAGAGAGTCAGTCTTTTACGTGTATTAGTTTTGTAGGGCTGGTGTAACAAGGTACAACGAAATGGTGACTTAAACAAGAGAAACTGATTTTCTTTCTTTCTTTTTTTTTATTTTTAAACTTTACATAATTGTATTAGTTTTGCCAAATATCAAAATGAATCTGCCACAGGTATACATGTGTTCCCAATCCTGAACCCTCCTCCCTCCTCCCTCCCCATACCATCCCTCTGGGTTGTCCCAGTGCACTAGCCCCAAGCATCCAGTATCATGCATCGAACCTGGACTGGCATCTCGTTTCATACATGATATTTTACATGTTTCAATGCCATTCTCCCAAATCTTCCCACCCTCTCCCTCTCCCACAGAGTCCATAAGACTGTTCTATACATCAGTGTCTCTTTTGCTGTCTCGTACACAGGGTTATTGTTACCATCTTTCTAAATTCCATATATATGTGTTATTATACTGTATTGGTGTTTTTCCTTCTGGCTTACTTCACTCTGTATAATAGGCTCCAGTTTCATCCACCTCATTAGAACTGATTCAAATGTATTCTTTTTAATGGCTGAGTAATACTCCATTGTGTATATGTACCACTGCTTTCTTATCCACTCATCTGCTGATGGGCCTCTAGGTTGCTTCCATGTCCTGGCTATTATAAACAGTGCTGCGATGAACATTGGGGTACCCGTGTCTCTTTCCCTTCTGGTTTCCTCAGTGTGTATGCCCAGCAGTGGGATTGCTGGGTCATAAGGCAGTTCTATTTCCAGTTTTTTAAGAAATCTCCACACTGTTTTCCATAGTGGCTGTACTAGTTTGCATTCCCACCAACAGTGTAAGAGGGTTCCCTTTTCTCCACACCCTCTCCAGCATTTATTATTTGTAGACTTTTGGATCGCAGCCATTCTGACTGGTGTGAAATGGTACCTCATAGTGGTTTTGATTTGCATTTCTCTGATAATGAGTGATGTTGAGCATCTTTTCATGTGTTTGTTAGCCCTCTGTATGTCTTCTTTGGTATAGTACTGGCACAAAGACAGAAATATAGATCAATGGAACAAAATAGAAAGCCCAAAGATAAATCCACGCACATATGGACACCTTATCTTTGACAAAGGAGGCAAGAATATACAATGGATTAAAGACAATCTCTTTAACAAGTGGTGCTGGGAAATCTGGTCAGCCACTTGTAAAAGAATGAAACTAGATCACTTTCTAACACCATACACAAAAATAAACTCAAAATGGATTAAAGATCTAAACGTAAGACCAGAAACTATAAAACTCCTAGAGGAGAACATAGGCAAAACACTCTCTGACATACATCACAGCAGGATCCTCTATGACCCACCTCCCAGAATATTGGAAATAAAAGCAAAAATAAACAAATGGGACCTAATTAACCTTAAAAGCTTCTGCACATCAAAGGAAACTATTAGCAAGGTGAAGAGACAGCCTTCAGAATGGGGAGAAAATAATAGCAAATGAAGCAACTGACAAACAACTAATCTCCAAAATATACAAGCAACTCCTACAGCTCAACTCCAGAAAAATAAATGACCCAATCAAAAAATGGGCCAAAGAAACTGATTTTCTTACAACCCTGGGGAGGCTAGAAATCTGAGGTCAAGATGTTGTCAAGGTGTTGAGGTATCTCTCTTGGCTTCTGGTTTGCCACCTTTTCCCTGTATCTTCAGATGGTCTTCTGTACATGTACACATCTGTGTCCTAATTTCTTACAGGGACACCAGTGAGATTGGGCTAGGTCCCACCCTAAGAACCTCATTTAAACTACCTCTTTAAAGACCCTGTCTAAGCACAGTCCTATTCTGAGGTACAAGGAGTTAGTACTTCAACATATGAATTTGAGGAGGACACAGTTCAGTCCATAGTACATAGAAAGAACACTATTCAAGCACACTTAAATGTCTGCTGTTCAAAACACAGAACACTGCTATCAGCTACATCTGGAATGTACATTTGGATCACAGAAGGATCAAAAAAAATACAACTTCAAGGTGATTGGCATTGTTAACGTAGGATAATTGTGTCATCTTTCTGCTTGAAAAGTAGTACTCACACAAATGTGTATCAAAATGTATTTCCAAGTCTAGATAATTGTCTGTCAATTCACTATATATCCTGACACTCAAAAGTTTTTCTTTGGATGTTTTTGACTAACCAGCCTCTTCATTCTATGTGAAAACTCAACAGTTTTAACTCAATAGCCCAAACTAAAAAACACAAAATATCAATGAACCTATTTGCAGGGAAGGAATAGGGATGCCAACGTAGCAAACAGACTTGTGGATACAGTTGGGGAAGGAAAAGGTGGGGAAGAATTAAGAGAGTAGCATCGAAACACGTACATTACCATATGGAAAACAGATAGCTGATGGGAAGTCGTTGTATTACACAGGGAGCTCAATCTGGGGCTCTGTGACAACGGAGAGGGGTGGACTGGGGTAGAGGGTGGGAGAGAGGTTCAAGAGGGAGGAGGTATATATATATACATATAACTGATTCATGCTGTCGTATGGCAGAAGTCAACACAATGTTGTAAATAAATAATCTTCCAATTAAAAATAAACTAAAAAATTAAATACACAGCTTAAAACAAAGCAACACAATTTGAGAAGATTTTAAGGATTATGCTTTACTAACATGATTCATGTATGTTTGTTACAGATGTGTGCATGAGCTTTCTTAGCATTCTGACATTAGAAACTATAGAAAAACATGGATGATTCAAGGAGGCGGATGGCCAGCACTGAGATAAGTGAAAAATCTCAGTGTGATTTTTATAAACTAGAGCTGTGAGGGCCTCATGCTATTTGAAAACCATAACATATGGTAAATCCATGGTGATTTGTGTTTTTCACAACTTGTAAATGACAACACATAGCACTATTTTATATTAGAAAATAATTTAAAAAATCTTTTAAAATGTATTCTTTAATAAATTTTTAAAGTATCTTTTTTTAGTTTAAAAAGATTTGGGTCTAATTTATTTGCAACAGAAAGTACTCACTATAAGAGTACAGTTTTAACAAATGTTTATACCAAAGTATCCATGGCTCTACAAGGATACAGAATGTTCATCCTAGAGAGCTTTCCATGTCCTTTCCAAGTATATTACATTGAATCATCTTTTCTCCCAGTTCCAATAAAATTTTCCTCTTTCTTTCCAGCCTTCACTAATACTGTCTTATAGACCTTTCTGCTTCTGTCTGCTACCCAGTGTCAAAAACCATGACAGAATTATGCTTACAGTAGTGATTTTAGCTTAATCACTAAATAGTTTTGCCTGTTTTTTTTTGAAACTACATATAAATGTGGTGATATAGTATGAATGCTATAGTGACTGATATCTTTTGCTCAATGTAGTATTTGTGAGATTCATCCAATTTTTTCACATGTATACTTATTTCGCTCTTTTATTACACTGTAATATCTTACTGAATAACATCAATTACTCATTTTTATGATGAACATTTAGTGTGTTTTTAGCTTGGGGCTGTTATAATTTCTATGAAGACTTTTCAACTTACTTTTGGCAAAATTTTGTCCTTATTTCTCTCAGAGATATACTTGCTGTTGTTCAGTCACTCATTCATCTCTGACTCTTTGTGACCGCATGGACTGCAGCATGCCAGGCTTCTGTGTCCTTTACCATCTCCCAGAGTTTGCTCAAATTCATGTTCATTGAGTAGGTGATGCCATCCAACCATCTCGTCCTCTGTTGTCCCCTTCTCCTCCTGCCTTCAATCTTTCCCAGCATCAGGGTCTTTTCAAATTAGTCAGTTCCTTGCATCAGTGGTCATAGTATTGGAGTTTCAGCTTCAGCATCAGTCCTTCCAATGAATATTAAGGATTGATTTCCTTTAGGATGGACTGGTTGGATCTCCTTGCAGTCTAAGGGGCTCTCAAGAGTCTTCTCCAACACCACAGTTAAAAAGCATCAGTTCTTCTGCGCTCAGCTTTCTTTATAGTTCAACTCTTACATCCGTGACTACTAGAAAAGCCATAGCTTTGACTAGATGGACTTTTGTTAGCAAAGTAATGTCTCTGCTTTTTAATATGCTGTCTAGGTTGGTCATAGCTTTGCTTTCAGGGAGCAAGTGTCTTTTAATTTCATGGCTGCAGTCACCATCTGCACTGATTTTGTAGCACCCCCAAAACAAAGTCTCTCACTCTTCCCACTGTTTCCCCATCTATTTGTGATGAAGTGATGGGACCGGATGTCATGATCTTATTTTTCTGAATGTTGAGCTTTAAGCCAACTTTTCCACTCTCCTCTTTCACTTTCATCAAGAGGCTCTTTAGTTCTTCCTCGCTTTCTGCCATAAGGGTGGTGTCATCTGCATATCTGAGGTTATTGATATTTCTCCCAGCAATCTTGATTCCCGCTTGTGCTTCTTCCAGCCCAGCATTTCTCATGATGTACTCTGCATATAAGTTAAATAAGAAGGGTGACAATATACCGCCTTGACGTACTCCTTTTCCTATTTGGAACCAGTCTGTTGTTCCATGTCTGGTTCTAACTGTTGCTTCTTGACATGCATACAGATTTCTCAGGAGGCAGGTCAGGTGGTCTGGTATTCCCATCTCTTTCAGAATTTTCCACAGTTTGTTGTGATCCACACAGTCAAAGGCTTTGGTGTGAACATCAAAACAGAAGCATTAAATAATTAAATATTTTACCATATTTAAATTGTACTATTTTCTTTTGTGCATCTGTAATAATAATCACTGAATTTCTTTTATGAAAATTTTCAGTGATATGGTGATATAATAGTTTGACTCTTATCTTGGTACATATGCCAAACTGGACTGTTTGATTAAAGTGGCCTACAGAGCCTCATTAATTAATCCTCTCTCTTTAGAGACAATATAAACTAATAATGTATATGTTAATAGAATAGGGATTTAAACAAATAAAAATTTTTGATAAACTTTTATATACATACTTAATTTAAACTTAACAATGCCCCTGAAGATGATATTATTTTCTTTTGCTAGAAAAGAAAACAAAACCCCAGATTTTATAGAGATTTTAGTTGCTAAAGTTCATAGCAATTTAATAACATATGTGGAACTTAAATCTATCTTTTCTAGCTACAGATCCAAAGCTCTCTTGTCTCTCTATAAATAGTAAGCATATATTAAAGCATGAATTCTATTATTTTCAAAGCAGAATGGTAATTTTAGGATTTAAATAAATCATATTTATTAGAGTATATTAAATGTTTTTATATAATTTAGAATATAGCTTTAAAATAAGATCCTTGTATAAATTTAGTATTATATTCCAGAATTCATTGTTTGAAATGCACTGAATTTGTTCGTAGTAAAACTAGCATCTTATTATGGGAATAAATTTTTTAAAATGGTATTTTTGAGCCAAAAGGATTTTTCACATGTATTTTTATTCTAATTAGGTTGTCAATAAAAATGTACTGGAGAAATCAGAATTGCTCTATAGTCTGGTGCTCTGTGATTTTAAGCATGTTCTCTAGTATCTTTGAAAGAATAATGAAGCTTTTAGAGGAAATTTCTTCCTGTTATTATACTAAATTTCTTTGTCTTGCTAGAATGCTCACTTGGTCTGTAGAAACAATTCTAGACTAGCAAATCTACTGTTTTTCTTTTTTTAAGCTTAGGTACACCAATACTGATAGTATATACTACTTGGATTGTTTCTTCATAATCATCTATGAAAATATATAAGCATCATATCATTGAGGCTAGAAAAATGGTTTAACTTATTTGACGTATTTTAAGTTTTAGAAGGCATCATGTCAAAATAGACTGGCAGTCAGAAACCATAGATTCCCAGCTTACATCTGAAGCTGAAAAATCATTGCAGATCTCATTTTTTTAACTGTAAAATAAAAGATTTACATTAACTGGAGCTCAAAGGTCTTAAAGCTCTAAAAATGTGTGTACTCATTTTATGTATGGTTTTCCTTGTTTTTGTTTTTTAAATCATGGTGACTCTGTCTGCTATTGCAGTTCTTATTTTGAAATAGGGGTTTTCTTTTTTTCCTTTTTTAAATGAGAGGGAAATACTTTTTGCAGATTATGTCATGCTCAGTTGATTAAAAACTGATGCTTGGGCTGTATATTATGATACTAAATCAGAGTCCTTGTTTTAGGTTCTTCTGGACAGAGGCTTTATATTGCTTTTGAATAGAATGCCATTCTTTTAGAAGGCTTGCTAGAATCCTCTCCCTTTGAAGAACAGCCCTTTACAGCTCTCCAGTCTTCATTTCCTCCCAATACTTTCAATGAGATTTTCATTTCATATCTCATTTGCCTTGTATGTTTGAATAGTGCATGTTTTAGAGATGATTTCACAAAACTAAGCTTTATTGAGAGTTTTTTCACTCAGTATCTTTCAGAGGTCATTTAAAAATTTTCCGTCATAGTTGCACCTCATAAGCAATCACTGGCTTGTAGTGAGGGTTCAAAATGGTTTTTTTTAGTTGAATTGACCTCAGTTGAATTATGAAGAAATAAGATAAATGAGTTTGTAAAATATAAATGTTCATTTGCTTTAGCACTATCTTTGGAAAGACCATCCTTTTCCTTCAATTACCTGGGCACTTTTATGGAAATAAATTGACCATATTTGTGTGGATATCTTCTTTTTGAAAGTGCTTATTCCATTTTGTGTTTTCATTTTTCATCTATTACTTGTAGAAATTCTTTATATATTGTGAATATAAATCTTTCACTGAACATATGAAAATATTTAACTCTCTGTTGATTTTTCACTATTTTAATGATGTCTTTTCATGAGTGAGTTCCTCATTTTAGTAAAGTTCAATTTATCACTTGTCTTCTTTGTGTTTAGTGCCTTTTGTGATCTGTTTAGAAATCTCTGCCCAGTCTAAAGTTAAGAGTATGTCCTTTTATTTTTCTGAAGCTTTATCATTTACTTTTACATTTATGTGTACAATCTATGTACAGTTGCTTTCTGTATCATTTAGGCATCAACATTCATTTTTTCCTCCATATGGATATCCATTAGTACAAAAGAGTTTATTCTTAAGCCCTCTTTTTCTCACTTGTGTGTAATTGCACATTTGTTATTAATTAGGTAAACATATCTTTGTGAATCACTCTGGACTCTCAATTCTGTTTCAGTTTTCTATTTTTTTATCATTGTTTTAATTACAGCTTATATAAAACCTTTGACATATGATAGGATAAAGTGTTAGTTGCAACAGTCATGTCCAACTCTTTGTGACTGCATGGACTGTTGCCTGCCAGGCTCCTCTGTCCATGATATTTTCCAGGTAAGAATACTGGAGTAGGTAGCCATTCCCTTCTCCAGGGGATTTTCCCAACCCAGGGATCAAACCCAGGTCTCCTGCATTGCAGACAGATTCTTTACTACCAAGCCATGATAGGATAAGCCCTCAATTTTATTATTCAAGATTGTCTTGGCCATTCTTGGCCCTTAGTTATATAAATTTTGAAATCGAATAGTCTATTTTAACTGTAATATAGCTTAGTATTAGCTTTAATAATAATTAAGCTGGCTTGTTCAAATCTCCACACTAGACAGGTTGAAAAGTCTACTATTTTGTATGACAAATTATTTTAAAATACCAATGTGACCTGTTCCAATTATTTGAATCTAAACAGAGTCTTTTAAAAATATCAGTAAGAAAGTGATTTTATGTTCTTTAGTCATTGGAAAGTGGTACTAAATTTGCCAACCTTCCTTGACATCAAAGTGGTAAAAATAAAACATCAACAACAATCTGTGAAGCAAAAAGAGAGAATATAGTTTCAGCAAAGATAAAATGTCTCATGCTCCTGAGTATGGTAGTTTTCAACCCTATGGTGCTTGAGAGAAGTCCCTCAGGTGGGTGGAAGTGAAGGGCATGTGTTTTCTAGAGCAGAGTCCCTACTGCCCATCTGTGAGAGGCAGTCAGGGAGACGCCTCAGTTCAAGGTGTTGTTATGAAGTGAACAAGCTGGAGCATTGTTGATAATTTTATATTTGTTTATGGTATTTCTTGGTGATAGAGGATTTTCATCTTGCTTCCCACCCTTTGCCTGTAGATAACTACTTCCAGTTTTATTCAGTTAGTATTAAAGTTGTTTTTAATACATAAGAAATGTTTTTTCAAAGGAGTCTGTGTCAAGCCTCTCAATAGTATAAGCTTCATTGTGGAAGAAAATGTATTGAGACAAACACATTCTTATCAATCTTATAAGAGGTGGGAGTTTTTGAAATGATGGTTTAAAAAAAAATCCAGATTCTACAAAGAATATTTAAATGATTCCTTAATAGTAAGAAATAGCCTGTTGTTGTTCAGTTGCATCTGATTCTTTGCGACCTTATGGATTACAACATGCCAGGCTTCCCTGTCCTTCACTATCTCCAGGAACCTGCTCAAACTCATGTCCATTGAGTTAGTGATGCCATCCAAATGTCTAATCCTGTGTTTCCCCCTTCTCCTCCTGCCCTCAATCTTTCCCAGCATCAGGGTCTTTTCCAATGAATTGGCTCTTCACATCAGGTAGCCAAAGTATCAGAGCTTCAACTTCAGCGTCGTCGGAGCTTCAGCTTCACCATGTTGGAGCTTCAACTTCAACATCAGCATTGGAAGAACTCCAGTCCTTCCAATGGATATTCAAGATTGCTTTCCTTTAGGATTGACTGGTTGGGTCTCCTTGCAGTCCAAGAGACTCTCAAGAGTCTTCTCCTACACCACAGTTCACAAGCATCAGTTCTTCAGCACTCAGCCTTCTTACGGTCCAACTCTCATATCCATACATGACTACTGGAAAACTATAGCTTTGAGTATATGAACCTTTGTGGCAAAGTGATGTCTCTGCTCTTTAATACACTATCTATGTTTGTCATAGCTTTTCTTTCGAGGAGCAAATGTCTTTTAATTTCATGGCTACTGTCACTGTCCTCAGTGATTTTGGAGCCCAAGAAAATGAAATCTGCCACTGTTTCCACTTTTCCCCCATCTGTATATCATAAAGTGATAGGACTGTATGTCATGGTCTTAGTTTTCTGAATGTTGAGTTTTAAGCCAGCTTTTTCATTTTCCTCTTTCACCTTCACCAATTCCATTTCTGACTGCTTCCTATTATACCTAAAAGAAATTCTTGGACAATTTATAAATTATATCAAAATACACAGATAATTTCAAATTTGAAGATGTGGAGGATTTTTATATCAACTATTAGTAAAGCCCATTATGTTGTATTCAGAATTGACTTAATGTATTTTTACCTATTTTTGAAAAATATTAGTCTCAGGTGTACAACATTGTGATTCAATTTTTTTTTTACAGATTATGCCCATTAAAATTACAATATGGTGCTGCTGCTGCTGCTAAGTCACTTCAGTCATGTCCAGCTCTGTGTGACCCCATGGACTGCAGCCTACCAGGTTTCTCCGTCCATGGGATTTTCCAGGCAAGAGTACTGGAGTGGGGTGCCATTGCCTTCTCCTAAATTACAATATAATAGCTTTAATTCTCTGCACTATACAGTATATCCTTTATTTTATACACAGTAGTTTGTATTTCTTAATTCCATATTCCTAATTTGCCCTTCTCCCCCTTTCCCTATTTTTTCAGCTTTATTTGTTGACCTTTCTTATCCACCATGTACTGTGTCTGTATTTCTGCTTCATTTAAAGCTCTCGGTTTGGTGATTTCTGAAGTGGTTCATGATCAGCTCTAGATCAGATCATCACAAGATTTGAAGATGTAAAAGCAGTGGTTTCCCTCCTACAATGAAGTGTTTCTCCCATAAGGAAGTGGGTGAACTTGTTCTTTATCCACTCTGGGATTATTATAATGAGTTGGTCTATTAGGCTGTCAATAAACTAAAAATATTTATAAATAGCATGAAATGAAAGAATGTCACCGTTTTTATTTGTTGTTATTGTTTTTATGTCATCTTTTTTTTTTTTTTTGGACAAAATATATCAGAACTATATTTGTTTAGTTCTAGATGTTCTAAGGGTATAGGTTGGCAATCCCAAATGCCTCAAAATATGAATCGTGGGTGTACTCTTTCAAATAAAAAATATTGTCTTTGATGTTATTTTTATTTGGTGAGTTGTTAAGAATACCGCAGAAATCTGATTTGTATTGCAGTTGATACTTTACTTAATATTTTAAGGATTTTCCAATTTTTTCTCATTCAGATGGTATCTTTTTTGGTAGTTTTTGTAGTATTATTATATAAGTAGGTAGCAAATAATCAAGGTACAGAATTTTAAAGTATGTGTACTGAATATTACAGCTTCTCTCTTTCCCCTGTCCCTCACACTCAATTTTCAGCAGATATAACCACTACTTTTCCGTAATTTCTAAAGATTTCAAGAGCATTTGTACATAAATGGATTAAAACATATAAAATATATATAGATATATTTTTTCACCAGTGATTGAATAGTATATATGCTGTTCTGCACCTTGCCTTACTTCATTTAATAATGTATCTTGGATTATTTTTCATATTTATACCTGTAGATTTTCTTTAATACTTTTAATGATGACATAGTGTTCCCTTATATGAGGTTACATTAAATATCTTTACCCAGGGTTTTAACCAATTGGACATTAAGGTGATTTCCAATACTTTATATAATAAATCATGTTGCAGTAAAGATATTTCTACATTAATTTCTTTATACACATACCTGTTCCAGTTACCCACCCACCATTCATATGTAGCTGTATCTCCTTCACACATCCTTTCCAGCATAGCCTCAATTTTTTTTTTTTGTCTTTGCTAACTTAATAAGTGAAAATAAAGTCTTTCATGGTCTTAATTTGCATGGGTGTTAATCTGAATGGGGCTTTCCTGGTGGCTCAGAGGGTAAAGCGTCTGCCTGCAATGCAGGAGACCTGGGTTCGATTCCTGGGTCAGGAAGATCCCCTGGAGAAGGAAATGGCAACCCACTCCAGTACTCTTGCCTGGAAAATCCCATGGACAGAGAAGCCTGGTAGACAACCAGTCTTTGTGGGATCGCAAAGAGTCGGACACGACTGAGCGACTTCACTTTCACTTTCAGTTAATCTGAATGAGGTTCAGTTTTTCTTTCTATGTTTGAATCATTTGTATTTACTTCGTTAAGCAAGTATAAAGTCTAATAACCAACTGAACATATCACTCAATTTAAACTGTCCCTTCTATAGGTAGAAACTTCTCTGCTCTGGGAAGCACCCTACTTTATTTTTTACTCCTTTTTAATCAGCCCTTTAATTGCATCTGGTTATTCTAGAGCTGGGATAGAGAAACACAGGCAAGACAAAGACCAGGAAAATCTTACCTTCGTTGTGCCAGTTGAATCTTTTGCTGGCGTCTGTTAAGTATGACAATGCCAACACTGACTCTTTCACTTATAGGATATTTTTTGTGGGTTTCCCTGGAGATTTGCCTACTGGGAATCTGTGAGTATAGCTTCTTTGATGAGGGCCATGCTGTCTTTGCTTGGCTACTTTTTACTCCAATCCAGTCTCTTGGATTCCTCAAATCCACTCACTGTTGCGGGCTCTTTGCCTTACCAAGTGGTTATGTTAGATTGTCTGCTTTTTAAGATGACCCAAAGTGGGTCTCGATGAGTTCATGACTACTCTCACAGCATCACATATTTTGATGTTGATGAACATGTAGGGAATTCCCAGAGCAGCCCTTTCTTTGTCTCCAGACTTCGGTCAGTTTTTTTTTTTTTTTTCCTTTAGATTTATCATGGCAACTGTTTTACTCCAGTTATTGGCTAGTTCCTTTCATTTTACCCGTGTTGAAGAGATACCAAAATTCCATCCCAACAACTTTGCCCAAAGAAAATTCTCTATCAGACTCTTTAGCCCCAGACTTGCAGTTTTTTCACTTAATGCAACTTAGAAATGAGTAATGCGCTGGCAGAATTTGCTTCATAATCTCTGTAATGTCTTAGATTTTAGGATATTTGGGATTCTGTATATTGCTTTCAGTCTTTTGGATATCAGCCCAAACTTGAAGAAAGCAGTAACAGTCACAGCATCTTATTACACACATATGATACAAGAAAACCCCAAATCCCAGCAACACACGGTTCTCTCTTTTTCCGATTTCCCCAAAGCACAATAATTCATCCTAAGAAGGGAAATAATAATAATAAAAAAAAACTAATATAATGCATATTTATAACGGGAACCAATCTAAGCATTTAAAATATATTTAACCTCATTTAATTCTCATAGATACTATATCAGGTAGGTACTGTTATATTTATTTTATATATCATGAAACTGAGTATGAAAGAGATTATGTCATTTGTTCAGAATTACACATCTAATTATTACTGAGCCAAGATTTTGAAAAAAAAGTCTGTTTCCTGAGTCTATGATCTTAATTATTACATTATACTGATTTCCATTAAAATCTTATTGTTTCCAGGGAAACAAAATGAAATATAAGTACAAAGTACCTTCATTTCCTATTTGGAACCAGTCTGTTGTTCCATGTCCAGTTTTAACTGTTGCTTCCTGACCTGCATACAGGTTTCTCAAGAGGCAGATCAGGTGGTCTGCTATTCCCATCTCTTGAAGAATTTTCCACAGTTTATTGTGATCCACACAGTCAAAGGCTTTGGCATAGTCAATAAAGCAGAAATAGATGTTTTTCTGGTACTCTCTGGCTTTTTCTATAATCCAGTGGATGTTGGCAATTTGATCTCTGGTTCCTCTGCCTTTTCTAAAACCAGCTTGAACATCAGGAAGTTCACGGTTCACATATTGCTGAAGCCTGGCTTGGAGAATGTTGAGCATTACTTTACTAGCATGTGAGATGAGTGCAATTGTGTGGTAGTTTGAGCATTCTTTGGCATTGCCTTTCTTTGGGATTGGAATGAACACTGACCTTTTCCAGTCCTGTTTTCCAAATTTCCTGGATGTATACTGTCACCCTGTTTATTTAACATATGCAGAGTACATCATGAGAAACGCTGGACTGGAAGAAGCACAAGCTGGAATCAAGATTGCCGGGAGAAATATCAATAACCTCAGATATGCAGATGACACCACCCTTATGGCAGAAAGTGAAGAGGAACTCAAAAGCCTCTTGATGAAAGTGAAAGTGGAGAGTGAAAAAGTTGGCTTAAAGCTCAACATTCAGAAAACAAAGATCATGGCATCCGGTCCCATCACCTCATGGGAAATAGATGGGGAAACAGTGGAAACAGTGTCAGACTTTATTTTTCTGGGCTCCAAAATCACTGCAGATGGTGACTGCAGCCATGAAATTAAAAGATGCTTACTCCTTGGAAGGAAAGTTATGACCAACCTAGATAGCATATTCAGAAGCAGAGACATTACTTTGCCAACAAACATTCCTCTAGTCAAGGCTATGGTTTTTCCTGTGGTCATGTATGGATGTGAGAGTTGGACTGTGAAGAAGGCTGAGCGCCAAAGAATTGATGCTTTTGAACTGTGGTGTTGGAGAAGACTCTTGAGAGTCCCTTGGACTGCAAGGAGATCCAACCAGTCCATTCTGAAGGAGATGAGCCCTGGGATTTCTTTGGAGGGAATGATGCTGAAGCTGAAACTCCAGTACTTTGGCCACCTCATGCGAGGAGTTGACTCATTGGAAAAGACTCTGATGCTTGGAGGGATTGGGGGCAGGAGGAGAAGGGGACGACAGAGGATGAGATGGCTGGATGGCATCACTGACTCGATGGACGTGGGTCTGGGTGAACTCCGGGAGTTGGTGATGGACAAGGAGGCCTGGCGTGCTGCGATTCATGGGGTCGCAGAGAATCGGACACGACTGAGCGACTGATCTGATCTGATCTGACCTTCATTTCTGGTTGTCTTCACATCTTTTGTTGGCTACTGAACTATTCTTGATGTGCAGACTCAAATTTGTTTAATTGGTAACTTTCAAATTATGCTAGAAATTGAAAGATACCTAAGAGGAAATTTTATTTAAAACTCAAGAATTCCAGTTAAAGATTATTTAGAATAAACTAGTAGCTCAACTTATGAAACAAAGTGGGATTGACAATTCTTGATTAAAAATGTAGCAAAGGCCCACCAAAAGTACATATTGTAAATATTGACATATCAATACTTGAAATCAATGAAAATGACTGTAGAGAAGAGAAAAGAAATGGAAAAATTTTAATTTGAATATTCATAATTTGAAGCTCCAAAGTTCCTCTCCACCTTCTCTTTTCTTATTTTTTCTGTCCTATTTTTCAGTGTTTAAAAACAACCAATAATAAGTTTGTATTCAAAAGTAGAAAGAGAAAATCATCATGGGATGTATCTTCCTTTTTAAAACAATAATTTGAAGAGTTTATATAGGCAATTCAGAATGAAGTATCTTTGGATGATCTCATCTCGAATTTAGCTTTGATCCTAATGATATTTTTATTGAGTTAATAAATAAACATTTTAATATCAGAACTATGCTAAATTAATACTTTTTCATCTGGAAAGTATTTTCTAAAATAGGCTATATTTAACAAATTTAATTGCTTCATTTCCTGTGTGGTCAATTTAAATTACTCCCCATTTTTTCCCATTTTAATTTAACTGCAATTATTTTCATAAAATATATTATTTTTGTGTGATTGTTTCAAGGAAACTGGAAATCTATCAACTCTCTTGATCACATTTTATTGCTCATGTTTCTGTTATTGGAAACTTTCTTTAAGCTCATTATTCTAAAAAGTCCAAGATTCCTGGCTCAGTCTGACAAATGTATGCCAAAAGATTAGATTTTTCTTCAATTTTTAGGTGGTTGCAAATTTGCCATGTGCAACTTTAGATGTTGTCAACTTCATATGTCATTGATTATTTTTGTAAGATATAAGTTGTAAAAGTCTCCATTAACAGACTTATGTAAACAATAAACTTTACTTCCTGTTCCATAAATCAATTTACTTTCTAACTCTAATACCCATTCCTCAGCCAGGAGAAAACTTCCCCTCAATTACTCCTGACACTCTGTTCTCTGTAAAATTGTATTTCCTCTGTATAACACATGCAATTGCATCAAGTGTATCTTATTCTCAGTAGCAGGTTCACTTAAGTTGGTAAAATGCCTGAGTCCAGTCCTCATGACTCTTCACATATTTCTTTTGATTTTTTAGAACAGAGATGATCAGTGAGGTTTCCTGCCTTTGTTCCCATCTATGTATACACAATGCAAGCATTTCTCTTTGATATCTGTCTACTCATCTTCCTTGAGCTGTTGATGGCAAACAGAGCACAGATTCCCTTGCTCTGATAATATCGGGACATCTCTTGACTTCACTGCTTGAAGTTTTTGTTTTAATCTTTGGGGCAATAATCCCACTTACTTTCCTGTTTTGCCAAGAAACACAATCTTTGCCCAGAGATCCCTTTCATTCATTCATAATTATTATTTTTAACACCTAAATTCTTCTTAGGGTTTAGGGCAGGTAAAAACAAACACTTTAGCCCACTTCTACATTATATTCTCCTACAAATTTCCCAAGGTACTGAAATAAGGGTTGGCCTTCTTGCTTGAGTAAGACCCAAACAAAAACAATAATAACAACCACTGCCCCCAAAACCAGAAGAAAATAGGAGGGAAAGTATTTCAAAATATTATAAAGCCATGTTAGTGTATTATAAAATCACGTTAGTGTAATATTTATGTGATCAATTGCCAAGTTTCCACATGCTATAGAATGTTATACTAATAGAATGTGATACTTCAGTCAGGTTACTTTTGAAATATATAGTAAAATTTCCCTTGGGATGTTTCAGCTGCTGTGAGCTTTAGTTTGTATTCATCTTTCCAGCAGTAGTATTAAATTAATTGCTGTGAAAGGCTCAAAGTATGGTTTTATTTTAGTAAGAAACTGAGGACATTCCTAGAACAGAGGTTTGTTAGATAAGTTTTGAGCAAGGTGAAAATTATTGGTTTCTGGCAAGTTGTGTATTCATTATACTGCGGAAAAGTTATGTATAACAGGACAAGTGTTGGCTTCTATCCATGTTTCTCCTTGTTTTGTGTTTTATTTTTTTTAGAGAGAAAAAGAAACAAATTTACAGATTTGTGAGGACATCTAGGAGGTCAGAGGTGCAAAATTAAAGCCTTTATTCATTTTCCTCTGAAATTTACTGAAACGGGAACAATTATGATGATTTGATGTACCCCTGACTGATTCAACACAACTCCCATCCACCCAGCTTCATGAGAGAGGATATTCACCAGGCACATGGGGAGAGTACAAGGGTCTAGATGACCTAAAAGAGAACTTATTTACAGTTTGTGTGTTCCTGATCTAGGGAGCTTATCCTGGCTCAATCTGTGTGTGTTTTGAAGTGAAAGTTTAGCAGGAAATGTTACATAGATTCCTGTTGTATAAAAATATAATCTGTGTCACCCAGGGCTCAAGGCCTAGATTATTAGGACTCAGCAATTATTAAACATAATAATAAACATAATATTGAACATAATAACCCAAGAAGATAGAATTCCTCTTTTCCTACCTTACACTAGTGTGGGGGCATGTCACAACAGTAGACAAAAGAGACTGCGGAATTGAATCAACATGCTTCCCAGGTATTGGAGGAGGAAATGGCAACCCACTCTGGTGTTCTTGCCTGGAGAATCCCATGGACAGAGGAGCCTGATGGGCTGCCGTCTATGGGGTCGCACAGAGTCGGACACGACTGAAGCGACATAGCAGCAGTAGCAGCAGCTTCCCAGGTAGTCTAGTGGTAAAGAACCTGCCCGCCAATTCAGGAGAGATAAGAGACAGGGGTTCAATCCCTGGGCCAGGAAGATCTCCTGGAGCAGGGCATGGCAACCCACCCCAGTATTCTTGCTTGGAGAATCCCATGGACACTGGCGCCTGGCAAGCTACAATCCAGAAGGTCACAAAGAGTTGGACATGACAGAAGCGACTTAGCTTGTGGCAACAAAAGCCGCAACAGAGCAGCAACTGGCCTGCCAAATGTGCCCAGACTTTTCTATTTTCTTTCCAAGATGTGATTGGCACTGACTCATTCTTGTTTTGGATAAGTGAAGCCTTATAAAATTCTTGGATTTTCCCCAGTGGTAAAACATTCTGCCTTAGAAATAGAGAAATAGGGAAATGGGTCTTACAGTTGACCTTATAATTAAAGTTATTTTTACCAGTAAATGTGTTTATTTGGGAATGGCAGAGGAATTACTTGGACATGGCAAACCACTGGCAGATCTGCAAAACACAGGAGAGGAATGAGGAAGGAGTTGGGAGGGGCTGCTTTGAAGGAAAGTCCATTGCAGGAAAGTGAGAGTTTCTCCTTGGCACTTTTGGCGATTTCTAATTAGCTGGGCCGTTGATGGGCAAAGAGAAAAGTCTTCCTTCCTCCTGCTGGGGTAGTACAATAAGCTTCTTCCTCCCCAGAATTGTAAAATAAGCTGCAGTGAATGGTGTGTGTGTGTGTGTGTGTGTGTGTGTGTGTGTGTGTATGTGAGAGAGAAAGAGAGAGAGAGAGAGTGCTTTCCCTTCAGGGCTTCCTGATTTCATTTTAAATGAGGTTTTCCTTTATTGATTTTCACAAAATTAAATATTAAAGATGAATTTTAGCCAACAGTGTATTGAAGAAAAATATCAGAGGATTGACACCACTATTTGATATCATGATTTTCCATAAACTACTGCAACTAAGACTGTGGTCTTGTTGAAAGAATAAACAGATTAATGGAGGAGAACAAAGCTTCCAGATATAGACATACAAGAAGATAGTCAACTAATCTTTGACAAAAAGCCAAGGTGATGCAATGGAGAAAGGATAGTTTCAATGAATGCTGTTAGAAGAAGTAGATGTCCTTATATAAAAAATAAATCTAAACACAAACCTTTCACAAACACTAACTCCAAATGGATCATAGACTTTACATGTAAAACACTAAACTATACAGCTACAGAAAATAACTTAGGGAAAATCTAGGTGGTGGTGGTCTTGAGTTTGGCAATGAGTTTTTAGACACACTTAAAGCACAGTCTATGAAAGAAAAAACTGAAGGTTGTACTTCATCAAAATTAAAATCTTCTGATCTGTAAAAGATACTGCTCAGAGAATGAAAAGATAAGCCACAGACTGGGAGAAAATACTTGCAAAAGACATATTTGATGAAGGACCAGAATATACAAAGAATTCTTAAAACTGAACAATAAGAAAATAAGCAACCCAATTTAAAATTGACAACAGATCTGAATCTTTGCCAGAGAAGATATATAGATGGAAGATAAGCAAATGAAAAGATAGTCCACATCATATGTTATTCAGTCAGTCAGCTCAGTCACTCAGTTGTGTCCGACTCTTTGCGACCCCATGAATCTCAGCACGCCAGGCCTCCCTGTCCATCACCAACTCCTGGAGTTCACTCAAACTCACGTCCATCAAGTCGGTGATGCCATCCAGCCATCTCATCCTCTGTCGTCCCCTTCTCCTCCTGCCCCCAATCCCTCCCAGCATCAGGGTCTTTTCCAATGAGTCAACTCTTCGCATGAGGTGGCCAAAGTACTGGAGTCTCAGCTTTAGCATCATTCCTTCCAAAGAAATCCCAGGGCTGATCTCCTTCAGAATGGACTGGTTGGATCTCCTTGCAGTCCAAGGGACTCTCAAGAGTCTTCTCCAACACCACAGTTCAAAAGTATCAATTCTTCGGTGCTCAGCTTTCTTCACAGTCCAACTCTCACATCCATACATGACTACTGGAAAAACCATAGCCTTGACTAGACGGACCTTTGTTGGCTAAGTAATGTTTCTGCTTTTGAATATGCTATCTAGGTTGGTCATAATTTTCCTTCCAAGGAGTAAGCGTCTTTTAATTTCATGGCTGCAATCACTATCTACAGTGATTTTGGAGCCCCCCAAAATAAAGTCTGACACTGTTTCCACTGTTTCCCCATCTATTTCCCATGAAGTGATGGGACCGGATGCCGTGACCTTCGTTTTCTGAATGTTGAGTGTTAAGCCACCTTTTTCACTCTCCACTTTCACTTTCATCAAGAGGCTCCTTAGTTCTTCTTCACTTTCTGCCATAAGGGTGGTGTCATCTGCATATCTGAGGTTATTGATATTTCTCCCATTAATCTTGATTCCAGCTTGTGCTTCTTCCAGCCCAGCGTTTCTCATGATGTACTCTGCATATAAGTTAAATAAGCAGGGTGACAATATACAGCCTTGATGCACTCCTTTCCCTATTTGGAACCAGTCTGTTGTTCCATGTCTAGTTCTAACTGTTGCTTCCTGACATGCATACAGGTTTCTCAAGAGGCAGGTCAGGTGGTCTGCTATTCCCATCTCTTGAAGAATTTTCTACAGTTTATTGCGATCCACACAGTCAAAGGCTTTGGCATAGTCAATAAAGCAGAAATAGATGTTTTTCTGGAACTCTCTTGCTTTTTCCATGATCCAGTGGATGTTCGTAATTTGATTTTTGGTTCCTCTGCCTTTTCTAAAACCAGCTTGAACATTATTAGGGGACTGCAAATTAAGCAACAGTGTGATACTGGAACTACCTATTAGAGTGGCAAGAATCCCAAACACCAACACCACCAAATGCTGACAAGAATCTAGAGCAACAGGAGCTCTCATTTATTGCTGGTGGGAATGCTGTATGTTTCTTTGGAATTCTCTGTCCTTTCTGATAAATTTTTCTTGAGTATAAAACTGCTCTAGAAAATAATTAATTAAAAATTTTAAATCTCTGTAAAACAAACTGGTAAAATATGCTATGTAATTTATGTGCAAGTAAGAAAACGAATGCACAAAAAAGTGTAGTAACTTATCAGTGGTCACTTTTTTTTTGAGGCTAAGCCGGCCCTGAGGACTTTGTCCTGGTTCAGATAATTAGTCATCAACCTCATTTCTATCACCTGTCTCTACACAAATAACCTCTGCTTTATACTGTGTCATTCTGTTTTGTCATATTATCATTTTCTCATTTAAAAAATATTCAAATATTTATAAGCATAATCAGTCCAGTTCAGTCACTCAGTCATGTCTGACTCTTTGCAACCCCATGGGCTGTAGCACAGTAGGCCTCCTTGTCCATCATCAACTCCCGAGTCCATGTCCCATGTCCAAACCCATGTCCATCGAGTTTCAATCTATCCCAGCATCAGGGTCAAGTCTTTACTAAAATGTTAGAAGTTATATGGAGAGGCAAAATAACAGATCAAATGTAAAACAGAAAAATGGCATACTTAATTTTCATACTTTTAAAAGTCTCAAGCCACTTGTTGCTGGGATTTTTTATTCAGCCCATTATCTTTGGAAGAATCCAACTTTCTATTATTTTTTGACTTTTCACTTGTTCTTCAATCATTTCTTTCCTTTCCTTTTTCCTCAATGAAAAGTTCTAAGAGAAAAAAAAAAATGAGAGGGTGAAAAATATTACCCAGTATTTCTTTTATGTTATCATGTAAAAGATCCCAATTATTTCTGTTCTATTCTTTTGTCTTTCCCTACCAAGTAACCTCAGCATGCCAGTCACTAGCCGGACACTCATCAATTTATTAACACCCCACCAAAGAAACATTACTCTCCAAAGAGGAATATTAATGGTTCTCCTGAGCCACACTATATAGATAGTTCCATTTTGCATTTCCATAATACTCTCAAAATTAATGTCAACATGCATAACATATAAGTTCTGTTTAGACCTGTTGAATAAAAAAACTACTTCTTACCAGATATGTAACTTAGGGCACATTACATGAATTTTGGTAATTTCCTTTTTTTATCTGTAAAATGTATATGATAATGGTCCTTAATAAGGTTATTGTGAAAAATAAGTGAGTTAATATATGAAAATATATGAAATATATGTGAATATGTGAAATTTATGAAATGAGTTAATATATGAAATATATGACTCATTTGAAAAGACCCTGATGCTGGGAAAGATTGAGGGCAGGAGGAGAAGGGGACGACAGAGGAGGAGATGGTGGTATAGCATCACCAGCTCAATGGACATGGGTTTGGGTGGACTCTGGGGGTTGGGATGGACAGGGAGGCCTGGCATGCTGCGGTTTGTGGGGTCGCAGAGAGTCAGACATGACTGAGTGACTGAACTGAACTGCATATATGAAATAAACTCAGAACGAAGTATCAATGTTTTAATACAGTGTGGCTTTATTAATTTCACATATTAGAGACAATAAAATCTCTAAATTTAAAATATGCTTAATGTTGCGATTATTTCATGGGAATTCTCTCATCTTGAACCTATTTCCACAAATATTCAAATTATCCATATATCAGCAAATTACACTTTATACTTACCATGCTAATACAATTGCCCATCACAGAAGACTGCTTTCTATAGATGATCCTGATGATCAAAACTAGTGAGTTCTGTCCTCACAGAAGCAACCACATAGAATCTAGAATTAGTCCCATTCCATCCAAATGAGGTAAAGTATTAAGACAAAGATAATCACCCCATTTTGGAGGAAAAATGTGCTAGGAGCTGAGAAATAAAGTGGATTAAGAATTTGATTATGTCTTTTAAGAATTACCAGGCAATCCTAAATCATATATATGTATGTGTGTATATATATATGCATATATATCCATATCTGTATCTCTCTGTGTATATATAATATAAATAAATATATTTAAAGGTCTGTGATCCTTTTAAAGTAGAGTCTGAAAGTGCTGGGAAAGCAGAAAATATAAACATAAATCTTTTTCAGATAAATGTTTTCATGAGGGCAGGTACCTTCATAGGAGAGAGTCCCAAAGTCCCAAAGTCATTGCGAAAGTACACTTCAACCTGTATTTGAATAGCCCACAGGAGCCCTTTCATATTAGTGCTCAACAATATAGGAGGATTTTGGCATCTTACATTTTTGTGGCAACCATAGTAAAGAGCACCTCTGGATATTTTCTCATTGTTTAATACTTTTAGAAACAAAGACAGCATTTTTTTTAATTGTAAATTACATGATGTCATATATGCAACAATCTAGCTTCCTTCCAAAGCCACAACATATAAGTAATACAGGAGAAAAGGAAAAGAGCAGGAAAATTGCAGATGCCCTAAAATAATTAGTTAGATCAGAATCAGACCTGGGATATGCCTGAATCACTTGGGAAAACTTGTTAAAATACAGATGACAGGACTCCATATGTTGAGATTCTATTTCGGTAAGTCTGTGATGGGCCAGATATTCACGTTTAACAAGCTCTTCTGATGATCCTAAAGCACACTGAAATTTGAGTTCCCCTGAATAAGGCTAGCAGAAGGAACAAAAGGAAGGTCTGTATGTAGGCCTTTGGCAGTCAGGCCTTAAACTCAAATTCCTAAAGGTGTGAATGGCAAGGAGGGAGAAGCTTCATTCTTCTTTGTTTAGATTACTTGATTTTAATATTAGTTTCTAAAATCTTGTATGTATTAACATTTTGGTTAATTAAGGCAATTAAACTTGTTTCTATCAAAGTGACTAAGGATTAATTTATCTATCTATGTACTGAAAGTGAAAGTCATTCACTCATGTCTGATTCTTTATGACGCTATGGACTGTAGCCTGCCAGGAAATTTTCCAGGCAAGAATACTGAGTGGGTAGCCATTTCCTTTTCCAGGGGATCTTCCTGACCCAGGAATAGAACCAGGATCTCCTGCATTGCAGGTGGATGTTCTTACTGTCTGAGCCACCAGGGAAGCACATTACCTACAAATAGGCAGTGATATTCTCAAGACAATTATTTTGAATTTGCCTAAGAAAGTTAGGAAATTAAGAAAAAAAGATCAGCAGTTACCCAAGCTAAATACGTATAGTATTTCCAAAGACACTGGTTTAATTGTTTGTGCTGCTTCATACCACACTGCTGCTGCTGCTGCTGCTAAGTCGCTTCAGTCGTGTCCGAATCTATGTGACCCCAGAGATGGCAGCCCACCAGGCTCCCCCGTCCCTGGGATTCTCCAGGCAAGAACACTGGAGTGGGTTGCCATTTCCTTCTCCAATGCATGAAAGTGAAAAGTGAAAGTGAAGTTGCTCAGTCGTGTCCTACTCTTCGCAACCCCATGGACTGCAGCCTACCAGGCTCCTCCGTCCATGGGATTTTCCAGGCAAGAGTACTGGAGTGGGTTGCCATTGCCTTCTCCGCACTATGTAATGATAAAAACAAATAAGATCAAATAGAATAAACAAATAAAGAAATATGAAGAAATACTGACTTCTACAGAAACTAACCTAAAACATTATAAAGCGAGCTCTTCAAAACAAGGTGACAATAAAGGATCATGAACAAATATTTAACAATTGTGGAAGTGTTTATCGTAAACTATTTTACAACATCTCTTACAGTGTATACTGAAATAAATTCCAGATATGTTTGACTATAAAAAGTCAAACAGAATATTTTATTTCACCAGTTGATGAATATCTTTGTTTATCTGAAGAAAGTAGAAATGGCAAGGAAAAAAATGATAGACATAAACATATACATTCATATATAACACTAAAAATTGAAGTACTGTAATAGCTTAGAAAAGGCTGTATTTCCATTTCCACATAATGGCTAAATGGCTCCAACAAGTGAAGAGCTAAATAAGATTTATAAGAAAAAAGGCAAGATACTAATAAATGAAGGACCCAAAGTTGTAAAAAGAAATTTACACAGAAGAAAACACAAAACAAATCAGTTTTGTTTATTTATGTACTTCCAATTTTTATGCTACTCTGCACTGAAAAAGATTTGTAGAAGAAAAAGTAAAGAAACAGATAGGAAATATTCATTCTCTTTAGTAATTAAATAATGAGTTTAATTATAATTTTATTTTATTTTTTTAATTTTTATTTTATTTTATTTTTTGACTTTACAGTATTGTATTGGTTTTGCCATATATCAAAATATAATTTTAATCTCACTAAATTACATGAAATCTTTTCTTAAAAGAAACCTATTACCAATACAAGTCCACTTTGCAATTAATGATTATAATTTATAGTGGTAATGCTGTTATAGTTGGCACTATCTTTTGGAAAGCAATATGGCAGCAGATAAATAATATGAAATATAAACATAGACATACAGTTGAATGAATAGTAAGTTTAGCTGTTAGTAATATAATTTCAAAAAGAAAAATAATATTTGATGGAAGATTTTCATCACAGTATAATCTTTCATTTCAGCTAAGAGAACGCTTCTTAATTTCTTATTTCTATTTAATTATTTTTATCCAGAATAGTAGAAATGAGTTGGTAAATTTAAATAAATAAAATAATATTCTGAAGTTTCTCATAAAATAATTATTGAAACTAGGGAAAACCAAAATATTCTGAAATGATATCAAATATAACAGTATAAATTAGAATGTCTATCTATTGCATTTCTTGAAAAATCATTCATTGGAAACAGATTGGACATTGGGAATTCTCTGGCAGTCCAGTGGGTAGGACTCTGGGCTTTCACTGCTGAAGGCTCAGTTCAGTTCAGTCACTCAGTCACGTCCGACTCTTTGCAACACCATGGAGTGCAGCACCCCAGGCTTCCTTGTCCATCGCCAACTCCAGAGCTTGCTCAAACTCATGGCCATCGAGTCAGTGATGCGATCTAACCATCTCATCCTCTGTCATCCCCTTCTCCTCCTGCCTTCAATCTTTCCCAGCTAAGGGCTAAGGTTCAATCATTCCTGGTCAGGGAACTAAGATCGCATAAGCCTTGTGGTGTGGCCAAAAAAAAAAAAAAAAATGGAAATCACAGATTAGACAATGAATTTGAGATTCATTTATTCATGTTATGTGAATCAATAGTTCGTTCCTTCTTATTAGTATTCAAATGTATAGATGTATCAGAGATTGTTTATACATTCCCCAGTTGAGGGATATTTGGGTACAGGTTTTCGTGTAGTGAAAGCAACCATACTTAAAAGGCTACATACTATAGGCTTCTACATGTGACATTTGGGAAAGAGAGAAAACTATTATGACAGAAATCAGATTTGTGGTTGGGTTGGCAAGGGCTGGAGAGAAGAAAGGATTTCAAAGAGGTGAGTAATTCATTTCCTAGGGCTGCTGTAACAACTTACCATATACTAGGTTACTTAAAACATATTAATGTTATAAGTGCTTTTGGTGAATTTCTCAGATGGAAATGAGAAATGTGTTATTAGACAGGGGGGAAAAAGATGATTTTTGTTATTAAGTGACAGAATACTTGGCTAAATTGTGTTCTGACTTTGGGAATTAGAATTTGTAAAGTGATGAATTTGGATACTTAGATAAGAAGACATCTAAGCAAAGGGTCGAAGGCATGGCCCAATTTTTCCTTGCTGCTTATGGTAGAATTAAAGAGAAATGGAGGTAAAGTAAGGAAGGAACTGTTAAACTAAAACGAACCAGCAATTGATTTGGAAAATTCTCAGCCTATCCATATTGTTAAAGATGAGAAGTTTGACCTGGAGAGAAGTTTGCCCCAGGTTGGACCACATGCATAATCTCATCTATACTTGATTTAGATGAGTTAGAAGAGGAGACTAGGGACTTACTGAATTTATCATATTTAGATGAGGTTTTGGATTTAGAGTCGATGCTAGAATGAGGTTAGATTTTAGGGAATGTTAGGAGTGGGTGAATACATTTTGCATGTGAGAAAGAAAAGAATTTGGGGGTACCAGAGAGAAGACCACCGTTGGTTAAACTGTGTTCTCCAACAAAATATGTTCAAGTTCTACCCCCTGATGTCTATGAAAGGGACCTTGTTTAGAAACAGTCTTTGAAGATGTAATCTGTTTCAGATTCGATCATTCTGAGTTACCGTAGGTCCTAACTCCAATGACTGGTGTCTTTATGAGAGAGTGAGAAATTTTTGATACACAGATGCACAGGGAGAATCACATGTGAAGATAAAGGTAAAGATTATAGTGATGTACCCACAAGCTAGAGTGCCAGGGATTGCTAACAGAAGCTACAAGAGAAGCATGAAACAATTCCTTCAGAAGAACCAGTTTTATTGACACTTTGTTTTGAACCTCTAGCCTCCAGGACTGCTCAGTTCAGTTCAGTTCAGTTCAGTTGCTCAGTCATGTCTGACTCTTTGTGACCCCATGAATCGCAGCACGCCAGGCCTCCCTGTCCATCACCAACTCCCAGAGTTCACTCAAACTCATGTCCATCGAGTTGGTGATGCCATCCAGCCATCTCATCCTCTGTCGTCCTCTTCTCCTCCTGCCACCAATCCCTCCCAGCAACAGGGTCTTTTCCAATGAGTCAACTCTTCACATGAGGTGGCCAAAGTACTGGAATTTCAGCTTTGCATCAGTCCTTCCAAAGAACACCCAGGGCTGATCTCCTTTAGAACGAACTGGTTGGATCTCCTTGCAGTCCAAGGGACTCTCAAGAGTCTTCTCCAACACCACTGTTCAAAAGCATCAATTCTTCGGCGCTCAGCTTTCTTCACAGTCCAACTCTCACATCCATACATAACCACTGGAAAAACCATAGCCTTGACTAGATGGACCTTTGTTGGCAAAGTAATGTCTCTGCTTTTGAATATGCCATCTAGGTTGGTCATAATTTTCCTTCCAAGGAGCAAGTGTCTTTTAATTTCATGGCTGCAATCACCATCTGCAGTGATTTTGGAGCCCCAAAAAATAAAGTCTGACACTGTTTCTACTGTTTCCCCATCTATTTCCCATGAAGTGATGGGACCAAATGCCATGATCTTAGTTTTCTGAATGTTGAGCTTTAAGCCAACTTTTCACTGTCCTCTTTCACTTTCACCAAGAGGCTTTTTCGTTCCTCTTCACTATCTGCCATAAGGGTGGTGTCATCTGCATATTTGAGGTTATTGATATTTCTCCCAGCAATCTTGATTCCAGTTTGTGCTTCTTCCAGCCCAGTGTTTCTCATGATGTACTCTGCATATAAGTTAAATAAGTAGGGTGACAATATACAGCCTTGATGTACTCCTTTTCCTATTTGGAACCAGTCTGTTCTATGTCCAGTTCTAACTGTTGCTTCCTGACCTGCATACAGGTTTCTCAAGAGGGAGGTCAGGTGGTCTGGTAGTCCCATCTCTTTCAGAATTTTCCACAGTTTATTGTGATCCACACAGTCAAGGCTTTGGCATAGTCAGTAGAGCAGAAATAGATGTTTTTCTGGAACTCTCTCGCTTTTTCCATGATCCAGCGGATGTTGGCAATTTGATCTCTGGTTCCTTTGCCTTTTCTAAAACCAGCTTGAACATCTGGAAGTTCACGGTTCACATACTGCTGAAGCCTGGCTTGGAGAATGTTGAGCATTACTTTACTAGTATGTGAGATGAGTGCAACTATGTGGTAGTTGGAGCATTATTTGGCATTACCTTTCTTTGGGATTGGAATGAAAACTGACCTTTTCCAGTCCTGTGGCCACTGCTGAGTTTTCCAAATTTGCTGGCATATTGAGTGCAGCACTTTCACAGCATCATCTTTCAGGATTTGAAATAGCTCAACTGGAATTCCATCACCTCCACTAGCTTTGTTCATAGTGATGCTTTCTACGGCCCGCTTGACTTCACATTCCAGGATGTCTGGCTCTAAGTGAGTGATCACACCATCATGATTATCTGGGTCGTGAAGCTCTTTTTTGTACAGTTCTTCTGTGTATTCTTGCTAACTCTTTTTAATATCTTCTGCTTCTATTAGGTCCATTCCATTTCTGTCTTTTATAGAGCCCATCTTTGCATGAAATGTTCCCTTGGTATCTCTAATTTTCTTGAAGATATCTCTAGTCTTTCCCATTCCAGAGTGTAGGAGAATAAATTTCTGTTGTTCTAAGCTACCAAATTTATGACAATATTTTGTAATTTAATGTCATTTGAAATCTCTAGGAAATTAATCCAGAACATGAGAAAAAAAAATTGGGAGTGATAGGCCTGTTCTAGATCTTGAGTTCAATGTTCATCAGACAATTATATCCATGTATCAAAGCTATTGGGCACGAAAAAAGTGAATATTCCTGATGTAAATTTAAAAGATGAATTTTAAAACACATTGAAAGAAACTGTCAGGAAACAATGGAAAAGCATGAGGAAAGGAAATTAGACATGAAATTGGGGTACACTGAATTTGGGGTAACTTGAATAGTGTGTGTCTAGTTATTGGTGAGGTTATGTCTATGACTTGTTTTATGGCATATTAGTCATTATTATGGTCAACTGCCATAGCTCTGTTCTAAAGTGAAAATGTAGATGCAAATTGTATGCTTGTATCAAAGTATTATGAGAAATTCAAATTAATAAGTAAATATTTAAAAAAGCATAAAATTAAAATGAACTACTTCTTACATTCAATCTTAATTTCTTTACAGTTTTCCAAAAATCCTGAGGGGATGAATAAATGTATTCATAAATAAATAAATTGAAGCTGGTAATATAGTTTTTAAGATTACTTTTTTTCATTTTCGAGAAAACTGTATTATAGGACATTAGCAGAAAGATAGAAAATGTAGAGTAAGTCATAGCCCGTGGCTGTATTGGTAAGATTCTGGGTTAGTAATATTTTGCCTTTCCATTTGAATGGCTACTAGTTCCAAATAAATTTTTTTTCACTTAGAGGACAGTGCCAATGAAGCCACAGCCTATAAAGAATCTATTAAAGAATTCTATCTTATTGTTCCATGAAAGATATTTCAAGCCATATGCATCCTCTTTTGAACTGGAAAAGCATGATAGACAGTTGGAATCTTTGAGACTTAAATATACATCATCACAAGTATCTCCTGGTTCTGTTGACCTGGTCTCTTCTTTAAACAGGTGTCTGATGCAGTAAGGAGAAACTGGAGAAACAGTGGACGTGTGTGTGCATATTTCAATGATTTTGATAGTCTAGATATATGATATGACTAATGTATATTCTACTGGTCAAAATTGGCTCCCTGCTCTTTGTCTTTGCTCTTTTACACATAACTTTTGGGTAGATGGTCAACTTTATAAGGATAACTGCTGAGACTACATTTAGCTCATACTTCTGAGTTCTAATGTCTTATATCCATTGTATTCAACCAAATGGATAGTTAAAGAAGTCTAGGTGTCATTTCTGGCTCAACATGTCTAAACTAGGAATATCAATTTATTATTTCATATTCTCTGCTCCTTCCTCTACAAATGGATGTTTTGACTTCTCCCTTTTCTTTTCTCATATCTCACCACAGAGAATCCATTGTATAATTTTATCAGTTGTATTGACACTTTCTACCATTCATTCTTTTCTTGCTCTCCCTACTGCAACTAGACAAATTCTGTTCCTTATAATATTATTATACAATAACAAAGAAATGTCTTTGCTCCTTTTTCATCCCTATCTCTACTTATGTATTTCTTCCAGTTCATTATATATGTTGAGACATTTAATTAATATTCATAGAAATATAATTAATGGCCATGCTAATTTGAAAGCATAATAAATAAATAAATATATTTGACATAATAATAAGCCAAGGTAAATAAAAGTTACATACATGTATGTTTTTAAATAATAACATTAAAAATCCTTCAAAAATGATTCTGTTACTCTTTTGGACTAAAATGTTTTCATGAGGAAAAATGTGAAAAAATCCTTACCATAATGGTGCATTTATTTTATAGCTTTTAATAAGTGAATGGGGAAATTCCATAACAACATTTAACACTATGTAGAGAATATTCATTGGAAGGACTGGTGCTGAAGCTGAAACTCCAATACTTTGACCACCTGATGTGAAGAACTGACTCATTAGAAAAGACCCTGATTGTGGGAAAGGTTGAAGATGGGAGGAGAAGGGGACGACAGAGGATGTAATGGTTGGATGGCATCACTGACTCAATGGATATGAGTTTGAGTAAGCTCTGGGAGTTGGCGATGGACAGGGAGACCTGGCATGCTGTAGTCCATGGTGTCACAAAGAGTCAGACATGACTGAGTGACTGAACTGAACTGAGAAAATATTTAATACTACGGCACTGGAAGAGCTGGAGGGAAGTGAGAGCATGAGTGAGGTCTGTTTTTCCAGTCTCCACACTTTTTTCTGCCTTAAATGTGTGGCCACCCCAGAAGATCTTCCACAGTGTAAACGCTGAGGTTTTGCTCATTAAAATCTTTTCAGAATAAGAAAGTAAACTGTCATGACTTTGGAGACAGATGGCTTTTAGCTAACAATTAAATTTCTCTTGTTGCTCTTTTTATTTTTAAAATTTTACCTTGAGTCAATGGTAGCAATTTGTTTTTCTAGAAAAGTGTCCATTGAAATAATTGTTTGAATTATTGATATAAAATTTTAACTACATAAAAGATTTAAATATTTATTTTTTAACTCTGTCCCTTTTTTATTCTACTGTTGAGTCTCTTCTCTTTTTAATTAATTAAAAAAATCTTGCTTGGTTTTTAGAGATTAGTTAATTCAGTTATTAGCCTCTTTAAAAACCATTTGCCATTGTAAAATAGATGACCAGTGCAAGTTTGATGTATGAAACAGGGCACTCAAAGCTGGTGCTCTGGGACAATCCAGAGGGATGGGGTGGAAAGGGAGGTGGGAGGGGAGTTCAGGATGAGGGGGACACATGTGCACCCACGGCTGTTTCATGTTAGTATATGGCAGTAACCACCATAATATTGTAAAGTAATTAGCCTCCAATTAAAATAAATAAAAAAAGTTTTTCTTCAACTGTGTTGTTGAGATTCTCTGATCTGAACTCCTCACTCAATAATTTCTGCTTTTATTTTTTATTTCCTCCTCTCTACTCTCAAAAATGGAATTTATTCCATTATTGATTTATAATCTGACTCTATGTCCTTTTATTTCGAACATTTCTTGCATTTTAATACCCTGAATACCATTTATTTTTAAGTACAATATTAGTTTTGTTCAAGTTTATTTTAAGTAAAACTTCAAGTTTTGTTATTTTTATTGTCATTTAATTTCAAACATTCTGTGATTTCCTTTTTGGGTTTTCTTTTTACCAATAAAATACCTAACATGGAAGGCTCCATGGTGTAGGGAAACAGAGGCTGGGCCCTGGCACCACACTGCTGTGTTCAGTTCATCCCTATGCTTACTAAACCTGAGAACATAGGCAAGTTAATTATCAGCGCTGTGTACTGTTCTCTCTTCTAAAAATGTGCATAAAAAGTAATGGCCTCACGCAGTTGTTATGAGGACTAAGTGAAGGGATGTCTGACCAGCACTTTGAACTGTACACTGCTTCTTAAACTCTAGAGCCCTCAGTTTATCTCAGGATGAAATGAGCTGTTTTTCAACCTTTCTTATTTATCCATAGGTAGCATTTTGGAGAGTATTTGCAATATTTTAAAAATATATTTGAACAGGGCTACTCAGAAGAGAACCTCTAGCTGTGTCCTCCTGCTTCAAGACCATTTATCTACTTTAATATCTTCTGGCTTTGCCTTTTTGTCTTTTTCTTTCCCATGATGACATTGTCGTTTTTCACTCAGTGTGTCCAACTCCTTGTGAGCCCATGCCAGGCTGCATGCCAGGCTGTAGCATGCCAGGCTTCCCTTCCTTCACTGTCTCTCTGAGTTTGCTCAAACTCATGGTGACATACTTTGTTCTAAAAACACATGCTTGTATTAGTTTTGCCAAATATCAAAATGAATCCGCCACAGGTATACATGTATTCCCCATTCCTGAACCCATAATC
The DNA here is from genome assembly GCF_027580195.1 of Bos mutus. NCBI lineage: Eukaryota > Metazoa > Chordata > Mammalia > Artiodactyla > Bovidae > Bos > Bos mutus. Next base: position 34,629,879 of record NC_091617.1, on the reverse strand, counting down.
AATCAATGCAAAAAAAAAAAAAAATTAAAAAAAAAAAATAAAAATAAAAACACATGCATGTGCACACATACACTTTAAAATATTTAATCTATAACTTCTGTTTTTGAAACAGAGAAGATCCTCAAAGCAAAATTAAATTCTTATTGGAAGTCCACAAAAACGAATGTTAGAATGTCAATGTATGGCAAAAAACCACAATATTGTAAAGTAATTAGCCTCCAATTAAAATAAATTTAAAAAAGCAAAGAGGTGATTGAATAAATGAATGAAGGAATTAAAAAAAAGAGTATTATCCTTACCTTCCTGAGAATTTTCTGACTCCCCATAGAAATGACAGGTGATAGCCAGGAAAGTTTGGTATATGTGTTTAAAGACATTATGCTTTTATAGAAAACAGTGCTCAAGTGAGACTACCTATTTCTCAAACTTAGAGTTGTCAATATGCATTAAGAATGGTTGCTTAAAAATTAGACATAGGTGAGATTTGCTTTATAAGTGACAAAAATATGACTTTCAACTAAACAATTGTAGTTTTTGCAAAAATTTATTTTCAAAGGGTAAAAACCATGGTTGCTATTTACAGTCATACAGATATTTAAAAATATTTTAACAAAAACCAAAAATATTCATGGCACTCAGGTTGCAATGAAAATATACCCATGAGACAGGCAGAAATAACCTCAATATGAAAACACCTAAAAGTGATACTTGGCAGGTTTATCATCAGTTATAACAATGTTAGATTTTTTTCTCTCACATCAAAACTAAGGTGATGGCATTGTGTATTTTTAAAATGAAAGGCTGAAAGCTTATGAGAGCAAAAAACAAAAATGAATGTTGTCTATCTTAAGATATATTCTATTTTGTGAGAGATGGAACTAAATCTAGAATCAACAATCTTGATTGATTGATAGAAAAATATCAATTTTTGGGGAGATCGGATGATAGGTTTGGTGGTTCATCTTTTAATATCAGTCAGTCAGTTCAGTCACTGTCTGACTCTTTGAGGCCCCATGGACTGCAGCACACCAGGCTTCCCTGTCCATCACCAACTCCTGGAGCTTGCTCAAACTCGTGTCCATTGAGTTGGTGATGCCATTCAACCATCTCATCCTCTGTCGTCCCTTTCTCCTCCCGTCTTCAGTCTTTCCTCAGAGTCTTCTCCAACACCACAGTTCAAAAGCATCACTTCTTCGGTGCTCAGCTTTCTTTATAGTCCAACTTGTACATCCATACGTGACTACTGGAAAAACCAAAGCTTTGAGAAGATGGACCTTTGTTGGAAAAGTAATGTCTCTGCTTTTTAATATGCTGTCTAGGTTGGTCATAGCTTTTCTTCCAAGGAGCAAGCCTCTTTTAGTTTCATGGCTGCAGTCACCATCTGCAGTGATTCTGGAGCTCCCCCAAATAAAGTCTCTCACTGTTTCCATTGTTTCCCCATCTATTTACCATGAAGTGATGGGACCAGATGCCATGATCTTAATTTTCTGAATGCTGAACTTTAAGGCAGCTTTTTCACTCTCTTTTTTCACTTTCATTGAGAGGCTCTTTAGTTCTTATTTTCTGTCATAAGGGTGGTATCCTTTTAATAAACAGAATTAATTTTCATAGTTTTTAAAAGTATTGTATGTTCTCTCCAAAATGCTACCTATGAACAAATAAAAAGGTGGAAAGCAGCTAGTTCCATCCTGAGACAAATGGAGGGTACTAGAGTTTAAGAAGCAGGGTACAGAGGCTGAGCAGATGAAATTGTTCTCTTTTGCTCTTTTCTTCCCAACACTGGAAAGTTGAGGATTTCATGGGAAATCTGGATCTTAGCCTGGACTTGAAGGGACTTTCCTGGTGGCTCAGATGGTAAAGCGTCTTCCTGCACTGTGGGAGTGAAAATGAAGTGAAGTCACTCAGTCTTGTCCAACTCTGTGCGACCCCATGACTGTAGCCTATCAAGCTCCTCCGTTCATGGGATTTTCCAGGCAAGAGTGCTGGAGTGGATTGCCATTTCCTTTTCCAGGGGACCTTCCCAACCCTGGAATCAAACCCGGGCTTCCCACATTGCAAGCAGATGCTTTACCGTCTGAGCCGCGGGAGACTTGGATTCAATTTCTGGGTGGGGAAGATCTCCTGGAGAAGGAAATGGCAACCCACTCCACTATTCTTGCCTGGAAAATCCCATGGACGGTGGAACCTGGTAGGCTATAGTCCATGGGGTCGCAAAAAGTTGGACACGAATGAGCAACTTCACTTTCACTTTCACTGGACTTGAAAGGAACAAGTTCAATTTTGACATCTTATCTTAAAAGTTGGCACAAAAACTTGGCTGAACCATGTGGGATGTAGGCGTGGAGCAGATCATAGTATAGACAGAATAGCCCTCCTTGAACATGTTCTTCAATTATGGTCCCTTTAAAAAGTGTTTAGAAATTACGTACTGTTGAGAGTTAAACTGTGGCTAAAAAAATCTTCAAGGAAGCAGTGTGAACATTCAGTTAAAACAGAAGAAGTCAAACAGTGAAACATTATGAAAATAATGAAGATGCAATGCTGTTTTATCTGCTTATTCTTCTTTCAACCAAAAATGCAGGTTCATCCCACAGAAAGTACTCTCTCCAGCCTCAGTTAGAATCTGTCTAGGCCACTCATTGCCACACTGATTGCTTTCAAGATCTTTTTTTTTTTTAAATTTTATTTTATTTTTAAACTTTACAATATTGTATTGGTTTTGCCAAATATCGAAATGAATCCACCACAGGTATACATGTGTTCCCCATCCTGAACCCTCCTCCCTCCTCCCTCCCCATACTATCCCTCTGGGTCGTCCCAGTGCACCAGCCCCAAGCATCCAGTATCGTGCATCGAACCTGGACTGGCGACTCATTTCATATATGATATTATACGTGTTTCAATGCCATTCTCCCAAATCATCCCACCCTCTCCCTCTCCCACAGAGTCCAAAAGACTGTTCTATACATCAGTGTCTCCTTTGCTGTCTCATACACAGGGTTATTGTTACCATCTTTCTAAATTCCATATATATGTGTTAGTATACTGTATTGGTGTTTTTCTTTCTGGCTTACTTCACTCTGTATAATAGGCTCCAGTTTCATCCACCTCATTAGAACTGATTCAAATGTATTCTTTTTAATGGCTGAGTAATACTCCATTGTGTATATGTACCAAAAAAAAAAAAAAAACCCCCACAGCAGCAAACAAGCAAAACACATCTAAAACAAGGATCACCAAACTTTGCCCACAAGCCAAATTCTGTCTGCCACCTGTTTTGTAAATAAAATTTTATTGGAATACAATAAATAAATAAATAAATAAAACCATCCTTAATTGCCATAATCCAGTTTATCAAAAGTTTAAAAGATTTGTCAAAAATGAAAAAAAATTCTAAATATTTCCCAGATATTGAGATCATAGTCCTTGAGTTCACTGTCTCAGAAGAAAAACAATACATACTACCATCATAAATTGGAGAAGGAAATGGCAGCCCACTTCAGTATTCTTGCCTGGAGCACGGGCAGAGGAGCCTGGCTGGTGTAGCTTGCATCCATGGGGTCGCAAGAATCAGACAACACTTAGTGACTAAACCACCACCACCACCATAAATCAAAAGAACTTCCTTCAGAGAATTTAACCCTAGATTCTCTAAGAATTATTTGTATCAGCATACATGGGCCAATTGTAACAGCCAAGTTATGCCAGTATAAAGCCTGTAAATGATCTATGCTTATTTGCATCAAGATTTGATTACAGTTGTAACAGTTCTTTCTTAAGATAATAGCAGAACTGAAAATCTCACAGGGAGAACACATGCCTCCTGGATGGGACTGTCAGAGTAATTTTAGATATCTTTTGATTTTGAATTTTGATCTCCCAGGGTTCAATCCTTGTCTGTTTTGAATCCTGGCGGACTATGAAATTTGATATGTTCCAATGTGAAAATAATGAAGTCAAGTTCAAGGTCACCAATAGGCATTGTTACTTACAGAAAATAGTAACAGCTTATTCTGACCAAGGAATAGTCAAGTGAGACAAAAAATTATTCTCATAACTTTTCTGTAAGTTGGAGCACAGCTTTATTAAGATTGTCTATATTTATTTCCGGAGAAGGAAATGACAGCCGACTCCAGTACCCTTGCCTGGAAAATTCCATCGACAGAGGAGTCTGGCGGGCTATAGTCCATAGGGTCACAAAGAGTCAGACATGGCTGAGTACAAACACACACATATTTATCTCAGGCAGGCCTCTCAAATTTGAAACCATTGTGTTTTTAATCAACTGTTCCCCATGTGATATTAATTTTTGAAAATCTTAAAACTGAGAAGGTCATGTTTTTCCCATCTGCTGTGAATCACCAGAGATCGGTTCCATCTTAGAAATTTCACTCTTCAAAATGAACCCGCTTTCAGTGACACACAGTCTCTATTTGGAAAACAAAATTAATTGCAAAGCACCAATTTGTCTTGGATATGCATTATCTGTGTTTATTACTGTCCTAGAAAATTGTGTTACAATTTCCTTTTAATTATCTTCCTGAGGATACACCTCACTTCCTGATGACAAGTGGAAGGTGTCCAAATGACTACCAGCCTTATTTATGGTATGTTACTTATTCAGAAGCTTTAGTAACTGTTCATGGTCACTGAATGTTTATTAACTTGTGTTTCAAATTGTGACATTTACCTAATCTGGCCCATAAAATATTATAGTATATCATATATATGTGAAATTTGATGAATTGATTTTGATGGCTTCATAAGATTATTTTGTTTTGGAAAAATGTTTTATTATTGGCTTCTAATCTGTGTAAATAACTAATCTGTACATAAAACATATACACAGAGATATGGAAGGAATCAGGCTACAATGTTTCAATTATTATAGGAGGTATTATAAGGAAGTAATTATATGATTGGTTAAGAAAGAGGTCTCCATAGGACCCTGAAGGCTTTTCTGCATGGAAGACAATAATTATTGAAGCATTGGTATGGGAAGAAGAAAAATGATATGATATTTAAAGGAAAAAATGTAAGAATTTCTCCTTTGATAAGGTAGAGATTTTGCATATGACTGCAAGTTTTGAGAGTAAGTGGAACGTGTGGACACATATTTGAGATAGGCCAGAGGCCAACAGAGCTCTTTTTAAATATCCAACCATATTCCATTGGCTTGACTGTGTTATTACATGTTCTGTGATCAAAGAGAAGCCCAGGCAGAACTGAAGCCACATCTGCAGGAGTCATAAGCAAGATTTAGTCATGCACATGAGGAAGGTGACATTTTATTATCACTTTCATATACCAAATTGATTTATGGGGCAAGCACTCAATAAATGTTAGCTGTTACTATCCTTGGTGATGTGATTGAAAAGAAATTTCTGGAGCAAGTGCAGCTGTTGGATGCTTCCAGCAGGGGGAAGCAGACCCCTTCACAGTGAGGATGGCTGATAAGGGTGTCCATTTGCAACTGGAAAGTACAAGGGAATTGGTTTGGCGGCATCCCAGGATCATCTTTACCCATCGTTTTAGTCTCCCCTCTTCTGTAGGCATTTATTTCTTCAACTTGCATTTCTTTAGTTAAATCTGATGGAGGCAGTAAATACTTTAGGAACAGCATATGAATGTACATTATGTATTTTATACACTGATAAATTACTCCAGTGCAGTCTTATCAAGTATCAATTAAGGATATCTACTCGTTTTGAGTTTGGAATCTAGAACCACAGACTACTTTGCAGGCATCCTCCAAATCTGAGCTTAGCCGCAGACAAGCTGGAGATGCAAACATAATATTGACACCCTCACAACTGTGCCACTCCTGCTCAGCCGTGGCTATGTCCTTGACTTTGTCTTCTTCAGTTCAAGGAGAAAAGCTGGCAAAGTTCACTTAATATTTATTTTTTCAGAAGTCTAAGCTCATGGTTAAGCCCACCCAGACAAGTGGGGCTGCTGATATCCACATGCCCTTGTTTCTCCAATTGTTGGAGTTTTCTCCAAGGTAAGGTGAGATTAGCCAGGATTGCTGGGTTTCTCCTACAAACTCAACGTCATCATCTGACATGTCAACTTGGACATGACAGTGTGCTTAGAATTCTGGATAAATAAATATTGTTGGCACGTCATGGAATCATGACGGACTCATAGCACATAATTCTAACCCTTGAATTTGTAGCTTTGTAGTTGTCCAGGTACTTTTCTGGGAACAATGTCTACCATGAGTTCTTTATTACATTATTATGGATAATGTTGTAATTGTTTAGTTTGCTTATTTGTAATTTTTGTGTGCTTATTTGTAATGTTAGTTTCATAATCTTATTTGGAAAGCAAACAAAAAATTAATAATAGGAACATTGGGGGTTGGACATGCTATCAATATAGAGTTTTAAGTTTTGTGTATTTGTGTGTGTGAGTGTGTGTGGGGTGGTGGGGGAGGGAGGGAGGGGGGAATCTCTTTGGATACTATGAAATTCAAGATTTTTAAAGATTGCAACAATGGTTAGTGGAACCCAGAGGACCGAGGGGAGGTAGAATGTCCACGTCTGGCAGGGGAGTAGGCCAGAGAAACCCAAAGATGCAGGGATGCTGCATGGCAATACACACAGGGAATCACAGTGGAGCAGGCAGAGGAGGTTCCAGATGGGAGATGCAGGGCCATTGTGTGTGTTTACTCCTGGTATTGCCCAGCATCTGGTCTTTGTGTGTATTGCCCTTTGGCCTGTACAGTATAGGATCCCCTGGATTACATACGGTAGTACTGGACATGGCAAGTGACAAAAAGTAACTCAAGAAAATCCTAAAACAATATTTTTGAGAATTACATGACTTCACGTGTGATAAGAGTCTGAAATATTTAGTTTGGGTAGCAAAAGGAAGGATGACCACAGAACACTAGAAATTTCAGAGTGGTGAGACAACTTTTTAGTTTTAAAAAAAGTTTCACTAAGAACTTGTTAGTTGCTCAGTCATGCCGATTCTTTTGTGACCCCATGGACTGTGTCTGCCAGGTTTCCTGGTCCATGGGGTTTCCCAGGCAAAAATACTGCAGTGGGTAGCCCTTCCCTTTTCCAGGGGATCTTCCTGACCCAGGGCTCAAACCCATGTCTCCAGCATTGGCAGGCAGATTATCACTGAACCACCAGGTAATCCCAACTTTGCTCTTATCCTAGCAACTAAGTGTTTTTCCCTGTATGCTTACCTTGTGATTTTGCATTCAGAAATGATCTGTATTTCTCATTCCCTTAATGAACAAATCTGTTAGTTTTACTCTTCCTGCTGTCTCTGGGTTTCTATATTATATTTCTTTTACTGTTCCCTTGAAATAATTCTTACCTTTCCCTTCTTATACCCTCACGGCTGAGCCTCCTTCAAGTCAGTGTTGTACCCAATCCCATACTTTAATCACATTAAATATAGAAAATATATTATCATTAAATGCACAAAGAGATATGTACTTTTAATATCCACTTATTATCCACTTACCATTAGGAATGGCAGGAAAGTCACTCTTCCCTGAGTGGTAATCTCTTTGATGTAAATTTTACTCTCTTCCACATTAAATGGGCTTCTCTGGTAGCTCAGTTGGTAAAGGATCCACCTGCGATGCAGGACACTGCCTGCAATGCAGGCAACTGGGGTCTGGAAGATCCCTAGGTCAGGAAGATCCCCTGGAGAAGGAATGGCAGCTCATTGCAGTATTCTTGCCTGAGCAATCCTGTGGATAGAGGAGCCTGGCTGGCTACTGTCCATGGGGTCGCAAGAGTTGAACCTGACTTAGGGACTAAAACATCACCACCACATTATTAATCAATGGTAAAATCAGGACTACCTTTTTCCCCATTGATGGTAGTTTAAGAGAATTATGCTTCTGCTCCTCAACTAATATATCAGTCTATGTGATGTATTTGGGAAGGAGCTGAAAATGCCAAAATCTATGTGAAATGATTTGCATTTATATAGTTGACAGTATTTGACAGGCTGTTTTACTAAGCCCTGTATGTTTTATTACCCAGAAGGGACAATACATTAGCAGATTACATTTTCCTGATATAATATGTGTTTCTGAATTGTTGAGCTCTTACTCAACCTTTAAGCCATTGCTGAGGCACCCTCTCCTCCATGAAGACAGAAGATTGCTTCCTTCTTCAGTAAGTGGACTTCTGTGCTTATATGTCCTCTCATGGCTAATAGCGTCTGTTTTGGAAATGTTTACTCTACCTCCATAAATGGCTTTTGAGCAGTGATCTGAGGTTCCTCATCACAACCACCAGCCAACAACTGACAGGAAAAAGCTGGCAATAAATGTTTTCTGAATTGGACTGAGTAGGAGAAAAGTTAAGGGAGAAGCAGTTAGGGAGCATTTCCTCTGTGCCGATCCTCTACTTCTGCAGGTGGTTATCTTTTAAACTTTCCCACAATCCTCTATCAATTTTGTTAAGAGAGCAACGTCCAGAATGACTCAGAGGGAGAAGAGTTGAAATTTGTCTTTCATTACCCAGCATATCTTGTTTCCTAGTATATTCCAAATGATTCCTCCACTGAAATCAATTAATATTTGTATCTCAGCTGACTCAGAGTAAATATCATTACAAGTAGACAAGAGAAGTGGGTGGTAAAGGCATTTTAAGATTTACAGGAAAAGATTATGGCCACTTTACTCATAAGAAAGAAGATACTGGCCATTTTTACATAGATATTTTATTACTGGATTGAAAATTATAGAAGTGATTACTTAAAAAAATACTCAGTAAGTGATTCTCTTATTTAGCTTAAAATGTTTGGAATCACTATTAACACTGGTTTGTGAGAGGAAGGTTGTAAAATGTACTGTAGCTAGAGTTAACAACAGAAAAAGTACATTATGACCTTCCCTAAATGAGGGCTGCTACTACCATTCCCTAGTATCTCAGTTTTTGAAACTGTTTCAAAACCCCCATATTTTCTTAAAACCAGAGTGGATAATTATTATAGAATTTTAGATAGGTGTGTGTGTATACATACATATATGTGTATGTATATATAAAACAATAGTGAAAATATTTAGAAAATCTAGCAATGTGATGAAATGGAAGTTGGTTGTGTATAGAAGTAGACACTTGCCATTTATGGCTACTCAGAATTTTTTGAATCTTTTTTTTTCATATTTTGATTGTTCCTCATATTCTCATAGTTAATTACCCTTCCCAAGATAATAACATAAAATGAAAGATGAATAATTTAGGTCTCACAAAACAGACATAAGCATACAAGAGCTGGAATTGAAGTTGAGCTTCATGGGGCATTAGTGGGACTTGTTTCTTGCTACTGGCATGGGTGGAGGCAGGAGCTGGGTTCCTCTGTGCTCTGCAGCAGCATTCTCTCTCTTAGCAGGCCAATTATGCAATGATGTTTGGGAAATTATTTCTGAAATTTCACCTATTATTCTTCCTATAGTACTGTGAGGTTTTAAATAGCCTTTAAGAAATTCATTGGTACTCAGATAGAATTGATTATTCTCTTGTCTGCAAATAGGGGACATATGTCTTATTTTATCAAAAATTTTTTTCTCTTCTATTTTGGCTGTGCTATGAGGCTTGAGAGATCTTAGTTCCCTGACCAGGACAAAACCTTCACCCTCAGCAGTGAAATCTGAGTCCTAACCACTGGATTGACAGGGAATTCCTTCATGTGTCTTATTCTAAAATATTAAATCTGATGCCTTCATATACCCAGAAACTTATACTTAGCTTCACTTACAGTGACTCTTTGAAAAACGTTTGTTGATGACAATAATAGCATTTGCCAAAATATGATTTAATGAGCCTTATTGCTTAAAATTTGTGTTTACCTTTTTTATTTTTTTCTGTAAGAATGTAAATACTCTGTACTTAAATACAGTAGATATTTATATTGTTAGTAAAAAGAAGATTCATGCGTCATGAGGGATATTTTAAAATTCTAACTTCAAAACTTAACTTTGCCAAGAAATTTGGTTTCTGAAACTCCTGTAAGGATAAATATATATATATAAGCCAAATCTTTCTTTTCTATATCTCTTTTGGAACTAGTTCAGAAACATTTCTGCAGCCAAATATATCTGTCAGTTTCTTCTCTATAAAAGGCAAAATTTGTGGATTTCACCAAATCATTGCACAGTAAAAAGAAAGAAAATTGAGTAATATGAAGTATAAAAATGTTCTTTTATCAATTCAGTGCTCCAAGTGTTCTTTGTCTTCAGTCTTGCATATCTACATTAAAGAAAGATTTACTGTTTAAACTTTTCTATATACTATAACATATAAGAATGAGAGATGATATGACAGAATCGATATTTAATTTAAAACATCACTCATCTTGCTATCCAACAGCTTGAAATATTTCCTTTGCTGCTTTATTAGAATCATAAGGAGTTTAAGTCTCATCAGTTTATAAGTATGCTTGAAACATTCCCCTGACACATTCTCATCACTGACCCATGTTTGACCTTTTTAAATTATTCCTTCTTCATTTGCTTTTATACTGGTATAATGAACATCTCTGATACTTTCTGGCTATAGTTTATATTTTTCATATTTATGCAATATGCACTCTTTGTAGAATACCAAGCTACTATGGGATATGAAACCAAAACAAGCAGTCTAGCTTTAGTAAGTGACTTGGAGTCTTTTATACGGAAAGAATGCACTCACCATTAAAGAAAAATTTCTTATAAAGAATACTTGCCAGCATAGCAATTCTGATACAGTTATTGCTTTTGCAAATTAGAGCTACTAGAAGGTTAGAAGAACATTAAATTAGCAGATGAGTTTTTGGAAACCAAGGCTAAACTAAATTGTATAAGTCATGGATGCTCTACTCTTTGTATTTTAGCATGATGTGCTTTTAATAGATGGCACATAAATTCAAGCCAACAAAAGAATAGTATTAATAGACGAATACCCTGCTGCTCACTTATCCCCAGGTATGCTGAAGGTACAGATCATTCTTTAGAAACTTTAACTGGTATAGCAGGTAGGGGAGCTAGAACAAGAACAAAGCTATTAATAAATCTCCTTCAAACAAGTACATTATAAAGAATTCTTACGACCTCATACTTCCCTTCTAGAATTAAGCATTGTGTTATAATTCTATGAATATATTGTCTATTCTTATTTTTGTATATGTCCCATTAAGTCATCCTCGAAATATATATAAATAATTGTGAGCTTTTCTTGAGCTAGAAGGTTTTTTTATGATTGTTTTACAATATTGGTTTGATTTCTATCATACATCAACATGAATTAACCATAGGTGTACATGTATCCCCTCCCTCTTGAGTCTCCCTCCCACCTTCTGCCCATTCCCTCTAGATTATTACAGAGCACCAGTTTGAGTTTCCTGAGTCATACAGCAAATTCCCACTGGCTATCTATTTACAAACATTAATGTATATACATCCATGCTACTCTCTCCGTTTATGTCCCACTCTCCCTCTTCTTCCCCACCCTTGTCTGTTCTCTATTTCTGTGTCTCCATTGCTGCTCTGTAGACAGATTCTTCAGTACCATCTTTCTTGTTGTTGTGTCTGACTCTTTGTGACCCTATGGACTGCAGCACACCAGGCTTCCCTGTCCATCACCAACTCCCGGAGCTTGCTCAAACTCATGTCTATTAAGTTGGTGCTGTTAACCATCTCATCCTCTGTTGTCCTTCTCCTCCTGCCTTCATTCTTTCCTAGCATCAGAGTTTTTTCTAATGAGTTGGCTTGGGACTTCAGCTTTAGCACCAGTCCTTCCAATGCACATTCAGGGTTGATTTCCTTTAGTATTGACTGATTTGATCTTCTTTCACTCCAAGGGACTCTCAAGACTCTTCTCCAACACCACAGTTCAGAAGCATCAGTTCTTCTTGCTCTGCCTTATTTATCATCCAACTCTCACATCTACAGTATCCTCCTAGATTCCATGAAAGTGAAAGTGAAAGTTGCTCAGTCATGTTTAGCTCTTTGCGACCCATGGACTGTAGCTTGTCAGGCTCCTCTGTCCATGGAATTCTCCAAGCAAGAATACTGGAGCGGATAGCCATTCCCTTCTCTGGGTAATCTTCCCAACCCAGGGATCAAACCCAGGTCTTCCACACTGCAGGCAGATTCTTTTGTATGTGTTACTATATGGTATTTATTTTTCTCTTTTTATGGGAGATCTGATGAGGTTGGAATGATGCTAGGTTTAGATGGTTTTAATATTTGGAGTGTTGTTTTTGGTGAAAATTGGGTGGCGAATTACAGATAGGACAAGAAGCCAGTGTTGGGGGTGTTCATGGTAATAACCAGCTGAGACATACAGTAATGGCAAATGCTTTAAAAGAAAGTATAGACATATGTGATGCTTTTCAAAGGTGAATCAAAGGTAGACAAGCATCATTTTTTATTTTTCTATTATATTCCTACATTAGTCTTCTAGGGCTGCCATAACAAAATTCCCCCAGATCGTGTGGCTTAAACAACAGAAATTTATTTTCTTCCAGCTTTAGAGGCTGGAAGTCCAAGATAAGGTGTCAGCAAATTTGTTTTCTCCTGAGGCCCCTTCCTTGGCTTGAGGATGGTGCCTTCTTCTTAATTCCTCACTCAGCCTTTTCTCTGTGCTCATGCACTCCTACTGTTTCTTCTGTGTGCTTGTATTTCATTTACTTATTAAGACATGAGAGATGGGGGTTCAGTTCCTGGGTAGGGAAGATCTCCTGGAGTAGGAAGTGGCAACCACTCCAGTATTCTTGCCTGGAAGATTCCGTGTACAGAGGAAACTGGCAGGCTACAGTCCATGGGGTCAAAAAGTGTCGGACACAACTGCGTGACTAAGCACAGCACAGCACAGCAAGGTTGAGTTAGATCTTAAAATTAAGCCTAAATGGGCTGGTTTTAACTTATTGTTTTAAGGTCCTATCTCCAAAAATACATAGTCACACTCTGAGGTATTGGGGTTTGGAGTTCAGAGAATTTTAGAGGGACACAGTCAAGCCCATGGTGATCCCTTTACTTGAAATGTAATCATCACCCAGACATACTATGAACACTATATACCAAATTATAAAACCTCTTTTCCTGAACAAGCCAATGTTTTATTGCCTTGTCACTCATAAAATATATTCTCTCTATTTTTCTCTGCCATAATTTTACTCATCCTTCAAGACTTCACTGTGTCATTTGGGGACATTTTTAATCCATCTGGCTAGAAGTGATCTCTGCCTTTGGCCTCCATTTGTCTTTTTTTTTTGTCACACCCTATTAGTACTTTTATCAAATGACACCTTCTATCAAAATTGATATGTGCCTTATTTCTTTTTTCATATTATATTTTATAGAATCCGGTCTTATTTGTTTTGAAATCCCTGCACTACACAGTGTGACGTCTTGTTTATGGTGGATACTAAATATGCTTTGTTGACTGTTTAAGACTTAATGATGTAAAAAAATTGGTTATATTTTTTACTCTAATCTGTTAGCATTTTCCTAATATTTTCAACTTTATTCAAAGAGGATTTACCACAAAAATCCTTCAAAACTCATGGTGCAATTTTAATGACTGCCTTATTTAGCATATTTCATGCATCTTGGACATGATAGGTAGGCAGACAAAAACAGCAGCGAAGACAGAGATTAGCAAACTCAATCTAATTAGTTTATAGAGAACACAAATGATTATTTATTGGAAATAATATAGTTTTCCTGTTTCGATGGCATTCTTAGAATGGGTAAAGAGTACTATGGATGTATAATATATGTAATATGGACTAAACACCCCAGGAAATGGAACATTCATCAACAATCTATATTAGGAGAATAAAAGTGGTAGGTAAAATATTGCAGGACTTTATTTTCTATTTAGGAAAAGTGAAAGAAAGTGAAGTCGCTCAGTCGTGTCTGACTCTTTGCAACCCCATGAACTGTAGCCTACCAGGATCCTCAGTCCATGGGATTTTCCAGGCAAGAATACTGGTTTGGGTTGCCATTTCCTTCTCCAGGGAATCTTCCCAACCCAGGGATCAAACCTGGGTCTCCCACATTGTAGACAGATGCTTTACTAACTGAGCTACCAGGGAAGCCCAATATTTATTTAAGCTCCTTTTTTAGGGGGGAGGATAGGCAAGAATACTGGAGTGGGTTGCCATTGCCTTCTCCAGAAGATCTTCCCGACCCCGGAATTGAACCGGGGTCTCCTGCATTGTAGGCAGATGCTTTACCATCTGAGCCAAATTTATACTCAACCTTTAAACAACTCAGATCATGGCATTCAGTCCCATCCTTCATGGCAAAGAGAAGGGGAAAAAAGTGGAAGTAGTGACAGATTTTCTTTTCTTGGGCTCCAAAATCACTGTGAAGGGTAACTGCAGCTATGGAATTAAAAGATGCTTGCTCTTTGGTACGAAAGCTATGATAAACCTAGAGACTGCATTAAAAAGCAAAGATATCACTTTGCTGACAAAGGTCCATATAATCAAAGCCATGGTTTTTCCAGTAGTCATGTACAGATGTGAGAATTGGATCATAAGGAAGGCTGAGCGCTGAAGAATTGATGCTTTTGAACTGTGGTGTTGGAGAAGACTCTTGAGAGCTCCTTGGACTGCAAGGAGATCCAACCAGTCAATCCTATAAGAAATCAACCATGAATATTCATTGGAAGGGCTAATGCTGAAGCTGAAGTTCCAGTACTTTGGCCAACTGCTGCAAAGAGGTGACTCATTGGAAAAGAACCTGATGCTAGGAAAGATTGAAGGCAAAAGAAGAAAGGGTGGCAGAGGATGAGATAGATGGCATCATCAACTCAATGGACATGAATTTGAGCAAACTCTGGAAGATAATGAAGGACAGGGAAGCCTGATGTGTTGCAGTCATGGGTTTTCAAAGAGTCAGACATGACTTAGCAACTGAACAACAATAGCAACAACAACAATAGGAAATTATAGACCAGGAACCACAAAAAATGTGCAGCATTCTTATGTTTTTTTATTTGGAGTTTATTATTTCCCTGTAGAGACTTATAGCAAAATCATTAATTTGAAAAAAAGTCTGTGTCTTTGGGTATAGCAATTAAGAGTTGGAATGTGATGGAAAGAGTGCTTTGGAAAGTGCAACTGTTTCCCCAGCTATGTTTTACGGGAAATGAGAGATCTAAGCTCTTGAGAAGAAGTAAAATAAGATGTAAAATTTGCGGGCTCACTCTTTGATTCAGAGAAGATAAGAAGAGGGACTTCTGGAGTGATATACTCTGTGATGCCACATACGGGGTTCCCAGAGATGGGAGTTTTTGATTCTGCTTTGTTTTCCCTTATGGTGTGTAAAAGAAGGAGCTTTTCATATTTCCTAGTTTCTGACAACCCATCCAGGAGGCCAGTCTTTGAACTCCTACACATCCATTCCCACAGATTCTAAATTTATCTAGAGCACATTTTGTCTCTAAACTCAGAACAGATGGAGAAGGATGCTGTCTAAGAAAAGCAGAAATGACAGAATTACATGCTGGTTTGAATGTTCTTCATTAAGATCATTTATTGTGTTAATGCTGTGACTACATCCTCTTCCTCCATGGATAAATGACTGCTGGCTTAAGTGTGGCCAGAAGAGATGAGCAATATTATTACATTTTTTTCCTGGTCAGCGAGAAAGTAAAAGATAAACATGGAAAGAGGATAAAAGGTTGGGGGAATTAAAGAAAGGTCTTTCCCTGAAAAGTCATATTCAGTAGTTTAGGTGGGGCAAAAAGTGATCTGGGGAAGTGCATATAGGAATCTATATATTTAAACTCAGATCTTATAGAGCAGATGAATGGGAAGAACATTACCAAAATTTTCTTTCTTCTTTGAGTTCATGATGATTAAAAAACAAAATTATACCAAAAACATAGGAGTAGGTGTAGAAATGATACATTGACATTCATTGAAATAAGAAATAAAGAAAAAATGATAAGGGATATTTGTAAGGAAATTCTGAGGAGTATATCTAGGCTAGATCAGGGTTTACTTCTGAAATTGAAAACTACAAGTGGTAAATTTAATGACTGGTCAGTTGTCTTGAATTCAAAGATAAATGTGGAAACTTATGAATGTGTTGAGTCATAATGGATGGCTGTCATAAATTCTAAATTCCCAGAATATCCTGCATGTCCCTTGAAATGCCATCTTAGTATTTGTGGATATACTGTATTGAATTAGTAGAAATTCAGGGTACATTTTTATTAACATTAAAATAAAGTATAACTTTTTCATAAAGTTATAAATAAAGTATAAATCTTGATTTTGTGTGTTTTGCACCTTGCATGGAAACGTTTGCAAATATGGGATAAAACTAGTCATGGCCATTCCAGATCTGGTCTTAGATCAGTGAGTGCTTCTCCAGCTTGAATGTGATACTAGTCACTTGGGGAATTTGGGTAAAATCTTGTTTCTGATTCACTAAGTCTAGGATAGATTTCTGAATTTCTAATAAGTTCCCAGATGATGTTGTTGTTACTGGTTGAAAAACCACACTTTAAAGAGCAGGGCCTCAGGTGACTAAAGATTCTCCCCACCCACACATTTGAATCAAATATTTTCCTAATGAGTTTCAACACAAAAATTTTAATCAATTATTTTTGGAGAATATTTGAAAAATTAAAAGTCCTTAAAGCTGTGACAGAGACAATATGTGAAATATGGTTTATATTTTTATTTGTATAAATATGACCACAGGACATCAGAGAAGAAAAATCAATAGACACTAGATACATATATGAACACAGTTTAATTTTGTATTTAAAATATATAATTATTTTGATTTAATGTTAATCCTTTAAGTTAGTATCTCAGTCTTCCTCTCAGATGTCTATGTGAGCATTTAGCAGAGTTCCTGCCATTTTGAGTACTACATAAACATTTTCTAAATGAATGAATGAGAAAAAGGGTAAACTTAGAAGTTTATTCTTCATGGCAATCACATATTATAATTAGTTCTTTAAATATTTGTAACCAATATGTTTATCTTTGGGAAGGGGACTTATCAACTCTTCATATTTTTCTATTTGCCTTGGATCCATTTTATATAACACCAGGTATTATGATTTGAGTAAAGGAATTATGTCCTATTCTTTGTCTCCAGTACTGTTTTAGAAACCATCATATAGAGATTCACTGGGACAAAAAAGTCCCAAAAGTTTTAGGAGAAGCTGGTATCACTATAACTAGTGATAGTAGTCGTATCATAACTATGTTGACTTTTTATGAAATAAATGTTGATTTTTTATGAAAAAAAAATTCCCACTCTGAAAAATGGGAGGTTTAATAAAGAGGGGCAAGGAGACATTAAAAGAAGATGGTGGCAGAAGTGTTGATAAGAGAGATCACAGAATATGAGAACAAATTATGTGAGATAAGAAATGATCTTAAGTGGTGAATTATACTTTAAAATATTGCCTAGAGCCAGACCTAATTCTTTTCCTTTTAAAAAAGCAAACATTTGAGCATGAATCTTCTGTTTTCTTTATCTCAAAGTTAAATCTCTCTTGCCTTTGGATTCCAGAGAACACTCAGATTTTCTCTACCCTCTGAAACCCCTCACCACAGTGTGCTGATTAACTTCAGTTTCGATGCGATGAAGTGCACTACATTTGCACCACAGTGCTTATTATTAGTTGTCTCATCAGGAAAAATGTGTGGGTTAATATGATAATTTATGTGGAAAAAAAAACCCAACTGATTATAAACCAGAAAACTTAGTTTTTGTTCTCAGCATCTCCATTCTTTCTGTGTGACCTTGTGGAAGACGTTTAATGTTTCTTGGTTTCAGAATGACAGTAGGTGGACTGCACCAGCCTCTCTGATTTTGAACTTTTAAGTTTTGATCTTGTGAAGTGTTTTTTGATAATCTCATTTAAAGTAATTAAAATAAACATAGAATGCAAACCACAGACATTTGGTGTTGTCAGTTTCTGTTAAAAGAAAGCTTTCATTTGATTTGAATATATATTTGACATAATCAACCTTATGTTTCAACGCAGTGTCCTTGAAAACACTGAGTTTCTAATGAAATGGAAACTGATTCTGTATCATGTGTTTAGCATAAGTGTATTTTAAAAAGCCATGAAATTTATATACATGATGTATTTTTATTCTTGAGCTTCTGAAGTAAATATTAAGTCAGTTTAATTTTAGTGTATAAAGGTGTCAACATTTTCTGTGATGGAAATATTTGGACATAATTTTCAAAGTCTATGAGAAATTAATTCTCTCTTTATATCTATATACATACATCCATATGTGTGTATATATGTATTCTTTGTTTCAGTATAGATACTTAAGCCATTAAGAGAAAACTCAGACTGAAATCATGTAATTACATGATTTTTCAGCATAATCTGTCAATGAATTGAGGCTAAATTCTAGTTCACAGGGAGATTCAAGAGGGAGGAGACAAATGCATACCTATGGTTAATTCATGTTGATGTATGACAAATCAAACCAATACTGTAAACCAATCATTAATCAATTAAAATAAATATAAAAATAATATCCTTCTGAATATAAAAGCTAAATAAATCCAATATAATTTTCAAATAGTGCTACAAATATGTTTTTCCCCAATTAGAAAAGGAAATGCTACACACTCGGAAAAAAATCCAAGAATATCAAATATGTTAAGCTAAGAGGCAAAAATTCACCCTTATTAGGATTGTCTTGAATTATCCCTGATGCTCCATGGTTCTAAAGAAGACAATCAAGAAGAATTTATTACTGTAGCTGTCTTTTGGCAATGATTATTACAATTTGTTCAATGTAAAACTATCTCAAATGTTAGAAATAGGAATTATAAAAGATATACATAGCACAGTGTTAATTGAAGGAGTCATAATAAAACTGAATGACAAGATGCTTTAATGTACAATTATAATCTACAATATACATGTGTCTTGGGAATAAAAGAAATCCTAGGTAATTTTAGCTAGTTAAATATATGACATGAGTTATCACAACATATGTCTCTATATTAACTCCGCTATCATAAGTGCACATAAATGATAGGGTTGTTTCAAGAGTCTCAACAAAAATTAACAGGAATTTGGTGAGTTAATAGCACACATTATTTTTTCAAGGGCTACTTTAAAGACATGATGCAATATGTAATTCTTATTAATTAATGGGTATCTCCTAAAATAGAGATGTTAGAAAGTCCGTCTGCAATATGGGAGACCTGAGTTCTATCCCTGTGTTGAAAGGATCCCCTAGAGAAGGGAATGGCAACCCACTCCAGTATTCTTGCCTGGAGAATTCCATAGACAGAGGAGCCTGGCAGGCTACAGTCTATGGGGTCGCATAGAGTCAGACATGACTAACCAACTAGCACTTTCACTTTCAAAACATGAGGAATAGTAGCTGTTAAAATTAACTACTAGTCTAAAATATTAGAATATTTACAAAATCAATCCATATAATTAGTGATTTTTCAAAAAACATTTCACATTACATTGTATCTTTTATAGCCAGACTCCTTCAAAATTTATGTAAGCTCAGTGTATAACTTCTGGTGGATTATTCTAAGTTATACAATTCAAAGGGTTTTCTCTAGTTCTTTGTGATCTCAGAACTCCATTAGGGCTTTCATTTTATTCACCAGTCTTTGATCCAGGTCCAATTTTGATTTATTTTTCTCAAGAAGCTCTACAGAGTTTCAGAAATTTAAGTAATGATCATTTTATTTAGTTGACTATTTCTGATGTCTGGTTTTTAGTAAAAATTTAATAACAATTACCATCCTCACAAAAATTAGGTATGCAGGTGAGCCTAGGTGTTCTCATAATGGAGACAATTAAAGATCTGAAAAACCAAGATTAACGGTTTTCAAAAACCTATGATGGATGATCTAAATAATTTACTTGAATCTTTCAAAAATAAATAATCACCTTAAGTGGTGTTTGTAAATCCTTTTGTCATTTGTTTAACTAAAAGTCATTCTATTCCGAATGTCATTTCTGCCGTTTGTTTCACCATGTTGATACACTTTTAGTAATAAGATTTTACTTTATCAAAATATAATTAGAAGTTTCTTTTGGATTTAATTAATTTACAGATAAAAATTGGAAGAATTCTTGATGGTGCTCTAATGGTTAAAAGTTCCATTTTCTTGGGCATATTTGGAACATGAACATTCGGATTACGAAAATTAAATATACTTTTACCTTCTTTCTATTTCAAAATCAGACAGAAAAGTAATGCAAACCTAAGGTTTTTTGCAGTGAACTCTTAATGATTCATTTAGGAAATAGTCATCTGTCTCGAAAAGAATTGCTAGTTGTTTTCTCTTCTAAAAGATAAGAATTTCCCAAGGGGAGATAAGAAACTAGACTTTCCTTTCAAAATAGTCAGGACCACATAGACTTGAGCCACTGAGGTATGTGGTTGAGGGTGAGTTGGGGATTTGAATTTCAAAATTCCAACATAACTTGCCTTGTTGGGGAGGGCATATTATGGGCTTGAAGTGTGTTAGAAGGTTTCGGGGGAACTGGTGATTCTACTGAAAATCTACCCCCACTAATGGGGATTGCCTCTTGGGGTGGGTTCTGATACATAACACACAGAATTCTCAGATCCTGGAACACTACGGAAGTTCAAACCCTTCTCCCCAACAGTGTCAACTGTTCAACCCCTCATCATCAAGCTGTTGATAGATTATAATGAGTTAGTATAAGCTGAATAAAAAGCCATCAAAAATAATTTTCTAATAAATGGAATAGATTTAGAATAGTTTGCTAATCTCTAATCCTAAATGGGTGATTCTATCCAAAGAGTTGCTTGTCTCACTGATACCTAGAATCATGTTACCTGGGTAGAATTACCTCTTATTTCATGATTCAGGTAACAATTTTAGATGATTCTACCTCAAAGGAACACACTATGTTTAATATGTAATTTATTTTAGCAGATCAATATTAGGTCTATTTTTTAGAGCAGCTTTGACAGAAAGAGGAGGAAGAGAGAAAGACCACTTTCTGTCAGGGAAGAGAAGGAACAGGGAAGCATCATCTAGATGTTTAAGTAACAAAATGGGGTATCATTCTTGCTTAGGGTCTCCTTACACCACAAGGGACTCTACTCAGCACCCTAATAACAGATTTAACACTATGATGCATTAGCAAATGATGATACTTTAATGCAATAGCAAGAGTTGCAAGAGCAATTTTTTTTGTTTTTAACTGGATAATTGTTTTACATTGTGTTTGTTTCTGCCATACAACAGTATGAGTTAGCCATAGGTATATATATATATATGTTCTCTCCCTCTTGAACCTCCCTTCCACCTGTCTAGGTTGTCACAGAGCACTGAGTTGAGCTCCTATTGTCTGACACAGCAAATTCCCACTGGTTATCTATTTTACCTATGGTAATATATATGTTTCCATGCTACTCTCCCAATTCGTCCCTCCCTCTCCTTCCCCTGCTGTGTCCACACGGTTGTTCTCTATGTCTGCATCTCTATTCATTTCAGTTCAGTTCTGTTCAGTCGCTCAGTCATGTCTGACTCTTTGCGACCCCATGAATTGCAGCAGGCCAGGCTTTCCTGTCCACCACCAACTCCCGGAGTTCACTCAAACTCATGTCCAACGAGTCGGTGATGCCATCCAGCCATCTCATCCTTTGTTGTCCCCTTCTCCTCCTGCCCCCAATCCCTCCCAGCATTAGAGTCTTTTCCAATGAGTCAACTCTTCGCATGAGGTGGCCAAAGTAGTGGAGTTTCAGCTTCAGCATCATTGCTTCCAAAGAACACCCAGGACTGATCTCCTTTAGAATGGACTGGTTGGATCTCTTTGCAGTCCAAGGGACTCTCAAGAGTCTTCCCCAACACCACAGTTCAAAAGCATCAATTCTTTGGCTCTCAGCTTTCTTCACAGTCCAACTCTCACATCCATACTTGACTACTGGAAAAACCATAGCCTTGACTAGATGGACCTTTGTTGGCAAAGTAATGTCTCTGCTTTTGAATATGCTATCATAACTTTCCTTCCAAGGAGTAAGCGTCTTTTAATTGCTGCCCCACAAATAGGTTCATCAGTATCATTTCTCTAGATTCCATATATATTTGTTAATATACAATATTTGTTTTTCTCTTTCTGACTTACTTCACTCTGTATAACAGGTATAGGTTCATCCACATCACTAGAACTGACTCGAATTCATTTCTTTTTATGGCTAAGTAATATTCCATTGTGTATATGTACCACAGCTTCTTTATCCATTCATCTGTCAATGAACATCTAGGTTGGTTATTGGAAATAGTGTCAATATCAAAACTTAATAGGCTCTCTCAGGATCATGGATATTTGTCCCAAGTTCACCAACCACCTCATGCCTCCTTTCTTTCTCTCACTCCCAGTCTAAAGTCATTTCTCTGGTCCTCAGTCTTTCTGATTTGCTCTCCCCTTACATTATATACTCAGTTAAGTCATATGCTTTTAGCATCCTTGCCCCACTCAGGAATCATCAATTATCACTTCTCCAGGAAGCATCAAATGTCATTTAAAAATGTGTTTTCGATCTCTAATATTGCAGTTTATGTTTCATCAAAATTTCTGTTTAACAAAAATGGACTCTATGTGGAGGAAGGAAGTTGGATAAGGCAATAAAGGCTATTGCTAAAGAAAATAGTTTTAGAAGATGGCGGAGGAGTAGGACGGGGAGAACACTTTCTCCCCCACAAATTCATCAAAAGAGCATTTAAACGTCGAGTAAATTCCACAAAACAACTTCTGAATGCCGGCAGAGGACATCAGGCACCCAGAAAAGCAACCCAACTCTTCGAAAGGAGGTAGGAAAAAATATTAAAAACAAAAAAAAAGAGACAAAAGAGGGAGGGACGGAGTTCCGTCCCGGGAAGGGAATCTTAAAAAGAGAGAAGTTTCCCAAACACCAGGAAACCTTCTCACTGCCGAATCTGTGCCGAGCTTTGGGAGCACAGAGGGCAACATAACAGGGAGAAAAAATAAATAAGCAATTAAAACTCGCAGATTGCGAGCCCTACGGTAACTCCCCCAGCGGAGAAGCAGCGCAGACGCCTGCATCCACCATTAGCAAGCCGGGGCTGGGCAGGGAGGCGCGGCGTGGGCTGCATCACTGAGAGTTAGAATCTGGCCTGAATACCCTGAGCGCTATCTGAGCGAAATAATTTGGGCTAGCAAACCAGACTGTGGGATATCTACCACGCGAAAAGCCAGCCCTAACCTAAGACCGCCAGGCCCGCGCACGGAACAAAGGACTGAACAGAGATAGCCGGCTGCAGATCTTCCCCCTCCGGTGACAGGCAGCCTGAGCCGGAAGGGGGCAACCGCAGCCCCAGAGAGACATTATCTATAAAACTGTAAGCAGGCTTCTTTGCTAACTAAAACTTCTTGGGGGTCTGGACGGTCAACATCTGCCTGAGAAGGTGCGCCGGTTTTAACACCCAGATAACCGAGTGGCGGGGAGGCGATAAGTCTCAGCATTGGCGCTCGGCAAACACCTCATCACCTGAGCTGCTCAGACCTGGAAAGAGCACAAAACGCAGGCGCAACTGAGTCTGCGCCTCTGAGGACTACCCGAGTGCCTGAACCTGAGCGGCTTGGACCTGGGAGGTGCATGCAGCCCAGGGCCAGCCTCGGATTGTTCCCGGCGGAACAACCTAGAGTCCGAGCAGTGTGGACAGGGAGGCTACACGCGCCGTGAGCAGGGGCAGACCCAGGGTGGCTGAGGCACTGCGAGCCCACGCCAGTGTTATTTGTTTGCAGCATCCCTCCCTCCCTCCCTCCCTACAGCGCAACTGAACAAGTAAGCCTAAAAAAAAAAAAAAAAAAAAAGTGTCCTCCACCGTGCCCTTTGTGTCAGGGCGGAAACCAGATACTGAAGAGACTAGCAAACAGAAGAAGATATAACAGAGGGAAACGCCTTGGAAGCTACAGGCAATAGATCAAAACCCTGTGGTTACTACGGACTACATAGGAAGGGGCCTATAGATCTTGAGAAATATAAATCTGACCAAGGAACTAGCCAAAAATGAACTGAACCCACAACACCCAAAAAAAAAAAACAAAAAGTCCTAGATATATTTTTATTATTTTTTACGATCATTCTTTCCTTTTTTTTTTTTTAATTAATTAAAAAAATTTTTTAAGTCCTCTATTGTTCCTTTAAATTTCACTTTTATAACCTATTACTTTGCAAAAAAAAAAAAAAGACCCTATTTTTTTCTTCTTCAGCAAACTTCATATATATATATTTTATAATTTTTTTGACCTTGTTTTTTGTTTGTTTTTTTTTTTTTTTCTTCTTTTTTCTTTAACATTGTATTTTTGAAATTCCAAACTCTACTCTAGATTTTTAATTTTCGCTTTTTGGTATATGTTATCAATTTTGTACCTATAGTTTTTTTTTTTATATAATTTCTGACTTTTTTTTTTTCCTTCTCTGTTTCTTTCTCTTCTTCTTTTATATAACATTGTATATCTGAAATTCCAAACTTTACTCTAGATTTTTAATTTATGCTTTTTGGTATTTGATATCAATTTTGTACCTGTATTTTCTTTATAATTTTGTGACATTGTTCGTATTTGTTTGTTTGTTTCTCTCTTTATTTTTTTCTTCTTCTTCTTTTTTTTTTTTTTTAACATTGTATTTTTGAAATTCCAAACTCTACTCTAGATTTTTAATTTTTGCTTTCTGGTATTAGTTATCAATTTTGTACCTGTACTTTCTTTATAATTTTCATGACCTTGTTTGTTTTTGTTTGTTTGTTTCTTCTCTCTTTCTTTTCCTTCTTTTTTCTTTAACATCGTATTTTTGAAATTCCAAACTCTACTCTAGATTTTTAATTTTGCTTTCTGGTATTAGTTATCAATTTTGTACCTGTACTTTCTTTATAATTTTCATGACCTTGTTTGTTTTTGTTTGTTTGTTTTTTTCTCTCTTTCTTTTCCTTCTTCTTTTCTTTAACATCATATTTTTGAAATTCCAAACTCTACTCTAGATTTTTAATTTTTGCTTTTATGTATTTGTTACCAATTTTGTACCTTTAAGGACCCAATCTTCAGGACCCATTTTTCACTAGGAGTGAGATTACTGGCTTGACTGCTCTCTCCCTTTTGACTCTCCTTTTTCTCCACCAGGTCGCCTGTGTCTCCTCCCTAACCCTCTCTACTCTACCCAAATCTGTGAAATTCTGTGTGTTCCAGACGGTGGAGAACACTTAGGAACTGATTACTGGCTGGATCTGTCTCCCTCCTTTTCATCCCCCTTTATCCTTCTGGCCACCTCTGTTACCTTCCTCCTTCTTCTCTTCTCTGTATAACCCCGTGAACATCTCTGAGTGGTCCAGTTGTGGAGTGCACATAAGGAAGTGACTACTGGCTAGCCCACTCTCTCCACTATTGATTCACCTCATCTCATTTGGGTCACCTCTAACTCCCTCCTCCCTCTTCTCTTCTCCATGTAACCCTGTGAACCTCTCTGAGTGACCCTCACTGTAGAGAAACTTTTCATCTTTAATGTAGATGTTTTATCAATGGTGCTGTATAGAAGGAGAAGTTTTGAAACTACTGTAAAAATAAGACCGATAACGGAAGCAGGAGACTTAAGTCCAAACCCTGACTCCAGGAACTCCTGACTCAAGGAACATTAATTGACGGAGCTCATCAAATGCATCCATACCGACACTGAAACCAAGCACCACACAAGGGCCAATAAATTCCAGGGCAAGACATACCAAACAAATTCTCTAGCAACAAAGGAACACAGCCCTGAGCTTCAAGATACAGGCTGCCCAAAGTCACCCCAAAACTATAGACATCTCATAAATCATTACTGGACATTTCATTGCACTCCAGAGAGAAGAAATACAGCTCCACCCACCAGAACACTGACACAAGCTTCCCTAACCAGGAAACCTTGACAAGCCACCTGTACAAACCCACACACAGTGAGGAAACGCCACAATAAAGAGAACTCCACAAACTGCCAGAATACAGAAAGGACACCCCAAGCTCAGCAATTTAAACAAGATGAAGAGACAGAGGAATACTCAGCAGATAAAGGAACAGGATAAATGCCCACCAAACCAAACAAAAGAGGAAGAGATAGGGAATCTACCTGATAAAGAATTCTGAATAATGATAGTGAAATTGATCCAAAATCTTGAAACTAAAATGGAATCACAGATAAATAGCCTGGAGACAAGGATTGAGAAGATGCAAGAAAGGTTTAACAAGGACCTAGAAGAAATAAAAAGAGTCAATATATAATGAATAATGCAATAAGTGAAATTAAAAACACTCTGGAGGCAACAAATAGTAGAATAACAGAGGCAGAAGACAGGATTAGTGAATTAGAAGATAGAATGGTAGAAATAAATGAATCAGAGAGGATAAAAGAAAACGAATTAAAAGAAATGAGGACAATCTCAGAGACCTCCAGGACAATATTAAACGCTACAACATTCGAATCATAGGGTTCCAGAAGAAGAAGACAAAAAGAAAGACCATGAGAAAATACTTGAGGAGATAATAGTGGAAAACTTCCTAAAATGGGGAAGGAAATAATCACCCAAGTCCAAGAAACCCAGAGAGTCCCAAACAGGATAAACCCAAGGAGAAACACCCCAAGACACATATTAATCAAATTAACAAAGATCAAACACAAAGAACAAATATTAAAAGCAGCAAGGGAAAAACAACAAATAACACACAAGGGAATTCCCATAAGGATAACAGCTGATCTTTCAATAGAAACTCTTCAAGCCAGGAGGGAATGGCAAGACATACTTAAAATGATGAAAGAAAATAACCTACAGCCCAGATTATTTTACCCAGCAAGGATCTCATTCAAGTATGAAGGAGAAATCAAAAGCTTTTCAGACAAGCAAAAGCTGAGAGAATTCTGCACCACCAAACCAGCTCTCCAACAAATACTAAAGGATATTCTCTAGACAGGAAACACAAAAACGGTGTATAAACTCGAACCCAAAACAATAAAGTAAATGGCAACGGGATCATACTTACCAGTAATTACCTTAAACGTAAATGGGTTGAATGCCCCAACCAAAAGACAAAGACTGGCTGAATGGATACAAAAAACAAGACCCTACATATGTTGTCTACAAGAGACCCACCTCAAAACAGGGGACACATACAGACTGAAAGTGAAGGGCAGGAAAAAGATTTTCCATGCAAATAGGGACCAAAAGAAAGCAGGAGTAGCAATACTTATATCAGATAAAATAGACTTTAAAACAAAGGCTGTGAAAAGAGACAAAGAAGGTCACTACATAATGATCAAAGGATCAATCCAAGAAGAAGATATAACAATTATAAATATATATGCACCCAACACGGGAGCACCACAGTACGTAAGACAAATGCTAACAAGTATGAAAGGAGAAATTAATAATAACACAATAATAGTGGGAGACTTTAATACCCCACTTACACCTATGGATAGATCAACTAAACAGAAAATTAACAAGGAAACACAAACTTTAAACGATACAATAGACCAGTTAGACCTAATTGATATCTATAGGACATTTCATCCCAAAACAATGAATTTCACCTTTTTCTCAAGCGCACATGGAACCTTCTCCAGGATAGATCACATCCTGGGCCATAAAGCTAGCTTTGTAAATTCAAAAAAATAGAAATCATTCCAAGCATTTTTTCTGACCACAATGCAGTAAGATTAGATCTCAATTACAGGAGAAAAACTATTAAAAATTCCAACATATGGAGGCTGAACAACACACTGCTGAATAACCAACAAATCACAGAAGAAATCAAAAAAGAAATCAAAATTTGCATAGAAACGAATGAAAATGAAAACACAACAACCCAAAACCTGTGGGACACGGTAAAAGCAGTCCTAAGGGGAAAGTTCATAGCAATACAGGCACACCTCAAGAAACAAGAAAAAAGTCAAATAAATAACCTAACTCTACACCTAAAGCAACTAGAAAAGGAAGAAATGAAGAACCCCAGGGTTAGTAGAAGGAAAGAAATCTTAAAAATTAGTGCAGAAATAAATGCAAAAGAAACAAAAGAGACCATAGCAAAAGTCAACAAAACCAAAAGCTGGTTCTTTGAAAGGATAAATAAAATTGACAAACCATTAGCCAGACTCATCAAGAAACAAAGGGAGAAAAATCAAATCAACAAAATTAGAAACGAAAATGGAGAGATCACAACAGACAACACAGAAATACAAAGGATCATAAGAGACTACTATCAACAATTATATGCCAATAAAATGGACAACGTGGAAGAAATGGACAAATTTTAGAAAAGTACAACTTTCCAAAATTGGACCAGGAAGAAATAGAAAATCTTAACAGACCCATCACAAGCATGGAAATTGAAACTGTAATCAAAAATCTTCCAGCAAACAAAAGCCCCGGTCCAGACGGCTTCACAGCTGAATTCTACCAAAAATTTAGAGAAGAGCTCACACCTATCCTGCTCAAACTCTTCCAGAAAATTGCAGAGGAAGGTAAACTTCCAAACTCATTCTATGAGGCCACCATCACCCTAATACCAAAACCTGACAAAGATGCCAAAAAAGAAAACTACAGGCCAATATCACTGATGAACATAGATGCAAAAATCCTTAACAAAATTCTAGCAATCAGAATCCAGCAACACATTAAAAAGATCATACACCATGATCAAGTGGGCTTTATCCCAGGGATGCAAGGATTCTTCAATACCCGCAAATCAATCAATGTAATACACCACATTAACAAATTGAAAAATAAAAACCATATGATTATCTCAATAGATGCAGAGAAAGCCTTTGACAAAATTCAACATCCATTTATGATAAAAACTCTCCAGAAAGCAGGAATAGAAGGAACATACCTCAACATAATAAAAGCTATATATGACAAACCCACAGCAAACATTATGCTCAATGGTGAAAAATTGAAAGCATTTCCTCTAAAGTCAGGAACAAGACAAGGGTGCCCACTTTCACCATTACTATTCAACATAGTTTTGGAAGTTTTGGCCACAGCAATCAGAGCAGAAAAAGAAATAAAAGGAATCCAAATTGGAAAAGAAGAAGTAAAACTCTCACTATTTGCAGATGACATGATCCTCTACATAGAAAACCCTAAAGATTCCACCAGAAAATTACTAGAAATAATCAATGACTATAGTAAAGTTGCAGGATATAAAATCAACACACAGAAATCCCTTGCATTCCTATACACTAATAATGAGAAAACAGAAAGAGAAATTAAGGAAACAATTCCATTCACCATTGCAACGGAAAGAATAAAATACTTAGGAATATATCTACCTAAAGAAACTAAAGACCTATATATAGAAAACTATAAAACACTGGTGAAAGAAATCAAAGAGGACACTAATAGATGGAGAAATATACCATGTTCATGGATTGGAAGAATCAATATAGTGAAAATGAGTATACTACCCAAAGCAATTTATAGATTCAATGCAATCCCTATCAAGCTACCAACAGTATTCTTCACAGAGCTAGAACAAATAATTTCACAATTTGTATGGAAATAAAAAAAACCTCCAATAGCCAAAGCGATCTTGAGAAAGAAGAATGGAACTGGAGGAATCAACCTACCTGACTTCAGGCTCTACTACAAAGCCACAGTTATCAAGACAGTATGGTACTGGCACAAAGACAGAAATATTGATCAATGGAATAAAATAGAAAGCCCAGAGATAAATCCACGCACATATGGACACCTTATCTTTGACAAAGGAGGCAAGAATATACAATGGATTAAAGACAATCTCTTTAACAAGTGGTGCTGGGAAATCTGGTCAACCACTTGTAAAAAGAATGAAACTGGACCACTTTCTAACACCATACACAAAAATAAACTCAAAATGGATTAAAGATCTAAACGTAAGACCAGAAACTATAAAACTCCTAGAGGAGAACATAGGCAAAACACTCTCCGACATACATCACAGCAGGATCCTCTATGACCCACCTCCCAGAATATTGGAAATAAAAGCAAAAATAAACAAATGGGACCTAATTAACCTTAAAAGCTTCTGCACATCAAAGGAAACTATTAGCAAGGTGAAAAGACAGCCTTCAGAATGGGAGAAAAAATAGCAAATGAAGCAACCGACAAACAACTAATCTCAAAAATATACAAGCAACTCCTACAGCTCAACTCCAGAAAAATAAACGACCCAATCAAAAAATGGGCCAAAGAACTAAATAGACATTTCTCCAAAGAAGACATACAGATGGCTAACAAACACATGAAAAGATGCTCAACATCACTCATTATCAGAGAAATGCAAATCAAAACCACTATGAGGTACCATTTCACACCAGTCAGAATGGCTGCGATCCAAAAGTCTACAAATAATAAATGCTGGAGAGGGTGTGGAGAAAAGGGAACCCTCTTACACTGTTGGTGGGAATGCAAACTAGTACAGCCACTATGGAGAACAGTGTGGAGAGTCCTTAAAAAACTGGAAATAGAACTGCCTTATGATCCAGCAATCCCACTGCTAGGCATACACACTGAGGAAACCAGAAGGGAAAGAGACACGTGTACCCCAATGTTCATCGCAGCACTGTTTATAATAGCCAGGACATGGAAGCAACCTAGATGCCCATCAGCAGATGAATGGATAAGAAAGCTGTGGTACATATACACAATGGAGTATTACTCAGCCATTAAAAAGAATACATTTGAATCAGTTCTAATGAGGTGGATGAAACTGGAGCCTATTATACAGAGTGAAGTAAGCCAGAAGGAAAAACATAAATACAGTATACTAACGCATATATATGGAATTTAGAAAGATGGTAACAATAACTCTGTATACGAGACAGCAAAAGAGACACTGATGTATAGAACAGTCTTATGGACTCTGTGGGAGAGGGAGAGGGTGGGAAGATTTGGGAGAATGGCATTGAAACATGTAAAACATCATGTAGGAAACGAGTTGCCAGTCCAGGTTCGATGCACGATGCTGGATGCTTGGGGCTGGTGCACTGGATGGCCCAGAGGGATGGTATGGGGAGGGAGGAGGGAGGAGGGTTTGGGATGGGGAACACATGTATACCTGTGGCGGATTCATTTTGATATTTGGCAAAACTAATACAATTATGTAAAGTTTAAAAATAAAATAAAATTAGAAAAAAAAAAAAAGAAAATAGTTTTAGGTGGGTGTATTTATTTATCTTTATTATTAAACCTTCATCACTTTGCTTCTAGCAGGGAGGAACAGAGAGAGGGAAAGGGATCTGTGCTTCTGCATCACCAAGGTGGAATGGATTTTATATTCTTTAAATGTTTGCCCATTAATGTTTGAATACACAATATTTTGAGGTTCAGAAGTATCACCATTTGTTTTTATTGTGATAGTTCTCTTCATGGCATGCAATGTACAGATTTTTATTATGTTTTGTTTTTACTTTTACTCATGAAAAATGTGACATTACACTTAAAAAAAATAGATCCAAAAAGATTTCAGAGTTTTGGAAGCTGGTTTAATGTATTTTTAATTTTAATTTCTGTCACCTTTCCAATAGCTATATTTTCTTTGCTTTCTGTAGGGTCTTTGGAATGTGAGGGTGTGGACACATTGTAATAGGTATATGGCAGATTTTCATCCAAAGTCCTTCTTTCTTGTGTAACACTTAATCCAGTCATCAGATGATAGAAAATGCTATTTAACACCTAATTGACTACAGCCAATTTTGCCTCTAAGGCAATGGCATAATTTCATGGTATACTAAATTTGTTAGAGTTACAAAACTCTCTTTTGCTGTGAGATGTTTTAATGTTATATTAGGTTGTTGAGCATTGTAATTCAGGAAGACATAAGGACATGATCCCAAACCAAGGCTCAACTGACCTATACAAAATGTTTATGATTGATGATTTGCCTTTCTGAGTTAATCTTTTGATTTCTAAAACACAGTGAGTATCGATGATAGTCACGCCTCCATGTGCCATTCACCTTGAAGCTCTGACACTAACCTGAAAGCTGCTGCTGCTGCTGCTGCTAAGTCGCTTCAGTCGTGTCTGACTCTGTGCGACCCCATAGAAGGCAACCCACGAGGCTCCCCCATCCCTGGGATTCTCCAGGCAAGAACACTGGAGTGAGTTGCCATTTCCTTCTCCAATGCATGAAAGTGAAAAGTGAAAGTGAAGTCGTTCAGTCATGTCCGACCCTCAGCGACCCCATGGACTGCAGCCTACCAGGCTCCTCTGTCCATGGGATTTTCCAGGCAAGAGTACTGGAGTGGGGTGCTATTGCCTTCTCCAACCTGAAAGCTACTTGAGTAAGTTACAGTGAAGAGTGAAGTACCATTTCAGCTGCATCTACTTCACCACTGAGGAGATCCTTCAGCATCTGTTCATCACACTCTCCAGCTAGTAACTAATGTAATGCAAAATTTAATCTATCTTTTGCTTTCTTATTTTCATTTTCCTTTTTATTGAAATTGGCAATTGTGAAATAATACCTTTTAAGATGTAAATGGATTAATTTTCCAGTTCCCCTCAACCAAGTTTTACTACTAAAAATAAATACTCTCAATTTACTTAACAGATGATCCTTACAAAACTGAAAACAAGCAAAGAATATTCTAGTCAATGATCAGATTGAGCTGAATATAATACCCCACACCCTCCTGCTCTGTACTTTCATTTCCTAAAATTTGTTTAGGATTTTAGGTGGGGAAGGACATGTCTCAGAAGATACTGAAGAAAGCATGAAGACTTTGAGAAAGTTCTGGATGTGCCAGTAACGTCCTTTCTGGGTATTTTAAGGTGTATCTTAGGCAAGCTTTTAGGTTTTTAGTGCACATTAAAAAAGACATTAACCTATGTGAGTAAGTTTGCTTTGAGGACCACCACACACTTACATTAATTGAAAATGATTAAAGAATTACATGATAAAATAATACTAAGAAAGTAGATAAAATTTCCATCATAAGTCTTCTAGCTGAACAACAGCAGCTCTTAAACCAACCCCAGCAACTTCCCCCTTTTTGTAGTTCACAGTCCTAAGTTGTAAGCCTATGCTGTTTGCTTTTATAAGCTTTTAGAGTGATTTACTCAAGTTTAATTATTCTTCACTCTAGGAGTTCAGTGTTACCACCAATCCGTAGCCGGCTTAAGTGTTCCATGCAGTGTTATATGAGTTGGGAGAGAGGATTATTCATTCTTTCATTGAAGATGAACACAGCACAAATGATTTAATTATTGTGACCATCACTTTGTAGTGTTACATCACCTGTAGTGGCTGTTCCCAAATTATAAGCTTTCTTTGTGTCATTTAATTAGCTGATTAATCTTAGTTTGTAAATATCCATGTCATTATTTTGGCACTGAACTATAAAGAAAACATCATTGTCATTTGACTGCACCATAGATTTCATATTGAAGAAAATAAAAACTAACTGGAATCCAACTGAGAGAGTTTCCCACTTTGAAGAAAAGGAGTGCCAGTTCACCTCCGTAAAACTCTCTGCCCTACACAGATCAAACAAGGGTTTTTTCTTCCCACAAAATACACTTTTGGTCCTGGAGCCTTCCACCAAAATTTAATCTAATAGTGCTTGGAACCAACAGATGGAACCAAACTTCCATCTAATAGTGCTGCTCATTTTATCAGCCGCATTGTGCTGTGTTGAACTAAGTTGCATTCGTCGTGACTCTGTGTGACCCCATAGACTGTAGCCTGCCAGGCTCCTCTGTCCATGGGATTCCCCAGGCAAAGAATACTAGAGTGGGTTGCATGCCCTCCTGCAGGGGATCTTCCTGACCCAGTGATTGAAACCGTCTCATGTCTCTTGCATTGGCAGGTGGGTTTTTTTTGTTTTTTTGTTTTACCACTAATGCCATTGAGAAGGCCCACTTTGGAGGTGGCTAATGTCATAAAGTTACCAAGTACAATAAAAATGTTCTAATTATTATAGTATTAAAGCTCTTGGATAGCAATCAAAATTTTTGAAAATCTGCATCTCTACATCTATATATATTTATTTATTTGTGTAGTGTGTAGTCTTCAATTCCTGTCATAAAAGTATATTATAATAAAATAAGAATTTATAGATTTATACCTTAAATTAAAAACGTGATCATTTCTGGAGACTTCATCAAAAATATCTCTTATTTTACTTGTAAGATTTAATGGTAATTTTCAAAACTTCTTTTCTTCCTTATCTTCTATTGGAGAATGGTTTTTAACTCAACAATGTTAAGATTTTATGTCATATTTTATTCCTTCAAGTTATTTTGATCACAACTATTATCTAAATATATTACTTCAGCCTAGTAGACCTATTTGAACTCCAAAGTGAGAGAGAAAATCCTAGAAATTCTTTTAGTAGAGGAAGAAATGAAAGGCAGATTTTAGTCCTAAACATCTCTTTAACTTCATCCCAAAGGACAGTAGGGATTTAGCTGACAGAACTGTAATGAAGATTCTATGGGGATACACTTTAGAAATAATTTTGTGCCAAGTAGATAATGAATGAAGAGAAATTCGTAATTATTCTTGTGCCTGGTATATAATAAAGATTTATACACTATTGCTATGTGGTTGTTGGTGGTAGTATTTTTCTTGTACACAACTTACGGAAATGTATTCTCCATTTTCCTGGGATAGCTTCCTTCCAAGACTCCTCCTTGTTTTTTATGCAAATAGATCACTAGATATCTTTTTCACTGGACAATAGAACCTTGGAAAGGAATCAATTTACATCCTCAAACTAAAACACTTGATAGATCAGTCAGCTTCTCAGTATCCCCATTTCCCTTCTGTAAAACAGGAATTCAAGTATGGGATAGGCCAAAAAAGTTCTTTTGGGTTTTTCCATAAGATGTTTTAGGAAAATCCAAACTAACTTTTTGGCCAACCCAATAATTGCCTTCTCATAAGATATTACGCTGAAGAATTGCTTGTTGTTTTCACATTTTTTTTCTTTTATGTGAATCCAATAATTATTTTCTGAATAATTTGCCAGGTTATGGACTCGGCAATAGAAATAATAATAAGGAATAAACTCAGTGTTTTTCTGCAAATGGGGTACAGGTATGAAAGCCACTTGGGAGTTACAATGTTCTGTTAATGTGAAGTAAAGTAATAATGTAGAAAAAGGAGTATCTTAGTGATTATAACCTCAAATATCTTGAATATGGTGGTTAATTTTAAATTTTAATTTAAAAATCAGTTAATAATTTATCATGCAGAATTACCTGAATTAATTTTCTATGAATACATATTTTTTAAGTGGAAAGAGTATGTGGAACAGGGTTTTACTCTGAAGTGTTTTGTATAATTTATATTTTAATAAAATAATAATATTCATGTCATAAAGTAATTTAAATTTGGCATATATATTTAAATAAGCTCTGGATATGAATATTTTAAATTTCTAATAATACATTAATTAGTTTTTTATGAGAAAGCATGATCATTTAAAGATATAAGCTACTTCTAAAATTTAGTTAGGACTCTAAAGTTGCTTTCAGTCTCCTGTAGAATGAATCACAAATTAAATATTTTGAATTTCTAATGCCCCATGAATCTTCTATAAAAGAAAAGTCTAGGATGCTACTCTTAGTTATACAGCCCTATTGTTAGCTCTTTTGACATACATTCTGCTAATTTGCACAAAAGTTTTTTTTTTTTTAATTTACAAAGTAAACATAACAGTCAAGATATCTATTTAATTCCCTAGCATATTTAGGGCATAGTTCTGTGCTACATTATATCATTTGGAATAAATTCAACCATGGAATTACACTGAAGCTTAGACAAAATGACTCAAACTAAAATCATGACTCTTAAAGCTTAATATTTTAACATTAGTATTAAAATTATATTTAACAAGTTAATAGCCAAAAGTGGAATTTGTATCACAAAGCCCTGTTATCTGTTCCCACAGATACATGTAGTAGCGCATGGTCTTCCTTGAAATTGTCATATACACTGCATCCTATAAGTAGTAACTTCTTACATGATGAATTCACAACCGTTCTGGCTACATACGTTCAAAATTTACCTAAAGAGAGAAGAGCCTGTATGCAGACTTATTGGTTCATTAAAGATAGTATTTTGGAAAGGATGTTAACAAGATAGGCGATACGAACAGCTGTGAAAAGAAGAGAAGCAAAAAGCAAAGGAGAAAAGGAAAGATATAAACATCTGAATGCAGAGTTCCAAAGAATAGCAAGAAGAAATAAGAAAGCCTTCTTCAGCCATCAATGCAAAGAAATAGAGGAAAACAACAGAATGGGAAAGACTAGAGATTTCTTCAAGAAAATCAGAGATACCAAAGGAATATTTCATGCAAAGATGAGCTCGATAAAGGACAGAAATGGTATGGATCTAACAGAAGCAGAAGATATTAAGAAGAGATGGCAAGAATACACAGAAGAACTGTACAAAAAAGATATTCATGACCCAGATAATCACGATGGTGTGATCACTGACCTAGAGCCAGATATCCTGGAATGCGAAGTCAAGTGGGCCTTAGAAAGCATCACTATGAGCAAAGCTAGTGGAGGTGATGGAATTCCAGTTGAGCTATTCCAAATCCTGAAAGATGATGCTGTGAAAGTGCTGCACTCAATATGCCAGCAAATTTGGAAAACTCAGCAGTGGCCATAGGACTGGAAAAGGTCCATTTTCATTCCAATCCCAGAGAAAGGCAATGTCAAAGAATGCTCAAACTACCACACAATTGCACTCATCTCACATGCTAGTAAAGTAATGCTCAAAATTCTCCAAGCCAGGCTTCAGCAATATGTGAACCGTGAACTTCCAGATGTTCAAGCTGGTTTTAGAAAAAGCAGAGGAACCAGAGATCAAATTGCCAACATCCGCTGGATCATGGAAAAAGCAAGAGAGTTCCAGAAAAACATCTATTTCTGCTTTATTGACTATGCCAAAGCCTTTGACTGTGTGGATCACAATAAACTGTGGAAAATTCTGAAAGAGATGGGAATACCAGACCACCTGATCTGCCTCTTGAGAAACCTGTATGCAGGTCAGGAAGCAACAGTTAGAACTGGACATGGAACAACAGACTGGTTCCAAATAGGAAAGGGAGTACGTCAAGGCTGTATATTGTCACCCTGCCTATTTAACTTATATGCAGAGTACATCAAGAGAAACACTGGACTGGAAGAAACACAAGCTGGAATCAAGATTGCCGGGAGAAATATCAATAACCTCAGATATGCAGATGACACCACTCTTATGGCAGAAAGTGAAGAGGAACTCAAAAGCCTCTTGATGAAAGTGAAAGTGGAGAGTGAAAAAGTTGGCTTAAAGCTCAACATTCAGAAAACGAAGATCATGGCATCCGGTCCCACCACTTCATGGGAAATAGATGGGGAAACAGTGGAAACAGTGTCAGACTTTATTTTTCTGGGCTCCAATATCACTACAGATGGTGACTGCAGCCATGAAATTAAAAGATGCTTACTCCTTGGAAGGAAAGTTATGACCAACCTAGATAGCATATTCAAAAGCAGAGACATTACTTTGCCAACAAAGGTTCGTCTAGTCAAGGCTATGGTTTTTCCTGTGGTCATGTGTGGATGTGAGAGTTGGACTATGAAGAAGGCTGAGTGCCGAGAATTGATGCTTTTCAACTGTGGTGTTGGAGAAGACGCTTGAGAGTCCTTGGACTGCAAGGAGATCCAACCAGTCCATTCTGAAGGAGATCAGCCCGGGGATTTCTTTGGAGGAAATGATGCTGAAGCTGCAACTCCAGTACTTTGGCCACCTCATGCGAAGAGTTGACTCACTGGAAAAGACTCTGATGCTGGGAGGGATTGGGGGCAGGAGGAGAAGGGGACAACAGAGGATGAGATGGCTGGATGGCATCACTGACTCGATGGACGTGAGTCTGAGTGAACTCCGGGAGTTGGTGATGGACAGGGAGGCCTGGCGTGCTGCGATTCATGGGGTTGCAAAGAGTCGGACACGACTGAGCGACTGGTCTGATATGAACACTATTTAATAAATCATAATAAGATTTAAATTTTAAGTAATAATTTAGTGACTTGGTTTACTTTTAAACTTGGGGGTGAACAATATTGATCTAGAGCAGTTTATGATTTTAATACTAGTATTTCTACTGAAATGAAACTTGGGTAGATAAATGACATATCAAGCATTTTTAGGTATTGAAAAGTTATCTTGTCCAAGTTCCCTTTGTGAATCTTCTTCAGCCTCACACCCTTTCAGTGAAATACAAGCCAAGTTTGTGATAAGAGAAAGCCAAACAATAACGACCCATAGATTTAAATCTTTTGCAAATTGCAAACTTACTTTTCCACTTGAAGATTTCATTCCTATTGACATTTGTAAAAATGCCTATTTTTAATTAAATCCAATTTGGTCAACATTTGTTGAGAATATACTATATCCTTAGTGCTGTGAGGAGAAAAATGACATCTAAAATAAGGCTAGTTAAGGGGGATAATGATGCCCTTATATGATTATAATTCCCACATCCGTCTTAAACTTGTAGATAATTCTGAACCATTTTCTGTTTTTGCCTTGAACTATTTTATTCTTTAAAGGGCCCAATCTTTTCCTCAGCCTTCAATTTGACAGTCATTCCTGGAACCACTCTTGTCTTCATACTCCATAGTCATTCATGTCATTCATAGTCATTCATTTGTAGACCCTGACTGTCTTTTTTACTTTTCCTTTGTTCATTTGTTTCTTCCATAGGTATTTTATTTTTTAAAACTGGGTTGTGTTGGATAGAAAAATACCTTGCAAAATGTAATTTCAAAAATATACAGAGGAAAGCCTATTATCACATCAATTTTGTTGGGTTAGACATCTGGATAGAGTTTCATACCTATAAAAAGTTCCTTATGAAAGTATAATGTATCTGAATGCTTTGTGTTTTATGCTCACACCACTTATCAGAGAAAATGGAAATATTATTAATTTGCCTTTATTTCTAAATCATATGATGATCTTTATTCAAATTGCAAAAGAAAGAATCACTGGAATATTTAAACTAAACAGTTGTTTTAAAGCATAACAATAACAAAGAAAGTCTTCAAAATTTAATCATTACAGTTCAGTCTAGCAGTCATGCATTTGGATTCTCTTTTGCCATAATTTGAAATTGACCTTAATGGTTATGGATATTCCTAAAATTAAAAACATGTGATGCAGAGTGGCTGTTCTACAGAATTTCTGTTAACTCTTTGTAGGTACTCTGTAGGTTCATGAAAATGAAACTGGGTCAGAATTTATTAAAGTTTAGAATTGTTTCTCATGTCTGTATTTCACTCTCGCCAGTACTTTATTCTCCGTAGAAAATTATTCTGATAAGGTGAGCAAGTTATTCAACAAATGTAAGTTGTGACTTCTAAATTATTGATAAATAATTACTAATAAAATTACTTTCATATGTCTTAGGTATTTTTTACTCTCATCTGAGTAATGTGGGATTTATGTTTTGCTAGACTATACTATATATAGCATACTATATACTATGCTATACTATTTGCTATACTATAATATAGCAAATAGTATATTAGTTTATTAGTATGTTAGTCAAGAAATTAAAATATGCTTGCTCCTTAGAAGAAAAGTTATGACTAACCTAGAGAGCAGAGACATTATGATTAACCTAAAAAGCAGAGACATTACTGTGCCAACAAAGGTCCATCTAGTCAAAGCTATGGTTTTTCCAGTAGTCATGTATGGATGTGAGAGTTGGACTATAAAGAAAGCTGAGTGCTGAAGAATTGATGCTTTTGAACTATGGTGTTGGAGAAAACTCTCGACAGTCCCTTCTACTGCAAGGAGATTAAACCAGTCAGTCCTCAAGAAAGTCAACCCTGAATATTTGTTGGAAGGACTGATGCTGAGGCTGAGACTCCAATATTTTGGCCACCTGATGCGAAGAACTGACTTATTTGAAAAGATTCTAATGCTGGGAAAGATTGAAGGCAGGAGGAGAAGGGCACAACAGAGGATGAGATGGTTGGATGACATCACTGACTCCATGGACATGAGTTTGAGCAAGGTCTGGGAGTTGGTGATGGACAGGGAAGCCTGGCATGCTGCAGTCTATGGGGTCACAAAGAGTCAGACACGACTGAGCAACTGAACTGAAACTAATATAGTAAATATTAGTATAGTAAGAGCATCATAAGTTAGAATATAAGACAGCATTTTCAGAAATATAAAATGCTCAGTAACTTCCCAGGTGGCACTAGTGGTAAAGAACAAGCCTGCCAATGCTGGAGACATAAGACATGCTGGTTTGATTCCTGGGTCAGGAAGATCCCCTGGTGGAGGGCATAGCAAGCCACTGCAGTATTCTTTCCTGGAGAATCCCAAGGACAGAGGAGCCTGGCATGCTACAGACCAGAGGGGGCAAAGAAACACAACTGAAGCAACTTAGCATGCTGTATGACCATGAACCTGTTCCCAACTAGTTTTATTAAACATTAATTTTAAAAATCATTGTACAGTCATGCTCCATGGCCAACACCAGTTTGTCCCTTGTTGCTATTTATGGCACATTTACAGTGTGAGCTTTCACGTTCACAAAGATTACTCCAAGGCAAATTATATATTGAAGTTTCCTTCCACACCATGTGGCTTTTTGAAGTTAGAAAGAATCATCACTATTTCTACACAAATTCCCATGTACAAATTCTTGGCTCTGCTATTTCCAGTAGTTGTTTTGAGACATAAACCAAGAAGGTGAAGTTGTGGTGCTGGCCAAGCCAGCTTTTCCAATGCTTCTTTAAATCATATAGAAATGACTTCAAAGTATATCATGGACATTTTGTTTTTTTTAACATAGGAATATTTTTTAAAAGTATCAGTGACATCTTGCTTTCCCTAAACATTATACCAGCAAAGCAAAACATGATTTTGAGTTTCTAGATACAGTTCTAGAATTTATGTGGTATGTGTGTGTGTGTATGTGTGTGTGTGTGTGTGTATAAAATATCTATATATGTGCTAGTAGTAGGGCTTCCCTGGTGGCTTAGCAGTAAAAAAATCTGTCTGCAATGCAGGAGACATGGGAGACACAGTTTGATCAATCCCCGGGTTGGGAAGATCCAACCCAAGATGCTAGAGGAGGGCATGGCAACCCTCTCCTATATTCTTGCCTGGAGAATTCCGTGGAAAAAGGAGCCTTGCAGGAACAGTCCATAGGTTTGTGAAAAGTCAGACATGACTGAAGTGACTTAGCATGGGTGCAGGTACTAGTAGCAGCCATTATACCAGTCCTCTGACAAACCTGAAGAACAGTAATTCAGAAAAGTACATCATAAGTTTGAAACAAGTGGATAGAACAAAGAGTTATGGCATTATTATAAGAATTTAAATGTTTTGCAAATATTAATTTGGTAAAGATAGCATTAATTTTGTTGGATTATTAAAAAAATTCTTATAGGAGAATCTAATTCACATATTAATAAAATATTAGAAATAAGACCAGAGACAGATATGGTCTAATCTGACTTTCACAGTTTACAGATGAGCAAAACAGGACCAAATCATGTAATGTATCACACACAGAGGACATTTGACCTTGTCTTTGAAGCTAGTTCTTTGCTTTTACTGGTCTATAGCTACCTCTTAAAATTTCTGCAATGCCGACATTAAAGAGCTTCTGACTCCCAGGTCAGTGCTCTTTAAATGACGCATTGACCAGGGGGTATGGTTTAAACAGATAAATATGAGGAACATGGTAAAGAAAAAAAGTAGACAACTTTGGGAACATCATAAAAGATGAAAATAGGAAAGTGTCAGATGAGTCTGTAGTATTTATACAAAGAAAAAATAGACTAGAATGAAAAAAATGTGTACCAGAGTGTTGAAAAGGAGAAAGATCTATCATAATTGTGAAGGATCAAGTTATAGAGCTTAAGTTCATGGGCAAAGATAATCCAAATTTTTTCAAGTGGGAGAGTGAGGTGGAAAATGTGATTTGCAAATGATAGTTTGAAAATGATGTTCATGAAGTTGGAGAAATAAAAAGCTGTGGAGTATAATTAGCTCAGGCTACTGTGTAATCTAAGCATGAGGCAATAACATCTCTACTAATATATGTTAAAGAGAAATCAGCCCATGACAATGTAATGGTTGTGTTAAGGAAGTATGGGAGCCAAGTATCACCAATGCTTCTGAGCTTTAATTCATGAATTCTTTTTTTTTTAATTTTACTTTATTTTTAAACTTTACATAACTGTATTAGTTTTGCCAAATATCAAAATGAATCCATCAAGGAACTAAACTACAATTTAAGAATATGAAATCAGAAAAGGGAATTGGGGTTTTATTGGAGTGGGTAGTAAAGGCGGAGGAGATCAGTTTAGTTCTAGAAATAGTAATCTTGAGAAAATGGAGGTCAAACA
This sequence comes from Bos mutus, assembly GCF_027580195.1. Lineage (NCBI taxonomy): Eukaryota > Metazoa > Chordata > Mammalia > Artiodactyla > Bovidae > Bos > Bos mutus. Next base: position 34,587,503 of record NC_091617.1, on the reverse strand, counting down.
TTAAGTTAAAGGGGCTTCCCTGGTGGCTCAGACAGTAGAGAATCATCCTGCATTGAGGGAGATCTGGGTTCAATCCCTGGGTTGGGAAGATTCCCTGGAGAAAGGAATTGTAATCCGTTTCAGTATTCTTGCCTGGGAAACCCCATGGACAGAGGAGTCTAGTTGGCTAGAGTCCATGGGGTCCCAAAGAGTTGGAGAGGACAGAGTGACTAACAATGCTAAGTAAATACAAAGTGCGTGCATGTGTGCCGTGTTGCTTCAGTCACATCTGACTTTTTCCAACCATGTGAACAGATGTATTAATAGCACAATTAACTTCCAGAAAATTTAAACATAAAAGTTGCCATTTACTCCTAAATTTGTTTGTTGAGAGTTCTAAACTTAGATACCTTTTGATTCCAAAGGGTAAGTCTAGACATTTGTGATTAATTGTATACATCAATTTGTTTCAGTTCAGTTCAGTCACTCAGTCGTGTCCGACTCTTCGCGACCCCATGAATCACAGCACGCCAGGCCTCCCTGTCCATCACCAACTCCCGGAGTTCACTCAGACTCACATCCATCGAGTCAGTGATGCCATCCAGCCATCTCATCCTCTGTCGTCCCCTTCTCCTCCTGCCCCTAATCCCTCCCAGCATCAGAGTCTTTTCCAATGAGTCAACTCTTCCCATGAGGTAGCCAAAGTACTGGAGTTTCAGCTTTAGCATCATTCCTTCCAAAGAAATCCCAGGGCTGATCTCCTTCAGAATGGACTGGTTGGATCTCCTTGCAGTCCAAGGGACTCTCAACAGTCTTCTCCAACACCACAGTTCAAAAGCATCAATTCTTCGGCGCTCAGCCTTCTTCATAGTCCAACTCTCACATCCATACATGACCACAGGAAAAACCATAGCCTTCACTAGTCGGACCTTCGTTGGCAAAGTAATGTCTCTGCTTTTGAATATACTATCTAGGTTGGTCATAACTTTCCTTCCAAGAAGTAAGCGTCTTTTAATTTCATGGCTGCAGTCACCATCTGCAGTGATTTTGGAGCCCCAAAAAATAAAGTCTGACACTGTTTCCACTGTTTCCCCATCTATTTCCCATGAAGTGATGGGACTGGATGCCATGATCTTCGTTTTCTGAATGTTGAGCTTTAAGCCAACTTTTTCACTCTCCACTTTCACTTTCATCAAGAGGCCTTTGAGTTCCTCTTCACTTTCTGCCATAAGGGTGGTGTCATCTGCATATCTGAGGTTATTGATATTTCTCCCGGCAATCTTGATTCCAGCTTGTGTTTCTTCCAGGCCAGCGTTTCTCTTGATGTACTCTGCATATAAGTTAAATAGGCAGGGTGACAATATACAGCCTTGACGTACTCCTTTTCCTATTGGAACCAGTCTGTTGTTCCATGTCCAGTTCTAACTGTTGCTTCCTGACCTGCACACAGATTTCTCAAGAGGCAGATCAGGTGGTCTGGTATTCCCATCTCTTTCAGAATTTTCCACAGTTTATTGTGATCCACACAGTCAAAGGCTTTGGCATAGTCAATAAAGCAGAAATAGATATTTTTCTGGAACTCTCTTGCTTTTTCCATGATCCAGCGGATGTTGGCAATTTGATCTCTGGTTCCTCTGCCTTTTCTAAAACCAGCTTGGACATCTGGAAGTTCACGGTTCACATATTGCTGCCCGGCTTGGAGAATTTTGAGCATTACTTTACTAGCATGTGAGATGAGTGCAACTGTGCGGTAGTTTGAGCATTCTTTGACATTGCCTTTCTTTGGATTGGAATGAAAACTGACCTTTTCCAGTCCTATGGCCACTGCTGAGTTTTCCAAATTTGCTGGCATATTGAATGCAGCACTTTCACAGCATCACCTTTCAGGATTTGAAATAGCTCAACTGGAATTCCATCACCTCCACTAGCTTTGTTCGTAGTGATGTTTTCTAAGGCCCACTTGACTTCACATTCCAGGATGTCTGGCTCTAGGTCAGTGATCACACCATCGTGATTATCTGGGTTGTGAAAATCTTTTTTGTACAGTTCTTCTGTGTATTCTTGCCACCTCTTCTTAATATATTCTGCTTCTGTTAAGTCCATACCATTTCTGTCCTTTATCGAACCCATCTTTGCATGAAATGTCCCCTTGGTATCTCTGATTTTCTTGAAGAGATCTCTAGTTTTTCCCATTCTGTTGTTTTCCTCTATTTCTTTGCATTGATCATTTGCTGCATAAGAAATGTCTGTATTTCCTCATATTAGCCAAAGCAGAGTCATTTTACAGAATCTGATGGGAGCATCTTTCATTTAGTCTTTTCCAGAATATCAGTTATCTTTATTTTCTACATTAAATTTGTTTCTTCCTCTTTTTCTAAACAATATGTTTATTCCTACATCTGTATCTTTTTCAAATATTCAATCTTTTCTGTAATTTCTCTTATTATTTTGCCATACTCAGATTATGCCTCAATATAGGAAATCCCTTATGCAATTCACTATTTGAGTAAATTTGCTTGTGTTCTGCTTCCTTTCCAAAAAGTAAAAGAAAAAAACAAGAGAGAGAGAAACACATCTTAATGTATCCCAGGTTCCTAGGCACATGGAGGGTCTGGCTTAAGTCCTTCAGAGATTATTTCCTGAAAAGCTCACTAACAGTTAAAACTTTAAAAAGTAATATAAGTTCATGATGCAATAATAGCCAAATATTAGTACAATATAAAATTTACAATATATTTCACATATATTTCCTCATTAGTAATTCACAACAGATTGAAGTAGATTGGTTATAAGGAATCTAGATTCCAGAGAAGCTATTTAGCAAATTACTCATGACCATACCACACTGGAAAAGCTCAAGACACAAACTTGCAACCAGTAGAGAAATATATTCTAGAGGCCTAATACACAGCAGAGTGACTATAGACAACATACTGTACTATAAACATCAAAGTTTTTAAAAGAACAATCCTTAATTGTTCCCATCACATACAAAAAATAATTAAAAAGTGACATAATAGAGATGTTAACCAAAGCTATAATAGTAGTCATATTGCAATATATAAATGTATCAAATCAAAGCATAGCACACCTTAAACTTAATGTTATATATCAATTACTTTTCATTAAAAATTTTTCAAAACTTTGTTTTCTGAAGCTATTTGCTGGGCATTAATGAACAGTACCTATGTAACACTTTATAATTTGTAGTTTGGAATAATTTGAAGTACTTTATCCTCCCAAAGCTTAGTATGCTTATTTTCTATCAACATATATTGGAATAGAAATAAAAATTCCTATTCCAAATGTTTCTTTGTTGGGGGCTAGTGAGGATAGGGTGCCTTAAAATTATTTAAATAGTATTCATATATTCATAGCTTCTAAATCTGAAATGTAAATCCTAGATTTGCTCCCAAAATTTAGGATTCAAGAACCATGATATAAAAGTACTCACTATTGTTAGCACTGGGAGCTGATTCCTGTGACAGTAGTTTGACAATCCCACTTATTCACTAAAACAATATTTCAGTCAATGACAAGAGAAGTATTTTTTTGTCATTAAATTTTTATTTTTATAGAATATACCTCTGGAAAGTTTAATTAGTAATTTTGGAGTCTTTATGCAATTTTCAAAGATTTAACAATCACTATTCCCTTTCTCCCGGAGAAGGCAATGGCACCCCACTCCAGTACTCTTGCCTGGAAAATCCCATGGACCAAGGAGCCTGGTAGGCTGCAGTCCATGGGGTCGCTAAGAGTCCGACACGACTGAACGACTTCACTTTCACTTTTCACTTTCATGCACTGGAGAAGGATATGGCAACCCAGTCCACTGTTCTTGCCTGGAGAATCCCAGGGACAGGGGAGCCTGGTGGGGTGCTGTCTATGGGGTCGCACGGAGTCGGACACGACTCAATGACTTAGCAGCATTCCCTTTCTCCAAAATGTATCTTAAGTTTTGTGACAGATGTTTAGTAGAAGAAATACAAGGAATAACAAGTAATGTAGTCTTTGTCGAGGGCATCAAAACATTTCATCCCTTGCCAAAATGATGCAGAATACATTTGCATGAATAAATGCTAAATACTCTGCCATGAAATGACTTTGATTTGGCTAATGCTGTCATTTTTTCCCCATGAAACTTAGATTGAAAGTGAAAGTGAAACTCACTCAGTTGTATCAGACTCTTTGCAACTCCATGAACTATCCAGTTCATGGAATTCTCCTGGCAAGAATGCTGCAGTGGGTAGCCTTTCTGTTCTCCAGGGGATCTTCCCAACCCAGGGATTGAACTAGCCAACCAAATCCCCATTTCCTGAATTACTGCTCTCTCTGTTACTTGGTTTCTTTATTACCTGTATGAATTTTTACACAGAGTCATTCAAATTACTTTGGTTCATATTTTAATTTGTTTTATTTTAAAATTTACATGACAAAAACAGTTGGTGGTGACTAAAATAAACTTAATTTTTGTTAAAAAATTTTTTTTCAATACATTTGGATATAAAATAGTAGTATTGTTATTCAAAAACAAGAAACAAGGCTCAGAGATAATGTCCTTCTTCAACAGGTAAAAGAAAAAAAAACTACTCTTTATCTTAAGTATTGTATATTAATCTCCTCTCTGTCAGATGACTTCAAAAATGCATAGAGATACAAATTTAATATTTGTAGGATGTAGAAAAAGCAATTATCTTTCAAAGATAAAGATATTTCTAGTAATAAAATGATTAATTTGTATGTGGAAATCATCAAAATACAAATCAATGCTTGAACTTTGATCACAAATTTTATACAATTACTATTTCAACAGAAAATTGGATTAAAGATTTACTGAGCATGGCTCCACCCATTAGAACAAGTTCCCCCCTCAGTCAGTCTGTCCCATCAGGAAGCTTTCATAAGCCTCTTAACCTTATCCATCAGAGGGCAGACAGAATGAAAACCACAATCACAGAAAGCTAATCAAGCTGATTACATGGACCACAGTCTTGTCTAACTCAATGAAACTATGAGCCATGCTGTGTAGGATCACCCAAGATTGACAGGTCATGGTGGAGAGTTCTGACAAAACATGGTCCACTGGAGAAGGGAATGGTAAACCACTTCCGTATTCTTGCCTTGAAAGCCCATGAACAGCATGAAATAGCAAAATGATAGGACACTGAAAGATGAACTCCCCAGGTCAGTAGGTGCCCAGTATGCTACTGGAGATCAGTCTAGAAATAACTCCAGAAAGAATAAAGAGACAGAGCCAAAGCAAAAACAACACCCAGTTGTGGATGTGACTGGTGATGGAAGTAAAGTCTGATCCTTACAGGATCAGAGCAATTTTTCATATGAACCAGGAAATTTAGGCCCATGAATCAGGCAAATAGGAAGTGGTCAAACAGAAGATGGCAAGAGTGAACATCAACATTTTAAGAATCAGCAAACTAAAATGGACTGGAATGGGTGAGTTAAATTCAGATGACCATTATATCTTCTACTGTGGGCAAAAATCCCTTAGAAGAAATAGTAAGCCATCATAGTCAACAAAAGAGTCTGAAGTGCAGTAACTGGATGCAATCTCAAAAACGACAGAATGATCTCTGTTCATTTCTAAGGCAAACCATTCAATATCATAGTAATCCAAGTCTATGCCCTGAGCAATGATGCTGAAGAAGTTGAAGTTGAATGGTTCTATGAACACCTACAAGACCATCTACAACTAACACCCCCAAAAGATGTCTTTTTCACTATAGGGGACTGGAATACAAAAGTAGGAAGTCAAGAGATACCTGGAGTAACAGGCACATTTGGTCTTGGAGTACAGAATGAAGCAGGGCAAAGGCTGATAGAGTTTTGCCAAGAGAATGCACTGGTCATAGCAAACACCCTATTCCAACAACACAAGAGAAGACTCTATACATGGACATCACCAGACGGCCAACACTGAAATCAGACTGATTATATTCTTTGCAGCCAAAGATGGAGAAGCTCTATACAGTCAGCAAAAACAAGACTGGGAGCTGACTGTGGCTCAGATCATGAACTCCTTATTGCCAAATTCAGACTTAAATTGAAGAAAGTAGGGAAAACCACTAGACCATTCAGGTATGATCCAAATCAAATCCCTTATGATTATACAGTGGAAGTTACCAATAGTAACAAAGGATTATATCTGATAGACAGAGTGCCTGAAGTACTATGGATGGAGTTTCATGACATTGCACAGGAGGCAGGGATCAAGACCATCCTCAAGAAAAAGTAAGGCAAAAAGGCAAAATGGTTTCCTGAGGAGACCTTACAAATAGCTGAGAAAAGAAGAGAAGCTAAAGGCAAAGGAGAAAAGGAGAGACAGACCCATTTGAATGCAGAGTGCCAAAGAATAACAAGGAGAAATAAGAAAACATTCCTCAGTGATCAATGCAAAGGAATAGAGAAAAACCACAGAATGGGAAAGGCTAGAGATCTCTTCAAGAAAATCAGAGATACTAAGGGAATATTTCATGCAAAGATGGACACAATAAAGGACAGAAATGGTATGGACCTAACAGAAGCAGAAGATATTAAGAAAAGGTGGCAAGAATACACAGAAGAATACAAAAGAATACAAAAAAGATCTTCATAACCCAGATAACCATGATGGTGTGATCACTCACCTAGAGCCAGACATTCTGGAATGCAGAGTCACGAGGACCTTAGGAAGCATCAGTACAAACAAAGCTAGTGGAGGTGATAAAATTCCAGTTGAGCTATTTCAAATCTTAAAAGATGATGCTGTGAAAGTGCTGCACCCAATCTGTCAGCAAATTTGAAAAACTTAGCAGTGGCTGCAGGACTGGAAATGGTCAGTTTTCATTCTAATTCCAAAGAAGGGCAATGCCAAAGAATGTTTAAACTACTGCACAATTGCTCTCATCTCACATGCTAGTAAAGTTATGCTCAAAATTCTCCAAGTCAGGCTTCAACAGTACATGAACCATGAACTTTCAGATGTTTAAGCTGGATTTAGAAAAGGCAAAGGAACCAAAGATCAAATTGTCAGCATCTGTTAGATCATCAAAAAGCAAGAGAGTTCCAGAAAAACATCAACTTCTGCTTTATTAACTATGGCAATGCCTTTGACTGTATGGATCACAATAAACTGCGAAAAATTCTGAAAGAGATGGGAATATGAGACTGCCTTGCCTGCCTCTTGAGAAATCTGTATGTCAGTCAAGAAACAACAGTTAGAACTGGACATGGTACAACAGACTGGTTCTAAATCGGGAAAGGAGTACGTCAAGACTGTATATTGTCACCCTGCTTATTTAACTTATATGCAGAGTACATCATGCGAAATGCCAGGCTGGATGAAGCACAAGCTGGAATCAAGGTTTCTTGGAGAAATATCAATAACCTCAGATATGTAGATGACACCACCCTTATGGCAGAAAGTGAAGAACTAAAGAGCCTCTTGATGAAAGTGAAAGAGGAGAATGAAAAAGTTGGCTTAAAGCTCAACATTCAGAAAACTAAGATCATGGCATCTGGTCCCATAACTTCATGGCAAATAGATGGGGAAACAATGGAAACAGTGACAGACTTTACTTTTGGGGGCTCCAAAATCACTGCAGTTGATGACTGCAGCCCTGAAGTTTAAAGACACTTGCTCCTTGGAGGAAAACGTATGACCAGCCTAGATGGCATATTAAAAAGCAGAGACATTACTTTGGCAACAAAGGTCTGTCTTGTGAAAGCTATGGTTTTTCTAATAGTATGGTATGGCTTTGTGAGTTGGACTATAAAGAAAGTTGAGAATTGAAGAATTGATGCTTTTGAACTGTGGTGTTGAAGACTCTTGAGAGTCTCTTGGACTGCAAGGAGATCCAACCAGTCAATCCTAAATGAAATTAGTCCTGAAAATTCATTGGAAGGAATGATGCTGAAGCTGAAACTTCAATACTTTGGCTACCTAATGTAAAGAATTGATTCATTGGAAAAGACCCTGATTCTTGGGAAGATTGAAGGTGGGAGGAGAAGGGGACGACAGAGATGGTTGGATGGCATCACCGACTTGACGGACATGAGTTTGAGCAAGCTCCGCGAATTTCTGATGGACAGGGAAACTGGCGTGCTGCAGTCCATGGGGTCACAAAGAGTCAGACATGACTGAGTGACTGAACTGAACTGAACTATTTCATTAATGTGTAATCCTGGAGTGATTCTCATATCTCTAAATATTATTTTAAGTTATAGTAAAGAACAACATTTTAAACTGGAATTATAAAATAGATTTAGTGATTATGGAATTTATCAAAATTTATAAATACAAATCCATAAACAACATAATGTCTACTCCTTGAATGTTATTATATCTCCAGATGCCTATATATTTTTGCTAAAACTCTGAGATTATTATTCTGATCTTACAAAAAATTTAGTATCAAAGAATTGATACAATTCAAATATAAAATTTATAGTTACAAGTTAAGATAAAGTTGATTTGATCTCTGGTTTGATCAAGATCCTGAAAGCATTATTGCTACCAGTTAGTAAGTTAGTTACTGTAATCTCATGACAGCGAGTGAATGAAAGCGTTAAATGAAAGCATCAGATCACTGACTCGGTGGACATGAATTTGAGCAAACTCTGGGAAATAGTGAAGGATCTGGAAGCCTGGTGTACTGCAGTCCATGGATCACAAAGAATCGGACACGACTGAGTGACTGAACAACAATAACACAGAGCACCTGTGAGAGGGATTCCTCAGTCTGGGTTATCTAATCTAGATGAGCATTTGTCATTACAGTTTAATGCAGCCCACAAATACAAGCTAACGTGTTATTTTAAGTTTTCTAGTGGCCACATTAAGAAAAACTATAAAGTAGTGGGTAAAGTTAAGTATTTTCTTTTTTCTAGTGTATATAATCAAACCAACACTATCAATATAGATTAATAATGAGATATAGGTTATAATGAGATATCTTACTTTATATTTTCTTACTAAGTATTCCTAACACAGTATATATTTCACAATTATAGCCCAGTTTAGTCTACCTAATTTTAATTTAAAAGCCATATGTTGTTAATGACTACCATACTGGACACTGCATATTTAAACAGCTCTCCCAACCAGCCAGCTATATCACTCCTGTATCATGACGGATTCATGGACCGTATGCCCTGTTCACTGGGACAATGGGCCACTATCCCTGGTGTCTTGAATTATTTTATACCTACTTAATGCTTTGATAGAAGTTACACCCTGCCTGTTTCATCAACATATTTGGGACACTGAGCCTGACTCCCTCACTTTTTCTCTTCCTTTACCCAGATCTCTGTCCAACACAGAAATCTTCTCATTTCCTTCCTGGCATCATAGGGGCTCCTTTCCATCACATTCTGAATTCTATCCTCCAGTGTGGTCTGATGGACCTTCAGGGTCACAAGTTCTGGATTTTTACTTGCTTATATGACTGTAAGGAATTAAGGAATTAAGGAAATACATTTCTCTCTCAAAAATACCTGACTATTAAGATGATGGGATTAAAAAAACCATTATGATAATCCTCCTTTCTCTTTGCATTCTAATTTAACCGTCTCAGTCTTTTCTGAGGTAAATAGATGCATCTGGACAGTGGTGTGCTGATAGTTAACAACTTGCTTTTTTTTTTTTTTTTTTTTTTTTTTTAGCAGGGGGGATTGTGTTGATTTGTAGCGATTACCTATTTCTGTTGCTTCAAAACCATGCTCCCCAGCTGAGCTGACATGAGATGATTATTGTCAGAGATGAAAAGGTATGAGAAATCTCATAAATATTTGTACCATACAGATATAGTCATAGTCAATACACTTCAGAACATAAATATTAGTAAAATGTAGAAAAATAGTTATGGAGAAGGTAATGGCACCCCACTCCAGTACTCTTGCCTGGAAAATCCCATGGATGGAGGAGCCTGGTGGGCTGCGGTCCATGGGGTCGCTAAGAGTCGGACACGACTGAACGACTTCACTTTCAATTTTCACTTTCATGCATTGGAGAAGGAAAGGGCAACCCACTCCAGTGTTCTTGCCTGGAGAATCCCGGGGATGGGGGAGCCTGGTGGGCTGCCGTCTATGGGGTCGCGCAGAGTCAGACACGACTGAAGCGACTTAGCAGCAGCAGCAGCAGCAGTAAAATAATTAAGAAGGAGAAGTTTTGAGTACTCATTACCTTGTTTTTAATATAATTTATTTAGATACAGATTTATATAATTTAATTTTTAACAACCAACAGTTTGCAAGATGTCTGAAAATTTAACCATGGTCTCCTGCAAGCCAGTACAAATCAGTGCTGGCACACCACTTGCTTTGAATCACTAGAGGAAAGAGATGTTTAAAGAAATGTAAATGCTGCAATGAATATGGAAAAGCAAATATCTCCTGCAGATACTGATTATAATTCTTTTGAACTATATACCCAGAAGTGGAATTGCTGGATAATATGGTAGCTCTGTTTTTAATTTTTAGGGGAAACTCCATTACTTTTTTTCCATAGAGATTAACATTCCCACAAACAGTGTACAAAGATTCTAATTTATCCATATCTTCAACAACACTTACCATCTTCTGTTTTGTTGATAACAACCATCCTAACGTATATGAAGCAACATCTTTTTTTTTTTTTTGAGGCAATATCTTATTGTAGTAATAATTTGCATTTTACTGTTGAATAATAGTGTTGACCATTTATACATCTTTGGAGAAATATCATTTCAAGTTTTTAAAGATAAGACTGTTTGGGTTTTTCTTTTTTTGCTACTGAGTTATAAGAATTCATTTTATCAGATATATGCTTGCATATATTTTCTCCCATTCTCTACCTTGTCTTTTCCTTCTGTTGATTATTTCCTTTGCCATACAGAAGCTCTTTAGTTTGATGTAGTCTCACTTGTTAATGTTTGTATTTATGTCTATGCTTTTAGTGTCATATCTAACAAATCATTGCCAAGAGTGATGTCAAGAAGATTTCTGCATATATTTTCTTCTAAGAATTTTATAGTTTCATGTCCCATGTTTAAGACTTTAGTTCATTTTGAGTTGATTTTTCCTCCATTGTATGTTCTTGGCACTCGTCAAAAATCAGTTGACCATATATGCACAGGTTAATTTTTGGATTTTCTATCCTATTTCACTGGTCTATTTATCTGTCTTACACTGGTACCATACTATTTAATTACTGTAGCTCTAACTTATTTCAAAATCAGTAAGTGTGATGCCTCCAGCTTTGTTCTTATTTCTCATGATCAATTTGGCTATTCTGCATCTTTTGTGATTTTGTATGAATTAGAGGATTGTTTTTCATATTCACATAAAAACTGACACTGAAATTTTGATTCCTTTGGGTGGTATGGACATTTAACAATAATAAGTCTTCCAATCCATGGACATGGGATGGCTTTACATTTGTCTGTGTCTCTTTTCATTTCTTTCATCAACATTTTGTAGTTTTCACTATACAAATCCCATGTTGAATAGAATTGGTGAAAGGGACATTCTTTGTCTTGTTCTTGATCTTGGGAGAAGAGTTTTCAATTTTTCACTGTTGAGTGTACTGTTTCCTGTGGGCTTGTCCTTGCGGTTGTTGTTCAGTTGCTAAGTCATGTCTGACGCTTTGTGGGTCCATTTCTTCCATACCTAGTTTGTTGAATGTTTTAAAGTGTTTTTGTTATAAAAATGTATTGAACTTTTTCAAACATTTTTTCTGCATGTATTGAGGTGATTATGAGATCTTTATCCTTCATTATGTTTCTATAATGTACCACACTTATGGATTTGTGTATGTTGAACCATCCTTGCATTCCAGGGATAAATCTCACTTGGTCATGCTTTAGACCATAACTGTAACTTGGCTCTAAGTTAGATAATAGAGTTTGTTAAAATACTACTCAGAGTTAAAATTTACTCTGGTTCTAGCATAGATAAAGTCTATAGAAGTGTGAAAGAAACTCATATCTTCTGGAAGCAACACTGTGTCAAAACATCTTTGGGGCCCATCAGTTCATGATTTCAAGTTAGGTCTTGCAATGTATTATTTAACTAGTTAACAGAGCTGAGCCTCAGGTTCTTCTCTATGGATAGAAACAATTCCTGAATGGTGGCTGTAAGTGTAAAACAAATTAAATCATGAAACATTTGAGTGCTATTGTCATGAAGTTGATGAAAATCCCTATTTTTCACTTGAGCAGAAAGCACTAACATACTGAAACATTTGTATAGAACTCACAGGCAATAAATTTACTGAATAATGAAAAATATGGTATTTGCCCCATAGAGTATAATTGTGCACATCAAAATGTTTTAGCTTTGTGAAAAAATGATTCTTTTAATGTACTTTTGAATTGAGTTTGCTAGTATTTTGTTGAGGAATTTTGTTTCTATGCTCATCAGGAATATTAGTCTATAATTTTTTTTCCTTCTATTATCTTTGTCTGGTTTTGAATTCAGTGTAATGTTGGTCTCACAAAATGAGTTGAAAGCATTCCTTCCTCTTCATTTTTTTGCAGGAATTTGAGAATTGGCATTAATTATTTTAATTTTTGGTAGAATTTAGTAGTGAAGCCATTTGGTCCTGGGCTTTTTTTGTTGGAAAGTTTTTGACTACTGATTTAATATCCTTACTAGTAAATAGTCTTGGAGAAGGCAATGGCAACCCACTCCAGTACTCTTGCCTGGAAAATCCCATGGACAGAGGAGCCTGGTAGGCTGCAGTCCATGAGGTCGCTAAGACTCGGGCAAGACTGAGCGATTTCACTTTCATTTTCACTTTCATGCATTGGAGAAGGAAATGGCAACTCACTCCAGTATTCTTGGCTGGAGAATCCCAGGGACAGAGGATCCTGGTGGGCTACCATCTATGGGGTTGTACAGAGTTGGACACGACTGAAGAAACTTAGCAGCAGCAGCAGTAAATAGTCTCAGGTTTTTAATTTCTTCATTATTCAGTCTTGGTAGATCGTATGTATCTAGGGATTTTTCCATTTCTTCTGGGTTATTCAACTTTTAGGACATATAGAATTGAAAATAACCCAACATTCATTGACAGAAGAATGGATTTAAAAAATGTGGCATATACATATGTGTGTGTTAGTCGCTCAGTCATGTCTGAATCTTTATGACCCCATGGACTGTAGGTTGCCAGGATCATCTGTCCATGGAAGTCTCCAGGCAAAAATACTAGAGTGGGTTGCCATGCCCTCCTCCAGGGGATCTTCCTGACCCAGGGATGGAACCAGCATCTCTTTTGTCTCCTGCATTGTAGGCAGATTCTTTACCATCTGAGCAGCTAGGGAAGTCCAACACATACATATAATAGAATGTTATTCAACCTTTAAAAAGAAGGAGCTCATGACATATGTGAAAATGTAGATAAACATGGGTAATACTTATGCTAAGTGAAACAAACAGTTACAGAAAGAGAAATGGAACAAATACTCTCTATATGAATATCTAAAATAGACTCACAGAAACAGAAAATATAGTAGTGGTTGCCATGAGACAGGTTTGGTGGAGGGTACAGGTATTACTGAGAGAGTTAATTCTTAGGTGGGTTGATAAGGAGTCCAGGGCTCTCAAGGAGGAGAAAGGGGTCCAGGGCTCACAAGCATGAGAAAAGGACAAATTTTTTTTCTACATTCCTTCATGTTAGTACATAACACATTTTTTCCCTAAGCTCTGAGTTGTTATGACAGCAATCTATTTTGCCCAAGACTAACTTTTTTAAGCCCTAATGATTAGCAACAAAATAACTCATCTTGCTCGAGGGTATGTTTTTTTCCTTAAGCTCTTATTAATGGCTTTATTCATGGCAAATAGATGGTGAAACAGTGGAAACAGTGCCTGACTTTATTTTTGGGGGCTCCTAATCACTGTAGATGGTGATTGCTGCCATGAAATTAGAAGATGCTTACTCCTTGGAAGGAAAGTATGATCAACCTAGACAGCATGTTAAAAAGCAGAGACATTACTTTGTCAACAAAGGTCCATCTAGTCAAGGCTATGGTTTTTCCAGTGGCCATGTATGGATGTGAGTTGGACTATAAAGAAAGCTGAGTGCCAAAGAATTGATGCTTTTGAACTATAGTGCTGGAGAAGACTTCTGAGAGTCCCTTGAACTGCAAGGAGATGCAACCAGTCCATCCTAAGGAGATCAGTCCTGGGTGTTCATTGGAAGGACTGATGTTGAAGCTGAAACTCCAATACTTTGGCCACTTGATGCAAAGAGCTGACTCATTTGAAAAGACCTTAATGCTGGGAAAGATTGAGAGCAGGAAGAGAAGGGGATGACAGAGGATGAGATTGTTGGATGGCATCACTGACTCAAGGGACATGGGTTTGGGTGAACTCTGGGAGTTGGTGATGGACAGGGAGGCCTGACGTGCTGCAGTTCATGGGGTCACAAAGAGTCTGACAGGACTGAGCCACTGAACTGAATGGTTACATAATAACACTGTATCTTGCTTGGGACATCTTTCTTCTTCTTAACAGGAACCTTCTGACTAATCTTGTTGCATATGTTGTGGGAATGGGTCTGGTAAGACCTTTCTATTGTTAGTAACTAATTGGAAAAATATATAAAGCCTTGATAAGACTAGGAGTGGTGGCTGCACAGTGCAGGAGCAGCAGCTGCATGGCGAAGGAGCAGCTAAGAAGAGACTCCCCATGTCCAGGGTCAGGAGCGGAGGCTGTGAGGAGATACCCCACATCCAAGGTAAGGAGCTGTGGCTTTGCTTTGATGGAGCAGCCATGAAGAGATACCCCATGTCTAAGGTAAGAGAAACCTGAGTAAGATGGTAGGTGCTAAGAGAGGGCATCAGAGGGCAGACAGACTAAAACCACAGTCACAGACTACTAGCCAATCTGATCACACGGACCACAGTCTTGTCTAACACAATGAAACTAAGCCATGCCATGTGGGGCCACTCAAGATGGATGGGTCATGGTGGAGAGGTCTTACAGACTGTGGTCCACTGGAGAAGGAAATGGCAAACCACTTCAGTATTCTTGCCTTGAGAACCCCATGAACAGTATGAAAATGCAAAAAGATAAGACACTGAAAGATGAACACCCCAGGTTGGTAGGTGCCCAATATGCTACTGGAGATCAGTGGAGAAATAACTCCAGAAAGAATGAAGGGATGGAACCAAAGCAAAAACAACACCCAGTTGTGGATGTACTGGTGATAGAAGTAAGGTCTGAAGTTGTAAAGAGCAATATTGCATAGGAACCTGGAATGTTAGGTCTATGAATCAAGGCAAATTGGAAGTAGTCAAACAGGAGATGGCAAGAGTAAACATCAATATTCTAGGAATCAGCGAACTAAAATGAACTGGAATGGGTGAATTTAATTCAGATGACCATTATATCTACTACTGTGGGCAGGAATCACTTAGAAGAAATGGAGTAGCCATCACAGTCAACAAAAGAGTCTGAAATTCAGTACTTTGATGCAATCTCAAAAACAACAGAATGATCTCTGTTCGTTTCCAAGGCAAACAATTCAATATCACGGTAATCCAAATCTATGCCCTGACCAGTAATGCTGAAGAAGCTGAATGGTTTTATGAAGACCTACAAGACCATCTACAACTAACACCCCCCAAAAAATGTCCTTTTCACTATAGGGGACTGGAATACAAAAGTAGGAAGTCAAGAGATACCTGGAGTAACAGGCAAATTTGGCCTTGGAGTACAGAATGAAGCAGGGCAAAGGCTGATAGAGTTTTGCCAAGAAAATGCACTGGTCATAGCAAACACCCTATTCCAGCGACACAAGAGAAGACTCTACACGTGGACATCACCAGATGACCAACACCGAAATCAGATTGATTATTTCTTTGCAGCCAAAGATGCAGAAGCTCTATACATTCAGCAAAAACAAGACTGGGAGCTGACTGTGGCTCAGATCATGAACTCCTTATTGACAAATTCAGACTTAAATTGAAGAAAGTAGGGAAAACCACTAGACCATTCAGGTATGACCTAAATTAAATCCCTTATGATTATACAGTGGAAGTGAGAAATGATTTAAGGGACTAGATCTGATAGACAGAGTGCCTGATTAACTATGGATGGAGGTTTGTGACATTGTATGGGAAACAGGGATCAAGACCATTCACATGGAAAAGAAATGCAAAACAGCAAAATAGCTGTCTAAGGAAGCCTTACAAGTAGCTGTGAAAAGAAGAGAAGCAAAAAGCAAAGGAGAAAAGGAAAGATATACCCATTTGAATGCAGAGTTCCAAAGAATAGCAAGGAGAGATAAGAAAGATTTCCTCAGAGATCTATGCAAAGAAATAGATAATAATAAATAATATAATGGGAAAGACTGGAGATCTCTTCAAGAAAATTAGAGATACCAAGGGAACATTTCATGGAAAGATGGACTCAATAAAGGACAGAAATGGTATGGACCTAACAGAAGCAGAAGATATTAAGAAAAGGTGGCAAGAATACACAGAAATGTACCAAAAAGATCTTCAGGACCCAGATAATCACGATGGTGTGATTATCACTCACCTAGAGCCAAACATCCCGGAATGTGAAGTCAAGTGGGCCTTAAGAACCATCACTATGAACAAAGCTAGAGGAGGTGATGGAATTCCAGTTGAGCTATTTCAAATCCTGAAAGATGATGCTGTGAAAGTACTGCACACAATATGTCAGCAAATTTGGAAAACTCAGCAATGGCCACAGGACTGGAAATGCTCAGTTTTCATTCCAATCCCAAAGAAAGGCTACACAAAAGAATTCCCAATCTACTGCATAATTGCACTCATCTCACACGCTAGTAAAGAAATGCTCAAAATTCTCCAAGCCAGGCTTCAGCTATACATGAACCGTGAACTTCAAGATATTCAAGCTGGTTTTAGAAAAGGCAGAGGAACCAGAGATCAAATTGCCAACATCTGCTGGTTCATTGAAAAAGCAAGAGAGTTACAGAAAAATATCTATTTCTGCTTTATTGACTATGCCAAAGTCTTTGACTGTGTGGATCACAACAAACTGTGGAAAATTCTTCAAGAGATGGGAATATCAGACTTCCAGACCTGCCTCTTGAGAAACCTGTATGCAGGTCAGGAAGCAACAGTTATACTGGATATGGAATAACAGACGGATTCCAAATAGGTAAAGGAGTATGTCAAGGCTGTATATTGTCACCCTGATTATTTAACTTATATGCAGAGTACATCATTAGAAAGGCTGAGCTAGAAGAAGCACAAGCTGAAATCAAGGTTGCAAGGAGAAATATCAGTAATCTCAGATACGCAGATGACACCACCCTTATGGCAGAAAGTGAAGAAGAATTAAAGAGCCTCTAGTGATGAAAGTGATGATGATGATGATTGATGAAAGTGAAAGAAGAGAGTGAAAAAGTTGGCTTAAAACTCAACATTCAGAAAAGTAAGATCATGGCATCCGGTCCCATCAGTTCATGGCAAATAAATGGGTAAACAATGGAAACAGTGGCTGACTTTATTTTTTTGGGCTCCAAAATCACTGCAGATGGTGATTGCTGCCATGAAATTAGAAGACGCCTACTCCTTGGAAGGGAAGTTATGAGCAACCTAGACAGCATATTAAAAAGCAGAGACATCGTCAACAAATGTCTTTCTAGTCAAGGTTATGGTTTTTCCAGCCATCATATATGGATGTGAGAGTTAGACTATAAAGAAAGCTTAGTGCTGAAGAACTGATGCCTTTGAACCATGGTGTTGGAGAAGACTCTTGAGAGTCATTTGGACTGCAAGGTGATCCATCCAGTCCATCCTAAAGGAGATCAGTCCTGAGTGTTCATT
This sequence comes from Bos mutus, assembly GCF_027580195.1. NCBI lineage: Eukaryota > Metazoa > Chordata > Mammalia > Artiodactyla > Bovidae > Bos > Bos mutus. The sequence continues at coordinate 34,569,720 of NC_091617.1, read as the reverse complement.
GGAAGGACTGATGTTGAAGGTGAAACTCCAATACTTTGGCCACCTGCTGCAGAGAGCTGACTCATTTGAAAAGACCCTGATGCTGGGAAGATGCCAGGAGGAGACGGGGATGACAGAGGATGAGATGGATGGATGGCATCACCGACTCAATGGACATGGGTTTGGGTGAACTCCGAGAGTTGGTGATGGACAGGGAGGCCTGGCGTGCTGCGGTTCATGGGGTTGCAAAGAGTCCAACATGACTGCACAGCTGAACTGAACTGATAAGACTAGCAGGTGGGACACTTCTGATATCTATGTCAGAAGCTTTCTATGTCCCCTTTATATTTTTTAAAAACTCTGCTTACCTCATAGCTCAGCTGGTAAAGAATCTTACAGCAATGCGGGAGACCCTGGCTTGATTCATGGGTCAGGAAGATGCCCTCGAGAAGAGATAGGCTACCCACTCCAGTATTCCTGCCTGGAGAATCCCCATGGACAGACAAGCCTGGTGCACTACAGTCTCTGGGGTCACAGAGTCAGATAAGACTGACTAAGGGCAGCACACAGCACCAAATTCTGCTACACAAAAGCTCTGCATGATCAAGCCTCATCTCTGGTCCCGAAGTTAATTCTCTTTTTTGGAGATCATGAATCTGACACCATTTACTGTAAGCTATCATTAGTGTTTAATGAGACAATGAGCATAAAATTTCAGTTATGTATATGAAGAAAGATCTGAACTGAACTGAATCCCCATTACACACGCACCAAATTAGACAAGATAGGTTGTTAAAATGATCCTTGTCATTAAAGTTTGTTCTGTCTCTAGTGTTGAAGAGGCCTGAAAAAATTGTGAAAGCACCTTATATCTTCTGAAAGCAACAATATGGAAAAAAAACATTAGAGTCCCTCAGTTCATAATTTTAAGCCTTACAATCTATTATTTAGATGATTTAACAGAGCTGAGTCTCAGGTTTCTCTCTGTAAAACAAATATAAATAGTTCATGAACAGTGCCTATGAAGACAAAACAAGTTTAATCTTAAAAAGTGAGAGTTGCTGTTATTGTGAAATTGTTGAATATCTCTATATTTCACTTGAACAAAATGGTCACAGAAAGTACTAACATGAACACAGTTAAACTCATGTTTTACAGAACTCATAAATGAAGCTTAAATATTCCCCAATGACTATGAGGCAGTCTTTTGTTAATTGATGTCCAGTGGAAAATGGTGAATTTATTCTCCTATAATATCTTTAACTTCACAAAATTAAGGTACAGCATGGTACCTTAATCTCATGTTCCTAAAGGGTGCCCCTCCCAAGATGTTTAATGATGAAAACTTCATTAATCAACAACCAAGTTGATTTTCCATTAAAGTTTTCTTTATAATATATATCAAGCAATACATTTACCAAATAATAAACAGCATGATGTTTGTCACACAGAATATAACTGTGCATTTCAAAAGCTTCTTTGCCTTGGTGAAAACATTTCTTAACTGTAATTTTGATAAATGTTTTCTTTAGCTCCGTAGTTTCTGAAACTTAAATGAAATGTTAAAAATTGACTGAGAGAAGATTCTAGAATATAAACTTTAAAAATTTTGTCCAATATTCCTTCTTTCCTCTTCACGGGTATTAGAGATTAGTGGTTTGTATCTGAGGTCATGGATACCAGTGTAAAGACACCATGTTTAGCCTCCTTTCGTCTCCAGAGCAGACCATGTGACAGATTTCTAGCTGTTAGGATTGAAAGAGAAGTTTTATGTGGTATCTCTAGGAACCTTCTTTATTTATTTTTAATTAAAAAACTTTTTTTTTAATTAGAGGATAATTGCTTTAAAATGTTGTGTTGGTTTCTACTGTACAGCAATGTGAATCAGCCATAATTATATATATATATAACCCGCTCCTCTTGAGCTTCCTCCCACCCCCCACATCCCACCCCTCTAGGTTGTCACAGAGCCCCAGGCTGGACTCCCTGTGTTGTATAGCAGCTTCCCACTAGCTGTTTTACACGTGATAGTGTATATATGTCAAAGCTACTTTCTCGATTACCGTCTCTTTCCTTTGCTGTTCCACAAGTCCTTTCTCTACATCTACGTCTCCATTTCTTCCCTGTAAATAGGTTTGTCAGTCCCGCATTTCTAGATTCTATATATATATGCATTAACATACGATACTTTTCTCTTTCTGACTTACTTCTCTCTGTGTAACAGACTCTAGTAGGAACCTTCTTTAGAAGGAAGCCACATGTAACTGGCAGTTTTTTCTTCCCTTGTTCTCTCTTACTTTGAGGATCCAGAAACCACCAACTTGGGTCATAGGAACAAAGGCCACCCTTATAGGAATGAGAAAACTTGAACTGGAAGGAGACAAACTCTTTGAGAAAAGAGTTGACTTATGGGTTCTAAAATGATTACATTATGATAGAATATTACTTATTAAGGCAGAAAGGAACTTCTGTAATTAAAGCACTGCTATAATTTAAATTGTTAGTCTACTCTTTCCTTATTTTAGGTAACGCAGCAGGTATATGATATTAACTCTTTTCTACTTTTTATCTGTTTTAATCTTTTTATATATCTTGTTTTTTTTTTAATATCTTGTTTTTATCTTGAACATTTCATTTCATTATTTTGTGCACTTAGCTACCTACAAAGTAATTTTTATTTTACTTATATTGTTAAAAACTACACTAAAATAAAACTTTGCATTTATTGATACTGTTACTTATGTTTATTTTTTAAACAATGCAATTAATTATTTCAATATTCTTAAGTGAAATATTTATTTTTGCTTTTTAAAGATATTGACATTTGTATCTTCATATGTATCACACACAGTGATTTAAATGATACACTATTCCACTTGGGAATAGTTACTTACCAATAGTTAGTTCTATCATTTTCATTCCGTAAATGAATTTCCCAAGAATGGCGTGACAGTAAAGATGGTTATTATACTGTATTCTCACAAAGAGGAAAACTTAATAATTAAATTATGTTTTATATTTTGAAATTTGTACTTGCGAAATTAAGACAATTTTAATAAAGACTTAAGTTAAAACTGAAGCCAACTGTAAGATAACCACTAACATCAAGTCAGAAGAAAAAAAACAGACTCTTCTCATTTAGAGCATTAAATAATCAATGTTAGATGAAAACAAAACAGGAGAGAGTCTGCAGAGCAGATATTTTGGAAATTTTGTTTAGTTTCTGACCTGATCAGATAATATTTGTAAACAGGGATAAAGAAAGTTAAAGAGTAGCAACAAAGTGAAGTTGTTGCTCTTTAGTTGCTCAGTTGTGTTCGACTCTTTGTGACTCCCATGGAGTGTGGCCCACCAGGCTCCTCTGTCCATGAGATTATCCTGGCAAGAATACTGGAGTGGGTAGCCATTTTGTTCTCCAAAAGTGAAGTTAGTCGTTTGGTAAATGGGGCTTGAATTGAAGAAGTTAACATTTTTGAATTGCTTTTTTTTTTTTTTTTTGACTTTGGCATTTTACCACCATTGAGTGGGAGTATAGAAAAGCATCTTTCCACTCTATATTTTCTGGCTACCTCTTGTGAAATCAAGAGGTAGCCAGAAAATATAGGACAAAGTAGCAGCTCCATCTGTTAGCCTTCTTCATAAAATAAAATGTGAATACACAGAACTGAGTATCTGAGGAGTGGTAATAATATTTGAGCATGATATCCAGAAAAAAACTTGTATGGAACATTACTAAATATTATTTTTAGAGTTTTATGAGTAACATACCATCTTATAAATATTTCTTATTACTCTCAAGCAATATTTCTCTAAGAATATCTTTCTCTTTTTCTTGGTCAAAGAAATATGTTGCATGTTTTGGATCAGTTTTGAATCTTGTGGAAGGTGTAAATTCCATATCTACAGATAGAATATCGATTGCTTCAATGTACTTATCAATATGTCATGAATAAAGCTGTATTATTTTGAATATTTTATTGTTTAATCTAGAAGTATACACCATTTGTTGTAATAAATACTTAGCTATATATTCACTATAGTTGATTTGCAAAAGAAATAATACATTAACCTGGTATTGGTATTGAGAGCTCTGGTGAGCTACGGATATAATTGCCATTGAAATATAAATCACCAAGGGAAGGGAAGGGAAAGTCGCTCAGTCGTGTCCAACTCTTTGAGACCCATGGACTATGCAGTCCATGGAATTCTCCAGGCTAGAATACTGGAGTGGGTAGCCTTTCCCTTCTCCAGGGGATCTTCTCAACCCAGGGAGGAAACCCAGGTCTCCCACATTGCAGGCAGATTCTTTATCAGCTGAGCCACAAGAGAAGTCCAATAATACTGGAGTGGGTAGCCTATCCCTTCACCAGCGGATCTTCCCAACCCAGGAATCGAGCCGGGGTCTCCTACATTGCAGGTGAATTCTTTACCAACTGATCTATGAGGGAAGCCCATAAATCACCAAGGAGATTTGCAGACAAAATGAGACCTTAATTACCATTTTAAAAGAAAGGACATACTATCAGCAGTTCAGTTCAGTTGCTCAGCCATGTCCGACTCTTTGCGACCCCATGGACTGCAGCTTTCCAAGCTTTCCTGTCCATCACCAACTCCTAGAGTTTACTCAAACATGTCCACTGAGTCGGCGATGCTATTCAACCATCTCATCCTCTGTCGACCCCTTCTCCTCCTGCCTTCAATCTTTCCCAGCATCAGGGTCTTTTCAAATGAGTCAGCTCTTTGCATCAGGTGGTCAAAGTATTGGAGTTTCAGCTTCAGCATGAGTTCTTCCAATGAATATTCAGGACTTATTTCCTTTAGGATGGACTGGTTGTATCTCCTTGCAGTAAGGGACTCTCAAGAGTCTTCTCCAACACCATCGTTCAAAAGCATCAATTCTTCCATGCTCAGCTTTCCTTATAGTCCAACTCTCACATCCCAACCACTGGAAAAACCATAGCTTTGATGAGATGGATCTTTGTTGGCAAAGTAATATCTCACTTTTTAATATGCTGTCTAGGTTGGTCTTGATTGGAAATTGGTAGGCAGGCACTTTGACAAAGGGCTAAGAGGAGTGAAAACAACCTCAAAGAAATAAAATATATTTTTCCTGTTAGTATATCTCATGAATTTTTATGTCCTCATAGAGAAAAATGAAAATTTTCAATTCCTAACGGGTATGAAAAGACCCAGGACAATGGACACAGTAGAATCTGTAGTTGACATGCAGATAGGATTGGCCAATTTTAATCTTAGGAGGAGGGCAACATTTTATACCTAGAGAAAAAAAAATCTATTATCAAAATAATAGCATGTATGGGGAAATGCATTATAAAATTAAATACTGTGGGTTTGGACCTAGCCTCCATTTCTCCTATTAATTAAGCACATTTAATTCTAATTTCTTCACTATTTCTGTGCTACTATTTCTACCTGGTCTGATCTTTCTCATTCTTTCTCTACAACATTTCATACCTACTGGCCTCATTTTTACCTATGGGCTAACTGAAGTTGATAAAATTGTAGGTATGGCCACCACCAGATAAATGCCAAATTTCTATGAGTTCTAGTGTGTTTTCTTCCTTCCTTTAAGTAAAAATGAAAAATTGTTAATGAAGCACTCCAGGGGAAAGAATAAAGAAACAAAAGACTTATTAGTAAAGAGACAGTGAGGTGAAACAAAAATAGAAAAGCTGGAAATGATGCTATTTCAGTTCAACTAACACTTTCTGAATACCTAGACTGGAATGATACTGTTCTAAGTACTAGCACTCTAAAGATTTCTGCCCTCAAGGAGTTATAAATTGAGTGAAAAGGAGAGATATAGTTTTTTTTTTAAATGTTAAATACGAAGAACTAAGCATCATGAGAGCTGGAGGAATGAATATATAAAAAGAACTGATGTACACAGGATTTCCTGTGTGTACACAAAGGTGATTCAGAAAAATTTCCCTGACAGGGAATAACCTAGCTGAATCTTAATGGAAGAGTACTAGTCAATGGAAAAGAATTTGGAAAGAACCGGGGAAAGGATGTTTCAGGCAGAGTAATATAAATAACTGAGAAGAAAAAAAGAAGCGAAAGGCAGAGAAGAAAGGGAAAGATACACTCAACTGAATGTAGAGTTCCAAAGAACAGTAAAGAGAGAGAAAAAGGCCTTCTTAAACGAACAATGCAAAGTGTGGTCTTCTTTACAGACCGGGGCCTGGTGGACTGGAGTCAATGAAAAGAAAGAGGGAAAAGGAGAGAGAGAGCAGTATCTCTCGGGTTATGTTGAAAACCAATAAAGCCCATGCACAGGACTTGTACCGCTCACAAAGTCACAGGGCATCCTCTCAAGGAGGTCTTGAAAGCCCGGGAGAGAAAGTGAGCTTGGTAGGTTTCCACGCTCCGACGAGAATGGAGACAGAAAAAATGACGTGAGGGACGCAGGTCTCTCGTGGAGCAAGGGTATTTTATTATCAGAAATGCAGGCTTATATATCTTTAGTAAAATGATTACTCAGCTATTACAAAGAATGAAATTCCATCAGTTGCAACAAAATGGATAGTCTAATACATACAAGGTCGCTGACACTGAAAAGAGTCACTGAAGGGAGTTACTGAAAGGAATCCAAGCAGGTACCCTTTCCCATGATCTCCGTCCTGAGAACTGCGTGCAGCTCTACTCATTCCCAGAATAGGAACTGATAAGGAAAAGAGAATCCTTGAGAAATGGCACACGAAGGAAGAAAAGTGCAACATACTGGATTCCTTAAAGTTAAATGTCCCTGACAGTCCCCTCTTTTTTATTTTTTCATAATTGGGGGTGACTATAGATACTTTAGTGAAAAAGGTCCTGACCGAATGAGTTTGTTTAGTTTGAACAATTTTAGTTGAAAGGCATCGGTACAATACACATATAACCATTAAGACAATTATTAGCGTTACAATTTCAGATCCAATACTATGTATAATGCTTTGCAACCATCTTTGAGGGTCTGTCCTGGATAATTAATCAGCTAGTTGTTCAGCTAAGGTTTCCAGATTGTTGGAAGAGGGTAGACTCTTAGAGAAAGCTTCAAAGATTTCTTTTTGTAATAATTGTACATTTAAGGAAGCATTATCATGTAAGTCTTGCAAATAAAATTTGATTTATTTCCAATTGTAGGCACTATAGTTAAACTGAACAGGGGTAATATAAAATTAAGTAGAATCTCAGTCTCATTTTAGTATAACTTATTTTTGTAAATCTATTAATTGATCTCCAACCCATTGGTGGCTATTTTTATTTTCTGTATTTTATCTTGAACTTCCTCATTTATCTGAGCCTGAGTGGTCCACATAATATGAACATCTTTAGTCCAATTTTGGATAAAATTGTGTGTTTTGAATTGAGGTTTGTACAGAAATGCTGGCAACAGGAGCAGTAGTGCAAATGGTTATCAATCCCAAAATGCCAAGAATTAACAATGCAATGAATCGTTTAGATGGTAGAAGTAATTTAGTAAGTAACTGGGAAACAAGTCCGGTCATGGGATCTTCCTCCCAGGGTCGTTGGAGATCTATTGGCAACCATAGGTTATGTCGAGATTGAAGAATCAGAAGGGATTCATTTTTTATAGACATGGAGGAGTTAACACAAGTATATAGTTTGCAATTTATACACATTATAGAATGTAAAGTCTTATTAAATTGCAAGTTTTCTATAGCTACAACAAAAGGAAGGGGAACACAAGCTTGTATGAAATACAAATGATTATAATGAAAGGAATAATGACTAGAACCATGATTAGTCTTTGTGAAATATCCAGTCCAAGTTACAAGTTCTTTGGTGCTCGCAGCAGGCTTCCAAATGTCCCATTGTTCAGGCCCAATCCATTTATTGAGGACAATTTCAGGCTGAGGGGGTGCCATTTCACTGTCAAGCCAGCCAAGAAGTCCTTTGTCATGGTAATGTTCCATCATAATATTGGTAATCTTCTATGCTACTTGAGTAGCATAATGACATACAGTACTGTTAATATCATCTGAACAGTCAGACAACCACGTACCATGGGGTCCCCAATGGACAATGGTGTAATTGGCCACAAACAATCATTTTCCTGATTTGACTTGACATCTGTCTCAATGAACATGAGTATATTTAAACTTCTTATAAGTAAACCCTTTGCATAATGTTTCTTGTCCTTTTCCTAGAGTTTTAGTAGTGTTGATATGGTTCTCATAAAAAGAAAAGGCAGTAAATAATCTAAGCAATGTCCGAAAGTCCTTTTTTGGAGGCAGGTCGAAGGCCCAAGTTTGTTGGCTAACGTTTATCCATAATTCTGCTGGGCCTGTGCATAAAGGAAGGATTTCATAACCTAGAAAAATATTAATTAGTGAATTATGAAATGAAATCTTTATGAAATCCTTCCTTCTTCCTCAGGGTGTGAGGGCCCCTCCAGGCTCCAAGGAGGAGGTATATGTATTGAGTCATTGGTAGATACGATTGGTCCTCTCTCTGTCCATTCTACAACCTGTAGTAAAGAGGGTTTGGGTATATAAGCCCAGTAAGTATGATTCATTAATTTAGCTTGAACAGGGGAAGCAAAAGCAAGCAAAGCAAGCATAGCAACAAAAGTATTTTCTGGATTCCGAGGCATTCCCTGTTGAGAAACCAGATTTTCAGCTTGATTAGTAAGAATTTTTATCTGTCCCCAAGTAAGGAGATTATAAGGTTGATGATGTTGAGCGTGGTGTTTTTTGGAAATTTTAAATCCGCCACGGCTTGTACTGGAATCTCCTTCTCCTGGGAATTTCACTGTTTCTTCTCTATCTTGAACACTGGTGGCTCCCCTGGGGTGGATCTTCCAAAGAGGAAGCCAAGTGAGTTCATTGGATTCATCTGGAGAAATACAAGCTTACCTCTTTCTCTGTAATATTAATTTTCCAGATTTCCATTGTTTAGTCAACCCGTCTTGATACCAAATGGGCAGAGGAGGGGAAGTATCCTTCAATGCCTTGAAATGTTTTATGCTTTTGTAAAAATTATTTTTTGTGGTAAGTTTAATAAATTTAAAACAAATAAAGCTGTATTAACAATAGTTATAGGATTAAAGAATATATTGTGTTCAGTCAGTTCAGTTCAGTTCAGTCACTCAGTTGTGTCTGACTCTTTGAGACCCCATGAATTGCAGCACGCCAGGCCTCCCTGTCCATCACCAACTCCCAGAATTCACTCAAACTCATGTCCATCGAGTTGATGATACCATCCAGCCATCTTATCCTCTGTCGTCCCCTTCTGCTCCCGCCCCCAATCCCTCCCAGCATTTGAGTCTTCTCCAATGAGTCAACTCTTTGCATGAGGTGGCCAAAGTATTGGAGTTTCAGCTTTAACATCATTCCTTCCAAAGAAATCCCAGGTCTGATCTCCTTTAGAATGGACTGGTTGGATCTCCTTGCAGTCCAAGGGACTCTCAAGAGTCTTCTCCAACACCACAGTTCAAAAGCATCAATTCCTCAGCACTCAGCTTTCTTAACAGTCCAACTCTCACATCCATACATGACCACTGGAAAAACCATAGCCTTGACTAGATGGACCTTTGTTGGCAAAGTGATGTCTCTGCTTTTGAATATGCTATCTAGGTTGGTCATAACTTTCCTTCCAAGGAGTAAGCGTCTTTTAATTTCATGGCTGCAGTCACCATCTGCAGTGATTTTGGAACCCCCAAAATAAAGTCTGACACTGTTCCCACTGTTTCCCCATCTATTTCCCATGAAGTGATGCAACCAGATGCCATGATCTTCGTTTTCTGAATGTTGAGCCTTCAGCCAACTTTTTCACTCTCCTCTTTCACTTTCATCAAGAGGCTTTTTAGTTCCTCTTCACTTTCTGCCATAAGGGTGGTGTCATCTGCATATCTGAGGTTATTGATCTTTCTCCCAGCAATCTTGATTCCAGCTTGTGCTTCTTCCAGTCCAGCATTTCTCATGATGTACTCTGCATAGAAGTTAAATAAGCAGGGTGACAATATACAGCCTTGACGTACTCCTTTACCTGTTTGGAACCAGTCTGTTGCTCCATATCTAGTTCTAACTGTTGCTTCCTGACCTGCATATAGGTTATATTGTGTTGGAATCTAGTAAAGTCTGCTCTGGATAAGGAAGATAGAAGTGTTCCTATGTATTCCCCCTTTTTTTATTTTTTCATTTGTAGTTTAAGTGTGTGATGTGCTCGTTTAATTATGTCCTGTGCTTGTGGATTGTAAGGAATGTCTGTAATATGTTTAATAGAAAAAGATTGTAAAATTTGTTTGAATTGTCTAGAAGTATGGCAGGGCCATTGTCTGTTTTTATAGAACTAGGAGTTCCCATTATAGCAAAACAAGTTAGTAAATGATTTATAACGTGTTGTGTAGTTTCACCTCGAAGAGGTGTGGCCCAGATAAAAGAAGAGTTTGTGTCGATACAGACATGTAAGAAAGAAGATGGAGCGAATTCAGGGCAATGAGTCACATCCATTTGCCATAACTTGTTAGGTTGTAATCTTCGAGGATTGGTACCTTCTGCAATGGGTCAAAGTTGTAAGGGTTTACAAGTAGAGCAATTATTAATGATTTCTTTAGCTTGGCGGTATGGAATTTTTTACATATGGAGTAAGGAGCCAGCATTATTGTGTAATAAAGCAAGTTGTTTTTTGGGAGTAGCAAAGGAAACAAGTTTATCAGTTTGTTCATTACCATGAGTCATAGGGCCGGGAAGGCAAGAATGTATTCAAATATGAGTAATATAAATGGGAGAAGTGCATTTTCTAATAATAGATTGTAGTTCAAAAAAAAGTTGTTGAATAGCAGGTTGATTGGAGTTTATAGTGGAGGTTTCTATATTTTTTAATACAAAAACTAAATATAAGGAATCAGAGACTATATTAATGGGGTAGGATGTAAGTAAATAACTTCAATGCGAGCATATAATTCATATTGTTGAGCAGAATGAAATTTAGTATAAAAATTTTTATATTCTTTAAGAGAGCAGAATGAGGCTTTGGCGTCTTGGGTCCCATCTATAGAAAACATCAGCTTGAGGTATAGGTTGTGAGCTGACAATGTGGGAGATAATAAATTCAGTATTTTTGAAGAAATTTTAGAGCTTGTCAGAAGGATAATGAAGTGAAATTTCTCCAAAATATTTTAGAAAGGCTATTGGAAATCAATAGAGGTTTGTAATGCATTTTCAAATTGAGATTTATTAATATATATAACAATTTTATTAGGATCAGAGCCAATTAATGTCTTAGTTCTATTTCTTCTACTGGTAACAAATAAAACGATTAAATCAAGATAGGGTGTAAGTGATTTTGTCCCTCTAAAATGTGTATAGATCTATTTTATTAGGTGTTAAGGTTGGGCAAGAAGTCCTATGGGGGAATGGAGAGAGGGGAGTATGAATAATTTTAGAGGTAAATCAAGGCTAATTTGTGTAAAAAATTGCTGTTGTAAAATATTTTGTATTAGCTGTAAAAAGAAGAGAAGTGAAAATCAAAGGAGAAAAGGAAAGATATAAGCATCTGAATGCACAGTTGCAAAGAATAGCAAGGAGAGATAAGAAAGCCTTCCTCTGCGATCAATACAAAGAAATAGAGGAAAACAACAGAATGGGAAAGACTAGAGATTTCTTCAAGAAAATTAGAGATACCAAGGGAACATTTCATGCAAAGATGGGCTCGATAAAGGACAGAAATGGTATGGACCTAACAGAAGCAGAAGACATTAAGAAGAGGTGGCAAGAATACACAGAAGAACTGTACAGAAAAGATCTTCATGACCAAGATAATCATGATAGTGTGGTGACTCACCTAGAGCCAGACATCCTGAAATGTGAAGTCAAGTGGGCCTTAGAAAGCATCACTACGAACAAAGCTAGTGGGGATGACGGAATTCCAGTTGAGCTATTTCAAATCCTCAAAGATGATGCTGTAAAAGTGCTGCACTCAGTATGCAGGCAAATTTGGAAGACTCAGCAGTGGCCACAGGACTGGAAAAGGTCAGTTTTCATTGCAATCCCAAAGAAAGGCAATGCCAAAGAATGCTCAAACTACCGCACAATTGCACTCATCTCACACACTAGTTAAGTAATGCTCAACATTCTCCAAGACAGGCTTCAGCAATACATGAACCATGAACTTCCAGATGTTCAAGTTGGTTTTAGAAAAGGCAGAGGAACCAGAGATCCAATTGCCAACATCTGCTGGATCATCGAAAAAGCAAGAGACTTCCAGAAAAACATCTATTTCTGCTTTATTGACTATGCCAAAGCCTTTGACTGTGTGGATCACAATAAATGGTGGAAAATTCTTAAAGAGATGGGCATACCAGACCACCTGAACTGCCTCTTGAGAAACCTATATACAGGTTGGGAAGCAACAGTTAAAACTGGACGTGGAACAACAGACTGGTTCCAAATAGGAAAAGGAGTACGTCAAGGCTGTATATTGTCACCCTGCTTATTTAACTTCTATGCAGAGTACATCATGAGAAATGCTGGACTGGAAGAAGCACAAGCTGGAATCAAGATTGCTGAGAGAAAGATCAATAACCTCAGATATACAGATGACACCACCCTTATGGCAGAAAGTGAAGAGGAACTAAAAAGCCTCTTGATAAAAGTGAAAGAGGAGAGTGAAAAAGTTGGCTGAAGGCTCAACATTCAGAAAACGAAGATCATGGCATCTGGTTGCATCACTTCATGGGAAACAGTTGGGGAAACAGTGTCAGACTTTGTTTTTTTGGGCTCCAAAATCACTGCAGATGGTGACTGCAGCCATGAAATTAAAAGACAGTTACTTCTTGGAAGGAAAGTTATGACCAATCTAGATAGCATATTCAAAAGCAGAGACATTACTTTGCCAACAAAGGTCCGTCTAGTCAAGGCTATGGTTTTTCCAGTGGTCATGTATGGATGTGAGAGTTGGACTGTGAATAAGGCTGAGTGCCGAAGAATTGATGCTTTTGAACTGTGGTGTTGGAGAAGACTCTTGAGAGTCCCTTGGACTGCAAGGAGATCCAACCAGTCCATTCTAAAGGAGATCAGACCTGGGATTTCTTTGGAAGGAATGATGCTAAAGCTGAAACTCCAGTACTTTGGCCACCTCATGCGAAGAGTTGACTCATTGGAAAAGACTCTGATGCTGGGAGGGATTGGGGGCAGGAGGAGAAGGGGACGACAGAGGATGAGATGGCTGCATGGCATCACTGACTCCATAGACATGAGTCTGAGTGAACTCCAGGAGTTGGTGATGGACAGGGAGGCCTGGCGTGCTGCGATTCATGGGGTTGCAAAGAGTCAGACACGACTGAGCGAATGAACTGAACTAACTGATAGTATAAGTAAATACCTTATTATTAGATTAAGGGGTGCATCTATCACATAAGGTTGTAATGTTGTAGGCTGGCCTTCTGGTCTATCACAAGGGTAAATTTGAATGTTTCAATAGACTTCTTGTATTTTGGTTTGAGAAATTTCTTTAATTTAGTAAGAAATTTTCTGTACAGGCCAAGATTTAGGCCATAAGTGTTTGGAAATACTAGTGATATTGGATCTGGTATTGAGGAGATTAGAAAATCTTTTATCATTAATTTTGATATTTATATTTGGCTGGGCATATTCAGATACCAGTGATGTCCATAAAGAGTGTTTTTGATCTGTATTTCCTAATTAATTTGTGTGTATATCGTTAGAAGAATTAATAGAAATATAAGGTAAAATAAATAATTGGGCAATTTTGTCTCTTTTCTTGAATTGCCATAGTATCTGAGATGACATGATAATTTGAATTTCTCCCTTATAATCTTAATCAATTATTCCAGGGTGAACAGTAATTTCCTCAGAAGTCAAGCTAGATTAGTCAAGTAAAAGGCCAAAGGTTTGTGGAGGTAGGGGTCCGAAAAGTCCAGCAGGTGTTCTAGAAGGGATTGTTTGAGGGGAAAATGGAGTTTGCCCCTGTTTTTTTGTTGAAGGGGACCTGGAGAGTCCCCTGTTTGAAGTTTTTCAAAATAAGTTTTCTCTCATATCATATTTAGATTGACAGTCTTTGGCCCAATGTATCCCCTTATGGCAGCGAAGGTAGATTTTTGGAAATTTTTTATTTTTAAATTTTTTATTAATTTTAATTTTTTTTGCATGTTTCTTAGGGCAATCCTTTTTCAAATGGGTCTTATCCCCATAGGCAAAGTATCCTTCATTTCCCTTTTTAAAAGCAGCAGCCATTGTTTTAGCTAACATTTGTATTTTATGTGTCTCAGACCCTAGATTGCGGCAAGCCTTCAAGTAATCGATAACAGTCCTGGTCTCACTTATTGGAGTGATAGCCCTTTGACATTCTTGATTTGCATTCTCATATGTAAGCAGTTTTTCTAGTTGTATTTTGGTTTCTTCTCTAATTACACTATGGGAAGTAGTAGTTTCTAGTCTAGCTAGAAAATCAGCATAGGCTTTATTAGGCCCTTTCCTAAGACATATATTTTGAGATAACTTTGGCGCAAGATTAGTCAGGGAGAACAGGTTCTAAACAACGTCTCTGGGCAAGATGTACTGTCGCTGTGTAATCAGGGGTGCAAGTATTGAGATAAAAGTTCCCAGGCAAGATTTGTTACAATTATAATCATTAACATAGACCCTAAGAAAAGCATTTATATGAGTAAGACATTGTGCTGTGTAATTATTAGTTCTGGACCTAAAGAAAGGTCAGTTTTCTGGCAAGATACATTGTTGTACAAGGCTTAAGGAAAGCATGAGTGAGAATGTTTGCTTTCTCTTTACAGGGCCTTGGACTGTCTGCTTAAGCTTTAACTCTTTCATTTCCTCCTGCTTTTAGGAGAATATGGTTGTCAGGGAAAGGGGTGGAGAAATCATTTTGTAACTTTTTCCTGTTGGAAAGTGGTGTAGACCCTAACATGTTGAGGCAATATATTTTCTTTATCCTCATACTGAGGATCTTTGATCTAGGGGCCCCAAGTAATAGTTGGAAAAGCCTATGGCAATCATGGGAGCTTGAGTAATTATTTGTAACTTAAATGCCTCAAACCTCTTAGATATAAAAGTCATTATATAGTTGCAGATATAAAAAGCAAACAGCAAGAATAAGATGACTACAATTATTACTGTCAAAATAGTTTTCTACCATTTGGAGATAAGCCTCTATTTGCTGGTGTGAAACTGAAAGTCTTTAAACTTTAAATAAATGATGAAGTAAAGTAGAAAAATGGTGGGGCTTTCCAGCCGTTTGTCCCATAAACCCTCACTTACATGACCTCAGTAGGTCCCAGTCACTCTGTCCAGAATACCATGAATTCCAGGTCCCTGTTTGGGTACACGTGCAGTCTTTACAGACCGGGGCCTGGTGGACCAGAGTTGATGGAAAGAAAGAGGGACAAAGAGAGAGAGAGCAGTATCTCTCGGGTTACGTGGAAAACCAATAAATCCCATGTACAGGACTTGTACTGCTCACGAAGTCACAGGGCGTCCTCTCAAGGAGGTCTTGAAAGCCCAGGCAAGAAAGTGAGCTCGGTAGGTTTCCACACTCCGACAAGAATGAAGACAGAAAGAAAGACGTGGGGGACCCAGGTCTCTCGTGGAGCAAGGGTATTTTATTATCAGAAATGCAGGCTTATATATCTTTAGTAAAATGATTACTCAGCTATTACAAAGAATGAAATTCCATCAGTTGCAACAAAATGGATAGTCTAATACATATAGGGTCGCTAATGCTGAAAAGAGTCACTGAAGGGAGTTACTGAAAGGAATCCAAGCAGGTACCCTTTCCCATGATCTCCGTCCTGAGAACTGCGTGCAGCTCTACTCATTCCCAGAATAGGAACTGATAAGGAAAAGAGAATCCTTGAGAAATGGCACCCAAAGGAAGAAAAGTGCAATGTATTGGATTCCTTAAAGTTAAACGTCCCTGACACAAAGAAATAGAGGAAAACAACAGATTTGAGAAAGACTAGAGATCTCTTCAAGAAAAATGTCAAGGGAAAATTTCATGCAAAAATGGGCATGATAAAGGACAGAAATGGTGAGGACCTAACAGAAGCAGAAAAGATTAAGAAGAGGTGACAAGGATACACAGAACTATGCAAATGAAGGTGTTAATGACCCAGATAACCACGTTGGTGGGTCATTCACTTAGAGCCCGACATCCTAGAGTGCGACATCAAGTGGACCTTAGGAAGCATCACTACAAAAAAAGCTAGTGGAGGTGATGGGGTTGTAGCTGAATTATTTAAATTCTTAAAAGATGATGCTGTTAAAGTGCCACACTCAATTTGTCAGAAAATTTGGAAAAATAAGCAGTGGCCACAGCATTGGAAAATGTCAGGTTTCATTCCAATCCCTAAGATGGGCAATGCCAAGTAATGTTCAAACTATAATATGTTCCCTGCATTTCACATACTAGCAAGGTTATTATCAAAATCCTTCAAGCTAGTCTTCAGCAGTATGTCAACTGAGAACTTCCAGATGGACAAGTTAGATTTAGAAAGGGAGAAAGAACCAGAGATCAAATTGCCAACATTTGTTGGATCATGGAGAAAGCAAGAGAGTTCCAGAAAAAACTTCTGCTTCATTGACTACACTAAAGCCTTTGACTGTGTGGATCACAACAAACTGTGGAAAATTCTTAAAGAGATGGGAGTACCACGCCACCTTACCTGTCTCCTGAGAAACCTGTTTGCAAGTCAAGAAACAGCAGTTAGAACTGTCTAACAACTATTAGAATTGAGGCAGACTAATTGAATGGACATGAATTTGAGCAAACTCCAGAATATAGTGGAGGACAGAGGAGACTGGCATGCTGCAGTCCATGGGGTCACAAAGAGTTGGACATGACTTAGTGACTGAACAACAGCAATAGTAGAATAATGAGAGAATAAATCTGAGGGAAATAATTCTGGAGTTGGGGAAATTAGTGAGGAGATATTGGAGTAAGCAAGATAAAAATAAGGATCAGAACGAAGGTCGTCTTACTTTGAATAAAGAAGACATATTGGATTTGAGAAATATTTTGGAACTATAATTATATAGCCTTAGGAATTGATTGTTGTGTACAATAAGGAGCAGACATCTAGAATGACTTATTTACATTGCATAACAGTGTGAAGAGTAGTGCCAATATGTGAGGTGAGATTCAGGATGTAAAATTCTGGCAGTTAAGATGAGGTGAACTCTTTTAAAAGGAAACATCTGGAGAATGTCCAGAAATATATGTCAGTTTATAAAATACAAAGTATATATAAAATACAAAATCCAGGTGCTGAATTAGAATTATACATATGTAGATATGAACATTACTAGTATATAATCCTGATTAAAATATGATAGCAAATACAATCACCCAGAAAATAAAGGTAGATTAAAATATGAAAATTCAATGAATAAAAATTAGTCATAGAAATCAGTAATACATAATGAGAGAGTGAAGAAAGAAGTTCACAAAGAAAACAAATCAGAAAAAAGATCCAAGGAATTTTGAGAAGAATCAGGAAATTGACATGTCACAGAAAAAAACGGAGTAGTTTTCCAGAAGTCAGAAATGATCAATACTGTGAAATAATTAATGAGATCACTGTAGGAGGAAGACTGAAAAATGTCCAGTAGATACAGAAATATGAAGGTTAGTGGTGACAGTTGCCTGAGGAGTTTCAATTAATGACTGGAGTGTGTCAGGAATGAATTGGAAATGAGGAGAACTAATACTCTATTTTCAAGACCGTTGGCTAAGACAGAAATGTGCTTAATGATACGAAGTTCTTGTGTATAGAATAGGTTCTGGAAGGAGACTTTACTAAAGCTCCTGAACTCAATTTTATAATAGTCACAACCATTTTCATCTTATGAGCTAAATATTTTCATGTTAATGAACTATATGTTTTCATATGAATTTTGCTATGAAACAATATAGCAGTCTTCCAAAGTATTACTCTAATTTGCTATTTGCCATATTTATAATAGAATCAGCTCATTTGTAAAAGTTTAAGTGATAAAGTACTTAACTTTAGATAGCCCCTTAAATATGTGGATGTTTACTTTTATTATTTAGCACATTAAATGTCCAAGACTGGTATGACTTCAATAACGATGTTTATTATGCTGTATATACACAAAGTGTAAAGATTAAGGATGTAGTAATTCACTCATGGTTCATATTTGCTGATTTAGCCTTATAAGAAATATGTAAAGAGCATTACAAAAGCATACTTTAAATTGATATAGAAGAAAATAAGGACATTATTAGTTGCATAAATACCAGTTTATAAAATACAAAGTATATATAAAATACAAAATCCAGGTGCAAATAATAAAATAATTTTATTCATAATATTATTTAGTTGATTTTGGAACGTGAGGAAGCAAGAGATAAACTGCTTGTTTAAACAGAGAACACATTTTAGAAATGATATAGAATGTATGCCCTTGTCTATGCAACATGTATAAAAGTGGATAGAAAATTTACAAGAGGAGAGCAAAAATTATTCTTAGAGATTTTGGTAAATAAGTTTTAAAGAAATAAACACTTTTTGATTTACCTTCCACTGTTTTTGTCATTTGATAGCCCCCACTGCATTTAGAAAGCATCTGTGCAGTCTGAATTTTCTGGTTATCATTTATAAATTTAACCAAATTGCCCTCAAAAATTCTGAAGTTTTCCTTGGGTCCTTCACAGTATAGAAAAAGAGCCAAATCCTTATTTTATTCACATCTTCTTTAAGGTTATAAACGTTATTTCACAAAACAACATCATTGTCTTAAAACATGCAACCATAGTGTATAAACCGTTTTGAGGTTTTTCTAATATCTGGTTCTCTTCTGCTTCCATGAACAGAAAAGGTAGCTCTTCTCCGGTATCATCCTGGTAGGTGGTAGCTCCTGGTGGTAGCACCCTGGTGGTAGCACCACCCTGGTAGGTAGACAGGACCTGACTAATTCTGGGCTATGAAATAAGTGCAGGCTGTTGTCTGTCACTTCTTTGCTGGCACAGTGAAGAACTCATGAACAATTTTCCCGTGTCTTTCTCTGCAGTGGTGATTGTGAAGGAGACAAATTAAGATGATGGGTCCATAACATGGAAGTACCCTGAATCAATGTTGCTGCATGAGGACTCCTATCCTGAGGCTGTCCAGACCTGCTGCTGACTTTGTGTGAATAAATAAACATTAGATGTGTTGAGTCACTGAGTTTTGGAGATTATTTTTCATTGAGAACAACCTACCCTATCTTGACCAAATAACATTCAGAGTGTCCTTTGAATCTAAAGCAAGACCTGTCACCTAATTACCTTTTTCCTTGGGTTAGTATCTCCGAAGGAGAGTTGGAAAAGAAAAAGAGAGGAGGGAGAAAGTGAGTGGAATGGAGCCAAATGAGATGTTAATAAAATCCCCAAGACCATTTAATGGACTACAAACATCCATCAGGTTCTTTATAGTTAGAATAAAATTAAATATATTTCTTCTTGCCCTCTCCAACTCATGAAGAAATAACTTGATGTAGTTGTTAAAGACAGTTCCTTACTCAGGTCTAATGAGGTAGCTGTCTGACATTTTGACTCTCATAGTTTGGATTCTTTTGATTACTTGTCCATTGTCAAAAACAAAAAAAGTAATAACTCACTGCATTTCCTTTATCAGCAAATTTTTGCTCTATGAGTTTTCCTGTAAGTGAAGATACTCATCATTACTATATCCTTCCTCTTCCTACATCTTGCTTTCAATGCTGCATCTGGGTATTCTACCAAGTATTCTAGTTTTCTCATTATATCCTTTCACTTGATTTTAATTACAGAATAAATCATGGAAGAGTACTGTTTTGGGGACATCAAATGATTCTACCACCTATAACATATAAACTTACCATCTTCCTCCTGAGTTTCACATAGCCTCAGACTGTAAGAATTTTTCCTAGGTTGTCCTGAGCTATACTGTGCAAGTGTGGACCAACACATACGTGTGCTTCTACATATGGTTAACCCTGGATATGACAGTGAGTGGAAGGACAGAAGATTTTCTGTAAGGATTGAGGAAAGCTAGTAATCTAGAATTCTACTAAAGAGTGAAATTTCATTTTGTAAAGGTACTGACAAAAAGTAATAAAATAAGATGAGAAACACATATACACATAAAAAGCAGTCTGGTAATCCTGTTATGATCTGCTCTGTGTCCAGTTGGAGGGTTTTGAGTAGTGAAACAGTATTAGCTGATTAGCACAATGAGGTATTCTTCTATAGAAAGAACCTCCTTAAAGAGATTAAGCTAACATAATTCTTTAGGATAATTAACTTTACCTATTTAAAAAAAAATTGTTCCTAACCAAAATGTCATTCCAGTTCCAGAAAATGTACTTGGGCATATTGGTATCATCTCCCTGTTAACTCAGGTAACACAACATTCCTGACTGTTCCAAGAATTTTTGGCATTTTACTTTTGGCTCTCACTACAGTAGTGCAGCCCAGCAATCTGTTCACTCTTCCAGGACTGTTGCTTTGCTTTGCATCTGTTATTCAGACCCTATCAGTGGGTCCTTGGGATGTTGCCTGCGTGCTGATGATCATAAACAGGCCTGGCCTTTGATGTGCTATTTATCATTTATATTTAGGTGGTATTGCGGATGGACTGGGCCCCCCTTGCTCTGCTGTGTTTTGCCTTCATCCATTAGCGGGTATCACAGCGAACATTCCTTCACTCTGGGAGAGAGTTATAGATGTGCCAAACCCCATCATCCTCTCTGTGTTTTATGAGGCATGTTGGGACCAGATGGTATTCTAAACAGAGCTTTAGAAAGAGTCTTTCAGCACGTTGTGTTTCAGGAGGTATTTCCCCCTCTTCTGATGAAGGGGTGACTTCTTATGGGAGTGATGAGCCTCTTGTTCTTTGTTTTTCTTCTTTATCTAGACTCCTGAGACATTTTCATAAAGAGAAGCAAATGAAAATTTTACCTACTCCAAATCTTGAAACATAATGTATAAACAATAGTTATATTCAAAATGTTTTTATATGTCTTTTTAGTTTTATATTAATAATAATTCCTAATATATGATAGAAAAATTATCTCCATTTTAAGGCGGGAAATCTGAGAATCAGAAAGATTAAATTCCTTGACTTCTGTCACAAAGAAAATCCATGATAGAGCTAATCTGATAATCTCAATTTTGCTATTTTATTTCCTACTCTTTTCAAAGTATTTATTAATGGCTTCTATGTCAAGATCCAGATTATAACCATTTATCAAGAAATGAAATTGCTAAGAGGGAGAATATGTAAATTTACTTCCATTTTATTTTTCCAAACCAAGAATAGGATACATGTAAAAATTTATAGTATTTTGATGAGGAGTGAATAATTAATAACCTGGATATCAGTTCCCAATACCTGCTAAAGAATACACAGAAAAATAATTTTATCATATCTATGTATAGCTTGCTGGAGAAGGCAATGGCACCCCACTCCAGTACTCTTGCCTGGAAAATCCCATGGACGAAGAAGTGTGGTGGGCTACAGTCCATGGGGACGCAGAGAGTCAGACACGACTGAGCGACTTCACTTTCACTTTTCACTTTCATGCATTGGAGAAGGAAATGGCAACCCACTCCAGTGTTCTTGCCCGGAGAATCCCAGGGACGGGGGGAGGCTGGTGGGCTGCCGTCTATGGGTTCACACAGAGTCGGACATGACTGACGTGACTTAGCAGCAGCAGCATGTATAGCTTGCACTATATATCCAAAGGAAAATACTTGTATCCAACCAATTTTGTTCATTTGGTGGGTTTTTCTCAAAACAAGTATCAGATTTAATGATAACCTGCTTATCATTAAATCCTTTGACCAAGATCTAATTGATGGACTTCTAGACACTAATTTTTAATTTAGTTGGTAGATTTTGTTATCTCCCTTTCCTAGACTATTTAACACTAAAAGTTTTATTTTTGCTCTCTATATTGGGAATCTGTATTTCTTCTCGTGGCCAAAGATATTAAAGAGGTTTATGTCAATACTTTTAAAACTCACAAGTTCTTTTCGCTTCCTTGGATCTGATTTAACTAAAATGATTAAAATTGTGTTTGTTTTTTTCCAGTTTACCCTCAGGAAGAATAAATACATTCTGTAATTAAAACCCTAAATACAATACAAAAATACAATAATGTGTTTTTGTAATTCCAACCTTAATTAACTGAAATATAAAATATCATAAAAGGGTAATCATTATACAATAGATATTTAAAATTCCACTGAATATTCACAAAAAATAAGGGGATTGTTTTAAAAGTGAAAATTTCTAGAAAAGTTTTGGAAATATTTTACATCTTTTTCAGTGAGTTTATATTGTAATTATACTCTATTTAACATAAAATGTTGCTTTCCAACTTTATATTGAACATGTTTTGAAATGTTCCAATTACAAATAATATGTAAAGTTTTTAAATTAAATGGGGAAAAGAGGACCTGTAAAGAGTCTCCTATTTTTAGATCTAGAATTGAGGATTCATTGTGAGGGATCTAAATTAGGCTATATGTAGGAATAATTATCTAAGATGCAAGTTTGCTTTCATTATTTGCCCACCTTTAAAGTTTATTTTTTCTCTTGTAAGAATTGCATGTAACTACAAATATCAGAGCTGCCAATCCCTCAGATACCCTTTAGGTGGCGCACTATCAAGGACAAGACAGCCTTGTTGGACAATGACTGTTCTCAGTCCTATATTTCCTTTTCACCATATATTCAATCAATTTTTGTTAAAGAAGAAAGCTATATTTTAAAGTGATGGATAAAGGACACAGTAGGTGTTAAAACCCAGTGATATGTAGTTTCATGGGCAGGATCTTAACTAAAACTCAATTCCTAATAGCATACTTGCAGCAAAGTTGCAACATTGGCATTTCTCTCTTCAAGTTATATTTTCTAGACCTTTTTTAAACTGCATATCTCCTTATAACAATTTTAAATAAGATTGTAATACAATATGACCCTACAATGACTTAAGGTCAGGAAGAGATAGCTGTAATTACTTCTATGAATTTATATATATATATAGCATAGTTCAGTTCAGTCACTCAGTCGTGTCTGACTCTTTGCGACCCCAAGAATCGCAGCACGCCAGGCTTCCCTATCCATCACCAACTCCCAGAGTTCACCCAGACTCACGTCCATCGAGTCAGTGATGACATCCAGCCATCTCATCCTCTGTCGTCCCCTTCTCCTCCTGCCCCCAATCCCTCCCAACGTCAGAGTCATTTCCAATGAGTCAACAATTCACATGAGGTGGCCAAAGTATTGGAGTTTCAGCTTTAGCATCATTCCTTCCAAAGAAATCCCGGGGCTGATCTCATTTAGAATGGACTGGTTGGATCTCCTTGCAGTCCAAGGGACTCTCAAGAGTCTTCTCCAACACCACAGTTCAAAAGCATCAATTCTTTGGCATTCACCTTTCTTCACAGTTCAATTCTCACATCCATACATGACCACTGGAAAAAGCATAGCCTTGACTAGACGAACCTTTGTTGGCAAAGTAATGTCTCTGCTTTTCAATATACTATCTAGGTTGGTCATAACTTTCCTTCCAAGAAGTAACCCTCTTTTAATTTCATGGCTGCAGTCACCATCTGCAGTGATTTTAGAGCCCCCCCAAAATAAAGTCTGACACTGTTTCCCCATCTATTTCCCATGAAGTGATGGGACCGGATGCCATGATCTTCGTTTTCTGAATGTTGAGCCTTCAGCCAACTTTTTCACTCTCCTCTTTCACTTTTATCAAGAGGCTTTTTAGTTCCTCTTCACTTTCTGCCATAAGGGTGGTGTCATCTGCATATCTGAGGTTATTGATCTTTCTCCCGGCAACCTTGATTCCAGCTTGTGCTTCTTCCAGTCCAGTGTTTCTCATGATGTACTCTGCATAGAAATTAAATAAGCAGGGTGACAATATACAGCCTTGATGTACTCCTTTTCCTATTGGGAACCAGTCTGTTGTTCCATGTCCAGTTCTAACTGTTGCTTCCTGACCTGCATACAAATTTCTCAAGAGGCAGATCAGGTGGTCTGGTATTCCCATTTCTTTCAGAATTTTCCACAGTTTATTGTGATCCACACAGTCAAAGGCTTTGGCATAGTCAATAAAGCAGAAATAGATGTTTTTCTGGAACTCTCTGGCTTTTTCCATGATCCAGCAGATGTTGGCAATTTGATCTCTGGTTCCTCTGCCTTTTCTAAATCCAGCTTGAACATCAGGAAGTTCACGGTTCACATATTGCTAAAGCCTGGCTTGGAGAATTTTGAGCATTACTTTACTAGTGTGTGAGATGAGTGCAATTGTGTGGTAGTTTGAACATTCTTTGGCATTGCCTTTCTTTGGGATTGCAATGAAAACTGACCTTTTCCAGTCCTGTGGCCACTGCTGAGTTTTCCAAATTTGCTGACATATTGAGTGCAGCACTTTCACAGCATCATCTTTCAGGATTTGAAATAGCTCAACTGGAATTCCATCACCTCCACTGGCTTTGTTCTTGGTGATGCTTTCTAAGGCCCACTTGACTTCACATTCCAGGATGTCTGGCTCTAGGTCAGTGATCACACTATCGTTATTATTTTGGTCGTGAAGATCTTTTTTGTACAGTTCTTCTGTGTATTCTTGCCACCTCTTCTTAATATCTTCTGCTTCTGTTAGGTCCATGCCATTTCTGTCCTTTATCGAGCCCATCTTTGCATGAAATGTTCCCTTGGTATCTCTAATTTTCTTGAAGAGATCTCTAGTCTTTCCCATTCTGTTGTTTTCCTCTATTTCTTTGCATATATAGCATAAGTACATAAATATTTGGTTTTAGCTTAGTGGGGTCATACCCTTAATCAACAAAAGTTTATTGTGGACTTGCAGCATTCTAGTCTCTGTGAAGCCTAGAATCCAGTGAGCTTCATGATAGCAAATGACTTCTCATACTTCATTTATATTATACTTCATATAGGGCTTACTTGGTGGCTAGGACAGTAAAGAATCCTCATGTAATGCAGGAGACACAGGTTTGATCTCTGGATCAGAAAGATCCCCTGGAGAAGGGAATGGCTACTCTTTCTGGCATTCTTGCCTGGAGGATTCCATGGACAGAAGAGCCTGGCAGGCTGCACAGTTCATGGCGGGGAGTGGGCGAGAGGTGTCGCAAAGAGTCAGACATGACTGAGCTACTAACGTACTTCACATAATAGACACACTTTTCGTGTGTTGCCCATAAACTTCTGGTTTGGCAAGTGGTCTACCACATGGCATTTGCAATTTGTGACTCTGCCAGTCCTTATTTCTAGGAGGTCCTTTGCATGTAGTCAGGCAGATAAAAAAAAATAGTACATACAAAAGTCCTATTAGCTGCGTGTAGCTCCTATCCTGGAAGTGATGCATATTATTTCTGGTCATATACATTTGGCAAAAGCAGCTGCATACTGGGATTCTGGGAAATAAGAAACTTGTCACAACTCACCTTAGAACAATGGCTAGTCATAAATAGATGTCAATGTAGTGGGTGTGAGAGCTGGGCCATAAAGAAGGCTGAATGCCAAAGAATTGATGCTTTTGAACTGTGGTGTTGGAGAAGACTCTTGAGAATCCCTTGGACTGCAAGGAGATCAAACTAGTCAATACTAAGGAAATCAATCCTGAATACTCATTAGAAGAACTGATGCTAAAACTGAATCTCCAATACTTTGACCACCTAATGTGAAGAGCTGACTCATTAGAAAAGACCCTGATGCTGGGAAAGATTGAAGGCAGGAGGAGAAGCAGACAACAGAGGATGCGATGGTTGGATGGCATCACTGATTAAATGAACATGAGTTTGAGCAAGCTCCAGGAGTTGATGAAGGACAGAGTAGCCTGGTGTGTGCAGTCCATGGGATTGCAGTCAGACATGACTGAGCGACTGAACAATAGCAACAACAATGTATGGTAAGGAGTAGACTGTGTGATTTGAAAAATGGAAACAGTTGTGGAACATAATGGAAATAAATTATGAAAACATATGAATGAGATAATCTTGAGACACATGTAAAACTTACCTTTCAAAATTGTCACTGTCTTCATATTTAATTTCTCATCAGGGTATATGTTTGTGAAGATTTTAGGGTTATAAGCAATAGAAATCATCTAAAGTTTGCTTTAAAACAAGGCTTACTTTTGAGAGTTTAAGAATGTGTTTCAAAACCAAAGCTCAGAAATGTAGTAATGTGGGAAAGACACTGGGACCAGGGACGGATAAATTTTGAAGGTTTTATTGCTCTCTTATCTCTAATGCTTTCAGTACATCTCTGTCACCTTTTTTTGCTGGAGACCCAATCTCAACTTCTTGGCCCACAGGCGGTTGCAAGCTGCTTATGCTACCATTCTCAGATTTATGCCTTCTACATTCTGGAGTTAGTCTTTTTTAATCTCAATCCAAATTTCTAGAAGATAGCACCTGATTAACCCCATTTAGCTTTATACCTCTAGACTAAACCAGTGTAGGATGACCCATGATATAAATCTACACTGAGTCATTGTATCTGAAATGCACCTTGGTGGTCTTTGCCTTATGGGAGGCAGCTCAAGAAAGGAACTAAAAGGTTTGCAGTTATCTAATATAAGAACTAGATTGATGAATATGAAGTAGAGGATGCATAGATGCAAGTGGGAATAGATGAAAATGAGATGTGTGTGTTTGAGGCAATTATAGAAAGACAGAATGCCACACTAAGCAAAGGCATGAGGGCATGATCAGAGTGATGACTTGGAAAGATCATTATAAAGGCACTGAAGAAGCTGAATTGGAATGAAAAAGTGTTCTAAAATTCTGCTCAGTAATTGCCCTAGTTGGAAGCATTTAGGGAGGAACAGTGACTTTAAAATGTGATCTGGATATGGCAACTCAATACAGTTTTCCTTTCATTTGTACCTTTTTGGCATAAAAAATAGGTTTCCATCATTTTTGGAGGTTTACTTAACCACATATATTAATTACTGCATTTGAAAAATATGCCACAGTGAATAATATTTATAGTAAATTTGCTGGTTATTTTAGTGAATAAAATATTTTTCATAGCAATTTTTACAATATAAGCATTTACCTTGTTAAACAAATGCTTCTTTACCTAAACTCTCACTATTTTACTTTCTGACATTTCTAGGACATTCAAGACATTTCATACTTTAAAATTTAAAAGTTTAGGAACCATAGGAATATGGACATAAATCATATGTTTAGTTCTTAAAAATTCAAAATACATAAAATTTGTATCTGGCATTTCATTGAGGTAGAGTGTACTTTTTCCTACTAGGGATAATGAAACTGTTATAGAGATAACATTTCCAAAATATTTAACCTGTATTCTTTAAATTCCCCTATAAACTATGTTTCTGTTTAGCTTTTCCATCATGAAGTCAAAACCATATACTTCCTCACCTCAAGGAAGGAGAAGGCAAGAAAAACGAGCCATAGTGCAGTTCTTGGGCTTCCCTGGTGGCTCAGACAGTAAAGAATTTGCCTACAATGCAGGGGACCTAGGTGGGGAAGATCCCCTGGAGGAGGGCATGGCAAACCACTCTAGTGTTCTTGCCTGGAGAATCCCCATGGACAGAGGAGCCTGGCAGGCTACTACAAAGAGTTGGACATGACTGAACGACTAAGCATAGCACAGTGCAGTTCTTATTTGGGGACATCTGAAATTTAAAATCCCTATCTGTGTACTAATTTAGTTATTAAGCTAATATAGTCACTTAAATAAGTTTATTTTAAAGGAGAAGACTCTTTGATGGCTCTCATTGTATTTAGCCTAAATCCAAACACAAACTGCTCACTTTTGCTGTTGTCATTTAGTTGCCAAGTCATGCCTGACTCTTTTGTGATCCTATGGATTATAACCTGTCAGGGTCCTCTGTCCATGGGATTTCCCAGGCAAGAATGCTGGAGTGGCTTGCCATTTCCTTCTCCAGGGGATCTTCCCAGACCAGGGATCAAACTCATGTCTTCGGCATTGGCAGCAGAATATTTACCACTGAGCCACCAGAGAAGCCCAAACCCTTCACTATGAACCATAAACTTTAGTATGAGACAGTCTCCCATGGGATGATTTCATTCATAAATGTGAAGTCAGGACTACCACAAAGATCAAAAGACAAACAAAACAATAGCAACAACAAAAAGCATCTCTTCCACCAGGAAGAATAGAGCCAAGGGAAGAACAGGAGATGGAATTGGGCTGTTGGATTACATTGGTCCTGAACCTCCCACTTTATTTATATTTCCAGTTGTATAAGTTATTGAGGTTCCTTAGTGTTTGAGCCAATTTCAGTTGGCTGTTTTGTTACCCGCAATCAATTTTACACTGATTACTCCTGTCTCCTAATTGCATTTCAAGCTAAAGCAACATTAAATATGTATTTTAGGTATTTCAATGTGATTGAAATTCCTGTAGAGAACTTGTGTAATAAATCTACTCTCAAATAAAATTATTTCATAATCACATTTCGTATTCCACATCTGGTAGATGATTTGATCCATCACACAGAATCCCCTTCAGGAGTGAGGATTTCCCTCCCTATCCACACTCTATGTGCTGAGAGTGCTCCTTGCAGTTCCCTAGGGGATTCCCTCACCTCAGAAGATCCACTTCTCTCTAGTTATGCCCTCTTTCAGGACAGCCATTATATAATAATTGACTAAGATAAGGCTGTAAAGTGCTGACCTCCCCAGGTGTTGCAGTGGTAAAGAATCTGCCTGCCAATGTAGGAGACACAGGTTTGATCCGTGGGTCAGGACAATCCCCTAGAGGAGGAGATGGCACTCCACTCCAGTATTCTTGCCTGGAATATCCCATGGACAGAGGAGCCTGGCAGGCTACAGTCCACGGTGGGGCAAAGAGTCGGACAAGACTGAAAGACTGAGCACGCGTGCACTTAAAGTGCTGGCCCCCCTGCTCGAACTTAGATCAACTCTGAAGGATCATCTTAAATTCAGACTCCCCTGTTGGTTTCAGGGGGCTTCTGTTAAGACTACACATTACTTTGTATAAAACAGATAACTAATAAGGACCTACTGTATAGCACAGGGAACTCTTCTCAATACTCTGTAACGACCCACATGGAAAAAAATCTAAAAAAGAGTGGTTATAGGTATAGTATAACTGATTCACTTTGCTGCACAGCAGAAACTAACACAACATTCGACATCTACTATACTCCAAAAAAAGAAAAAAGACTGCTTCAGAATTCAAGTTCCCCCTTATCCATGCAGGCTGCACTCCATTCCCATCCTTTCTCTTCCACAGATGTTAATCCCAAGAGCACTCTGCCATAAAGCTTTCCACAGCTAAACTCAGCACAAGAGTGTTTTCCAGGGAACCTGAACTGAAATACAGGATAACAGTTTCATAGAATCAAAAATGGTTACAATATGCATTAATATGCAATATTTGTATTTCTCTTTCTGACTGACTTCACTCGTATATGTGGAATCTAGAAAAATGGTACAGATGAACCTATTTCCAGGGCAGGAATAGAGACACAGCCTTAGAGAGAACAGACATGTGGGTGCAGCAGGCCGAAGGGGAGGGTGGGACGAGTTGGGAGATTAGGATTAACAAACATACAGTACCGTGTGTAAAATAGACAGTTAGTGGGAATCTGCTGTAGAGCAAAGGAAGCTCAGCCTCGTGCTTTGTGATGACCTAGATGGGTGGGATGGTAGGGGAGAGAGACCCAAGAGGGAAAGGATGTATGTACACATATACCTGATTCACTTAACTGTACAGCAGAAACTAATACAACATTGTAAAGCAATGATACTCCAATTAAAAAATAAATGGTTACCTTGAGGATTAATCCCCTAATACTGGAAAAGCACAATACCTTTTGAAAACCTGAATTTTTACATTGTTGATTAACTTGTAATTTATTAAAATGAATGCCTGTTTGCTCTGCCCCGGGGACTCCTCAAAACATCCTCAAGTTGTGTTGATTAACAGGCTGTCATCATGAAGTGTTTAAAGTTATACAACTTTATTTCTATGTATTGAAATTTCAAAAAAGAAACAGTAAGAGTTTTGGATTTTTTATTTTAATATCCTCAATTTTAGACAACCTAAAAGCCCTGCTGCTGCTGCTGCTGCTGCTGCTAAGTCGCTTCAGTCATTTTCGATTCTGTGCAACCCCATAAATGGCAGCCCACCCAGGCTCTGCCATCCCTGGGATTCTCCAGACAAGAACACTGGAGTGGGTTGCCATTTCCTTCTCCGATGCATGAAAGTGAAAAATGAAAGTGAAGTCGCTCAGTCGTGCCCAACCCTCAGCGACCCCATGGACTGCAGCCTTCCAGGCTCCTCCGTCCATGGGATTTTCCAGGCAAGAGCACTGGAGTGGGGTGCCATTGCCTTCTCCTAAAGTGATCTTATTTTTCAGTGTTAAGGTTGGAAGTTCCCATGCTGAAGATAGTCTTTTACCTTCCAGACTTTGGGGACTCAATTTGTAGTCTGTATTCTAACAGTTATTTATCTACATTGTTATTACAAGGTCACCTCTTCACTATACCCATCACTTCCTTATGTTTAATCAAAATCTCTTCAGTCTCTCTACACATCAGTTATTTGCTGTACTTTTGTTTCCCTTTCAGTTTCCCCTTTTTTTCTCTGTTTGCTCTCCTGGGGCAATAATTTATAAGAATGAATATAAGGTGATGGACAGGGAGGCCTGGCGTGCTGCGATTCATGGGGTCGCGAAGAGTCGGACACAACTAAGCGACTGAACTGAAGGTATCATATAATATCCACAGACACTCACTGCTGCCTGGAATACAGATCAATATCTTTAAAATGGCTAATAATAGAATTTCTTCTCAAACACAAGTAATACTGCAATTTCCTGGATCACATAAAGGTGAATTTGAACTTGTCAAGTTTGTGTGTGTTGTGTTCAGTAATTAAAACTATGCTTAAACAGATGAATCAATGCCAACACAAATCATATAATATGCCTTAGGAAGGCTAATTTTGAGTCAGTGTTACCAACCCATAGAAAACAGGTGCAGGCCTAATGTGCCTGCATAAGTCTTATATCTCTAATGGAAAAAATCAGCTCATTCTTAATTCTACTTTGACCAGGAAACTGGCAACTTATTTTTCCGGTTGCTATTTGCATTTCTCAGACTTCCAGGCCATTGTTACCCCGTACACTGCTTGCACTGAACTTTGAAAACTATAAAGGGAATGACACTGTTTAAAGGGAAATAGTTTTATGACACATGAGGGAGAAAATATGACTAAGATAAACCCTAACTTTTGGCAATATTTACATATAGGGATAATTGTGAACAGACAATTTTCAGTCTTCTCTTTCTAATCCCATTTTCTCTTTTTTCAGAGACTCAAAGAGCACAATTAGTCTAGGTCCTAAATTATGAGGACATAGTATCTGACTAAACACATGTTGTCTATGATGTTAGAGTCTTAATTTGCTCTCTAATCATCATTAGTCTTTGAAAAGGCATGCCTTAGAAAAGAAATGACCCAAAGGCTTAACTGCTAATAGCAAAATCATGGGCATCAATGAATGATTTATATTGGTTTGGAGAGCTGTTAAAATCCCAAATACTCTAAACTGGTATTCTTTTTCCTTGGCAATATGATGCTTTTAGAGATTAGCAGGCAATGGCATCCCACTCCAGTACTCTTGCCTGGAGAATCCCATGGATGGAGGAACCTGGTAGGCTGCAGTCCATGGGGTCGCTAAGAGACACGAATGAGCGACTTCACTTTCACTTTTCACTTTCCTGCATTGGAGAAGGAAATAGCAACCCACTCCAGTGTTCTTGCCTGGAGAATCCCAGGGGCGGGGGACCCTGGTGGGCTGATGTCTATGGGGTCACACAGAGTCGGACACGACTGAACTGACTTAGCAGCAGCAGAGATTAGCCGAGTAAAAATGTTATTTTGCCTTCTAGATCTTCATATGATTCAAAGATAAATTTAGAAACTTTGGTATGTACTGAACTATAAACAAGAGATTTGTCAGTTAGTCTTAATTTCCAGAGATAAGAGTGTGAAAAACTTTCAATCTCTATAAACTAATATTGGCTTTTAGAGTCCACATTAGTTCACTGAAAGATGACTAAAACAATATTTTCTCCAGATGAAACTCATATTTTACAGCTCCTACAGCATCTCTAATAACATTGGAAATGAAAGTTCATGAAAACTTAATAAATGCATATTAAAATATTAGAAGAATGACATATTAATCCAATGCAAAAATGTGAAGAGTCTTTACCAGAGAATGAACTGAGGTGGTAAAGGTTTCAGGAAGATATCTATGTTTCAGAAAATGAAACATGGAAGTGAGCATCACATAATAGCTGATAAGTGAGTCATAAGCTAATTCTTAGAGTTACCCTTTCTTATTGAAACATAATTCATACCAGTTCTTCTTAAATTCTGGACTTCCCTTGTGGCTCAGCTGGTAAAGAACCTGACTGCAATGTGGGAGACCCGGGTTTGATCCCTGGATTGGGAAGATCCCCTGGAGAAGGGAAAGGTTACCCACTCCAATATTCTGGGCTGGAGAGTCCCACACACTGTATAGTCCATGGGGTCGCAAAGAGTTGGACATGACTAAACCACTTTCACACTGAAAACCGGACCTTTATAATCATGCCCAGGAATGGCATCATCAGATGGTTACCATGAGTATGAGACTGGAATCACAAGAAGCTATTTATAACCTCATTGCTGCTGAGGGAACCCTCCCATGAATACTTGTACCAGGGAATGCTTTGCCACTAAATAAACTAAAATTTATTTCAAGACAGGTTAATAAATTTGTCTCTAAATAAATTAAAATAACCAAGCACAAT
This sequence comes from Bos mutus, assembly GCF_027580195.1. Taxonomy (NCBI): domain Eukaryota; kingdom Metazoa; phylum Chordata; class Mammalia; order Artiodactyla; family Bovidae; genus Bos; species Bos mutus. The sequence goes on along the minus strand of NC_091617.1, from coordinate 34,536,885 downwards.
GGGTGATTATTATGGAGACAAATAACTTCTTCCAACATTTAATTTGATGGATGGTAGTGAAACTCATCATGAAAATTTTAATATGTGTTGAGCATCCTCTTAGCTCTAGTTAGATTAATGACAAAAAACAAAAGTGGAGAAGTGTCCTTCAGTATTGAAGAGAAAAGAGATTTCAAGGTGCCTTAGGATATACATGGACTTAATTTTGTGAATGATAGAGATAAGACAGTTTACTGAAAAACGTTTAATATCAAAAAACTGTAGGTTTAAGTGCATTTGAATTGATATGTTTCCCCTAAAGACCTCTCCTGGAAATATCACTTTTGGACATTACCTTCAAGAATAAGAAAGGGAAAGAGGAAGAGTAGGGAAAGCTGTGTTTTTTGTTTGCCTATTCTTTAGAAAGTAGTTTCAGAATTACCAATCCATTGAAAGTAATGCATCAGCTTGATTCATTATGATGATATAGTGTTAATTTTCCTCCGGCTTTATTGAGCTATAAATGATATATAACCTTCTGTAAATTTAACACAACACATTGATTTGATCCACTTACACATTGCATTCTGGGAGATGGTGAAGGACAAGGAAGTCTGGCATGCTGCAATCCATAGGGTTGCAAAGAGTTGGACACAACTGAGCGATTGAACTACAGAAACATCAACAATACATTACAATGTGATTATCACCATGGCGGTATTAGTCAACACCTGCATCATATCACATAATTACCAGTTCTTTGGTGCAGTGAGAACATTTCAGTTCTACTCTCTTAGCAACTTTGGAGTATATAATACATATTGTTAACTATAATCACAATAATGTGCATAAGATCACTGATTCTCCTAAATGAAACTTTGTATCCTTGACCATTTCTCCTACCCTTCAGTGCCTGGTGATCACTATTCTACTCTGTGCACTGTTGGTGGAAATGTAAATTGGTAGAGACATTACAGAAAGCAATATAGAGATTCCTCAAAAAATTAAAACTAGAACAACCATATGATCCAGCAGTCCCACTTCTGGATATATATCCAGAGGAAAGAAAAAAAAGACATTAGTGAGAAATCTGCACTTCCATGTTATTGACAATCGCCAGGATAAGCAAACAACCTAAGTAGCTGTCAATGGATGAAAGGATAAAAAATATGTATATGTGGACTTCCCAGGTAGTACTAGTGGTAAAGAACCCTCCTGGCAATGCATGAGACATAAGAGACACAGGTTCAATCCCTGGGTCGGGAAGATCCCCTGGAGGAGGGCATAGCAACCCACTCCAGTATTCTTGCCTGGACAGCGGACATGACTGAAGGGACTTAGCACATACACACACATATGTATACACAATGGAATATTTTCAGTTATAAGAATGAAAGTAATATCGCTTTTTTGTGACAACATGAATGAATCTCGAGGGCATTATGTTATGTGAAATAAGTCAGACAGAGAAATACACAGACCATATGGTATTTATATCTGGAATTTTAAAAAGTGAACTCACTGAGTGAGTTTATTTTTTTTAAAAAGTGTGAAAATTTAAATGAGCTTCGGAAAGTAAATGATATACAATTCTTTTTGACTTATTAGTATCATTTTAAAATTAATATCTGATTCATCATGTAGTTTTAGTTTTATGGACAAAAACATTTTGAAAAAATCTAGAATATAACGTATATTTTCAGTGCCCTTTCCCCTTCTAACAGATAATATCTGTAATCTAGACTAGAACAATAGACAGGTTTGGTGTTACTTTTGTTCTTTCTCTTCTTTCTCTCATTTTCAAGGAGGGAGGCTTACCGGTAGCTTCGCAGGTCTTTCTCAGGAACCTCTGGTTCTCTTGATTGTTACAAGGTGTTTAAGCCATCTTCTGCACACTATCTGGAACCTCTCATTTCCTAAAACCAATCTCCTCCCTCCATTGCCAGAATTAATACCAACTTTGCAGGCACAAGTACATTTTTGACTGAAGACAAAGGAGAGTTTCCTTCCTGTAGGAGGAAAGATGTTAAATGTTCAGCCTCCAGGACTTTCCCTTGTGTCTCAGAAGATTATTCCCAAGGAGAGGGCCTCCTATAGGCATGTCCTTCATTCCAAGCTACAGGTTTGAGCATCCTGCTCCCTACCCTTGGTAAGTGATCTTTGTCTTCACATAATCTTATTCAAAATGCCATATCCCTCCCTACCTCTTGCAATGAAGGAAAATTCTACTTTTCCTTAAGAGAATATGTCTTTATAAATTCTTTACCATAATCTCCCCACTCAAAGTAAAGCCAAATATTAGTGGTAACAGTTAATGGCTATGCCATGAATCTCTTCTTTCTCAGTGGTTCTCAATCTGGTTATACATCTAAATAACCTGGAGAAGATTTTAAAAATATTTATGCACCAGCACCAAAGTCACCCTCCCCCAAAACTATTTTTTATTTTAATTTTTTAAAATTAATTTTTATTGGAGTATAGTTGCTTTAAAATGTTAGTTTCTACTGTAAAGCAAAGTGAATCAGCTACACGTATACATATATCCTGTCTTTTTAAAATTTCCTTCCTAAAAACTTTTATTTGATTGGTGTTATGGGTGTTGGGAGAACACAGTTATAAATGTAGTTCACCAACTACAACCACATGGTCAGTTGCAGAAACAAAGACTAAGAGTTATGAGTATTCTTTCCTTATTTTGATATGTTTGTATATAATGATGATTAGTTTTATGTGTCAGCTTGGTTAGGCCATGTTGCCCAGATATGTTATAAAATATCCTGGATGTTTCTATGAGGGTGTTTTTAGATGATGTTAACATTTAAATCATTGCATGTGGAGAAAAGCAGATTACTCTCTGTGATGAAGATGAGTCTTATCCAGTCAGTTGAAGGCCTGAGTAGCACAAAAGTCTGATCTACCCTAAGCAACAGAAAATCCTGCAGGAAACAGTCTTCAAACTTGAACTATCAGATTGGCTCTTTGGTCTATAGACTTGAATTGCAGTAATGGCTCTTTCCTGGGTCTCCAGCCTGTCAGCTCACCATGCAGTTTTATACTCTCAAGCTTCAATTGTGATTTGAACCAATTCCCTAAAGTAAATCTTTTTCTCTTTCTTTATATATCAAATTGGTGTTCTGTTTCTCTGGAGAACTCTATCACAGATTTGGGGAGTGTGAAGTGAGGTGCTGCTGTAACAAATATAAAGAAAATTTGAAAATGGCTTTGGAACTGGGTAATGGTTGCAGGCTGAATGAGTTTTGAGGTGCATGCTAAAAAAGCCTACACTGCCTTGAAGAAACTATTATTAGAAATATGGTGAGATGTTGGTGAGATCTCAGAGATGAGGAACATATTATTGGAAAGTTGAGGAAAGGGAATCCTTGCTATAAAATGCAAAAACTTGGCTAATTGGTGTTCTACTGTTTTGTAGGAAGTAGAAGTCAAAAGTGATGAATTTGGATATTTATCTGAGGAGATTTCTTAGTAAAGTATTAAAGGTATAGCCTCGTTTCTCCTTGCAGCTCATTATAAAATGCAAGAGAAGAGATACATTAAGGAAACTTGTTTGGTTAAAAAAAAAAAATAGAACTTGAAGATTTGGAAAATTACCAGCTTATCCATATTGTAAAAACATGAGGAAATGCTCTGGAGAGAACACCCAGGGTGTGGCTGGAAACCCATTTGATAAAGAGATTATGGATATGATTCACAGATCTAAGCAGGCATCTCAGCAGAAGCCAGGAATAGAGGTGAGGTTACATTGGCAGGAATACTGCCAACTTGGGAACAATGACATTGCAAAATGGAAACCTCTGTACTTGTGGGTCAGTAGAGCTGTCCAGCATGTATTGTCTTGGGAGGAAAAGGGAAGGATGATCCTGAAGCCTGAAGAGATAGGCAGAGAAGCTGCTCCCACCACTGGTCCAAAGGCTACAGGTCCAGGGGACAAGCCTCTTACCATCTTGGTTTCAGTGCGTTAGTCACTTCCCGCCCAGTGACAAGTGACAAGGCTGCTATGCAGGGCTCAGAGGCAAAGTCAGAACCTGAGGCCAAAGGGATTCAAGAAGGGGTATCAACTCAGTGGGCCCAGAGGTCAGATAAGTGTGCCAAAGAGGATAATTCTAGAGCTTTAAAGACAGAGGGGAAGGAGAGGGTAGAATGAATGGAGAGTAGCATTGACATATATACACTGCCATGTTAAACAGGGAGCCCAGCCTGGTGCTCCATGATGACCTGGAAGAATGAGAGGGAGACTCAAGGTGGAGAGGATATATGTATATGTATAGCATGAGGAGAAGGGGACGACAGAGGATGAGATGGCTGCGTGGCATCACTGACTTGATGGACATGAGTTTGGGTGAACTCCGGGAGTTGGTGATGGACAGGGAGGCCTGGCGTGCTGCGATTCATGGGGTCGCAAAGAGTCGGACACGACTGAGTGACTGATCTGATCTGATAGCTGATTCATGCTGTTGTATAGCGGAAACCAGTGCAACATTATAAAACAATTATCCTCTAATTAAAAAAAATCCATACAATGGAGTACTATGCAGCTGTTCCTCCGTAGAAGTATTACAGCTATAAAAAGCAATAATAGAATTCAAACATCACCATTTTGCACTTCTAAAAATGAAAGGTTCTAAACAATGATCATAAATGACTGTTAACACTACAAAAAGCGAAAAAAATCAGACATTATATGTCTCCTCATGGAAGCTTATGAAACGGTTAGGAAAATATCAAAATCCAAAATGTGGGAAACTATATAGTAGAGATGACTTGATTTTCTTCAAGAAATAAATTGTAAGGAAAAACAGAGAAAGGGAAAGGAAAACATATAGATTCAAAAATATTAAAGATTCAGATCATGTTTAAAGTTTTAGAAACAGGTCGTGACGACGGTAGTACTACATTGTGAATGTTATAATGCCACTGAACTGTACACTTAAATGGTTAAAATCACGAATTTTACATTACACATTTTTTACCACAGTGAACTTTCTTAAAATTAAAAAAAGTCTATTGGAACTTGCCTTGCTTGGTTTTGGACTTGCTTGGTGTATCCCCTTTTTTCTTTCTGATTCTCCCTTTGGAATGAGAAAGTCTGTCTTATGCTTGTTTCACCATTGTATTTTTTTTTTCTGTTTCGTTTTCTTTTTTTTTTTTAGATTTATTTATTATAATTGGAGGCTAATTACTTTACAATATTGGGTGGTTTTTGCCATACATTGACATGAATCAGCCAATTTTATAAGCATATAATTTGTTTGATTTCACAGGTTCACAAAGAGAAATTTTGCCCTGGGATGAATCATACTTTGAGTTTCACAGATACATGATTTAGTTGATATTTAGGTGTAAGTTTGGATTGCTGTTGATGGAATGTGATTGTATTTAGAGTAAAGGCCTCTGAAGAGGAAATTTAAGATTTTTAAGCAAAGTCACATGGATGGAATGCTCATCTAATAGGATTTACAAAAGGAAGAGACACCAGGAGTGTGCATGCATGCAGAAAGAAACACGTGAGGGCACAGCCAGGTGCAAGTCAAAGGAAGCAGCCTCAGGAGAAATCACAGCTGCTAACACCTTGATCTTGCACTTCTAAACCCTGGAAATTACTGGGAACATACATTAGTGTAGTTTAATTTTCCCAGTCTGTGTTTTTTGCTATGGCATTTTAGAAGATTACCAGTAGCATCAGCATCACTTGGGGACTTGCTGGAAAGGCAGATTCTACTGGATTATAAACTGCATGGGCTGGATCTCAGCATTCTGTAGTCTTGCACATCTTCTGAGTGACACTGACTGACACAAATAAAGTTTGAGAAGCACTGGAGTTGTCTGCTCAGGTTGCCATCATGAAAACCACAGAATAGATGGCTTACACAGCATGAACTCACTTTCTCACAGTTCTGAAGGCTAGAAATCCAGGATCAGTTGGACTGCTAGACTGATCAGTTTCTGGTGAAGCCTCTTTCCTTGGCTTGTAGCTTGTCCACCTTTTCTCTGTGTGCTCACATGGCCTTTTTCTCAACAGATGCCCAGAGAGTGACCTAAATGCTCCTTCCTCCTCTTATAAGGATACCAATCCCATTAAATCAGGGCCTACCCATATGACCTCATTCAATCCAAAGGACGTCCCCAGTGGCCCCATCTCCAAATACCATCACACCGTGAGGGAGAGAACCTCAACATATGAGTTTTGGTAGGGACACAGTTCAGTCCATAACAACCACTGGCCTAGGGAATGATTGTAGAAAAACAAGCCTTCCAAACCTGAGCCTTGGGGGCACTTCATATTTAGATATGGAAATAGTGAAAAGGAGCATCCAGATAGACAGAAGAGGGGTAGCTAGTGAGGGAATAGGAACATCACTAGAGTCTGGGTCTTGGAAAGCCAAGTAACTTATGTGTAACAAGGAGGAGAGAATGATGCATTTGGAAACAATGGTACTGACAGATCAAGGAAAATGAGACCTGAGAATGGACACTGGGTTTCACAATGCAGGCTCATTATTGGTCTTGGCAAAAGCAGTCTAATTGGATGATGGAGGCTAATGCCTAACTGGAATGGGTTAGAGAGAAATAGGAGGAGAAGGATTACAGATATAACATGCAGACATTTTCTTTAAGAAAGGGGAGCAGAGAAACAGGCTGATAGTTGGAAGAAGATGTAGGATTATGAGAGTTTTATTTTTAAGAGAAGTTACACCATGTCTGTTTTCTGATAGAAATAATTCTGGAAGACAAAAAACAAAATGTTTCAAGTGAGAGAGGACAGAATTTCTAGAAGGATAGCCTTGTGCAGATGGGATGAAATGGGGACTGATGAACAACTGCAGCTACTGGTCTTCACAGCATGCAACAGAGCAAGGAAAGGAATATTTATAATCAATAGAGAAGTTAGACTTTCACAACATAGTCAAGAAGTGAAGTTGCTCAGTCATGTACAACTCTTTGAGATGCCATGGACTATAGCCTACCAGGCTCCTCCGTCCATGGCATTTTCCAGGCAAGAGTACTGAAGTGCCATTTCCTTCTCCAGGGGATCTTCCCAACCTGGGGCTAGAATCCGGGTCTCCTGCATTGTGGGCAGACACTTTACTTTCTGAGCCACCAGGGAAACCCCTAACATAGTCAAACGTTGGCCTTTTAATGTTCTGATTGCCACTAGATTCACTGGTCTTTAAATATTATAAAAGATCAGTTTATATATTTAAAAACTTGCCAGTGGTTTGGGAAATTTAATGCTGAATTCCTCTTGTTATGAGATACATATACATCTTATGATTACATTCTGTTTGAACACTGCAAATGGACATAACATATTTGCATATGGGAAATGTAATTAGCTTGCTGAAGAATAATTTTAAACTAGAGAAGCAGTCAACTTAGTGAGTCAAAAGTAGATTGCCAAATCAGTCAACAGATTTGGAGATACTATCTGGAAATTTCTTTGCTGGGGTTATGTGGCTTCAGCTATTTTGTTAATTTAGTTTTAGTTTTTTAGCTAGCAATATTAAATTTTACTCTTGAATTTTGTTTGTCTTTAAAACCCTAATAAGAAAAAGGAAAATGTTCATTCAAGGGCAAAAGAAACAACTCTGATGAGCCTGTTTACTGGGAGAGAACAGTCAATATTTTGTTGCAGCACATTTCTTATATTTCATTTTGAAGGTTTTATGATGCTTTTAACATGGACCAGAGAACATACACCACTGCAAAATAAAATCCTTCATAGTATATATTTCCCTTTGGTAATATCCCTTTACACATATGTTGCTCAATGGCTATCATTAAGTATTAGCAGATGTAAAATGTACTCTCCTTTCCCTTTCTCTTTCCCCTTCCTCTTTTAATTAGTTCTAAACTCATAAGGAGGAAAAGGGGACGACAGAGGATGAGATGGCTGGATGGCATCACCGACTCGACGGACGTAAGTTTGAGTGAACTCTGGGAGTTGGTGATGGACAGGGAGGCCTGGCGTGCTGCGATTCATGGGGTTGCAAAGAGTCAGTCACGACTGAGCAACTGAACTGAACTGAACTGAAACTCATATTTAAATTGATAGAGGTGCTGTTCTGTGCCAAGTTGCTTCAGCTGTGTCTGACTCTGTGTGACCCAATGGACTGTAGCCCGCCATGGGATTCTCCAGGCAAGAATACTGGAGTGGGTGGCCATGCCTTCCTCCAGGGGATCTTCCTGACACATGGACCGAACCCATGTCTCTTTTGTCTCCTGTATTGGCAGATGGGGTCTTTACCACTATCGCCACCTGGGAAGCCCAAATTGATAGATATGGGGCTGCCACTGACCCAAGAAGAAGCTGACACAGAAGGAACCAGTAAACCAGTCAGCTAATTCTTTCCATTTAATATTGAAATCAAAGTCGACATTTAAGGCAGAAAATTTGGGACAAATAAGATTTTTCTCTAAGAGAGAAAGAAAGAAAAAGAGAAACTTCAGGGTAGAACTGAATAAGAGTTAGGAGTATTAGATGATTATAAATGGTTCTAAGAAAGAGCTAGCGGGACCTATCACCTACCTAGCTGTGCTTAGCTCCAAGAGAAGAGCACATCAAGTGGGTGTCTGAGAGGAGACCTGGATCCCTGGGAAATGGTGGCCTTCTTTAGCTTTCTTGTGCCTTCATGAATGTAGAACTAGCTATGTGCTGAGTTCAGGCAGAAAGTTCCTACATAAATCCCCAGATTTCCTGTGTTTGCAGTGTATGGGAAAAGAGCATCAGACTCTTTTGCTGAGGGGATGATGATTCAGTGGACACAAAAGAGCCTCATAGTTGTCATAAGATGATAGTGTGGCAACAAGCAGCGTGGGACATTCTGGTATTGAGCAGGTGAGATAAAACGGCTCACTAGACACCAGTGTGAAGGGGTGATGAGGGCCAAGAGTCAGCCGGCCCAGGTATGTCTCTCAGACACCAATAAGAAAAGACACTAACCAAAGAAAAAATATCTCTCTCTGCTCCCTTGACTATATGTAAGAATCCCACCCCACTAGGACTTAGATCATAACCATTGGAGGGGAGGAAGGAGGAAGTAGAGAAACACTTATTTGACTGAGTTGAGAGTTGAAATGAGGGTGTTTACTCATAAATGACAAAAATGGTTTTCTGTTTTTGGGGAGAAAGGGTGTTAAGATTAAATTCAGTTATTGAAAAATAAGTAATGCTTATAGTCTTTGTATATATAAGTATATGTCTTATGATTTCACACCCCAGTGTGAAACAGTGGAAACAATGGTAGACTTTATTTTTTGGGGCTCCAAAATCACTGCAGATGGTGACTGCAGCCATAAAATTTAAGACACTTGCTCCTTGGAAGGAAAGTTATGACCAACCTAGACAGCATATTAAAAATCAGAGATATTACTTTGCCAACAAAGGTCCATCTAGTCAAGGCTATGGTTTTGCCAGTAGTCATTCATGGATGTGAGAGTTGGACTGTGAAGAAAGCTGAGCGCAAAAGAATTAATGCTTTTGAACTGTGGTGTTGAAGACTCTGGAGAGTCCCTTGGCCTGGAAGGAGATCAAACCAGTCAATCCTAAAGGAAATCAGTACTGAATATCATTGGAATGAATGATGCTGAAGCTGAAGCTCTAATACTTTGGCCACCTCATGTGAATAACTGACTCATTTGAAAAGACCCTGATGCTGGGAAAGATTGAAGGCAGGAGGAGAAGGGGACGACAGAGGATGAGATGGTTAGACAGCATCACTGACTCAGTGGACATGAGCAAGCACTGGGAGTTGGTGATGGAAGCCTGGCGTGCTACAATCCATGGGGTTGCAAAGAATTGGACATGACTGAGTAACTGAATTGAACTGAACTGAACTGATTGAACACCTTTAAACTGTATGTGGTCTATTTTACAAACCATTTGAGTTAAAAAGGTCGGTTAATTTTCCAGCTGTTTCATCTGTTTAATCCCTTTCCACTTCCTGAAATTTCACAAATAATCCAATTCTCAAAGTAACACTGATTTGTTCGGGTATAATTAGACATAACTATATGCCTATTCCTAATCCTGTGGGGGATCCCAACCCCTTCCTAATATTTCCAAAGGGGCTTGGTGGAGGTAGGCTCAGATTATATTTTTCCAGGTCATCTCTTGCTCAAATTTCCTGCTTCAGTTGGCACAACTATTTTCTCAACTAATGCAATTTTGTTTTTTTAGTATGTCAGGTTTTCATTGAAGTCATAGAAAGTACTTAAAGCAATTAAAGCACAGCACAGTACAGGCAGTAACTTTAAATATGAGATGTTCCATCTGTTTATGTCCTGATGTGAACTTTTCCCTTAGAGTTCTATTTTATTGTTGTCCTACTACCTTTTTTTCCCCCCTTTTTTTAGCCATGCCCCATGGCATGTGAGATCTTAGTTCCCTGACTAGGGATTGAACCCGTGCCACCTGCAGTGGCAGCTTGGAGTCTTAACCATTGGACTGCCAGGGAAGTTCCTTGTGGCCTACTATTCACTATCTTTTCACAGTCTTTCCCCATAGCTCTCCATTCTGAATCCTATATTTCTATAACTCACTATTCACACACTTAGTATTTCTGAATCAATTTTTATCTATTCATTTGGATGTGTGATACCATGTAAACATACCAATGATATATTTATTCATCTAAAATAATTAGAGCTCAACTTAATACCACAAATTTAACTTGTGTAATTCCATGATTTTTAAATTTAAAAATTATGACCTCCTAGCTTAAGTAATTTTACCAGTTGACTTCTAAAAAGTCCTGGGAAAAAAGAATCATTACTCAATTAACTTTAAAAAAGTATTTCAATTTCCATTGAGTTTAAATATATATGGAATACAAAGAGATCACTTTATATATTTGCATAAAAATATTGTCATTTTCATTAGCTATTTCCAAGGGTTAAATTCTGAAGCATAAAATTCCAATCTTTCTGCATCTCCTATAATACCAACTTAGAAGGCCCTATAATCTTCTTCCCCCCATCCATCTATGAGAAAGCTCTTTTTCAAAGCTCAAGGAAGTGCCACATCTTTGGTGAATCACTATAAATCACAATGTCCCAAACATTTGGGGTACATGTATGTGCAGTACATGTATGTGTAGTACAAACATAATTTTGTTCTCTAAATATTCTCCTGGGTGTGAACTCTTGTGTAACCATGCTATAGCTTAAATTTTTAATAGGTGCTTTTTAAGTTGTAGTTGCCTGCACATAAAACCAAGAACATGATATGCACTCCGTAGATTTTTTTTTATAAATTTCATCAAACATTAGTTATAGCATACTGCAATTTCGCCAATGTTCAAAGACTAAAACTCCAACCTATACTTAGAATGATTACATACATACATTTTTGCTTGGTAAGATAGTTTTTTTTTTTGCCTTTTTTTGGGTATAATTTATACAGAGTCAAATGCTCAGATACTAAGTTTCGTGAGTTCTGACAACCTATGCCTCATACAATCTATGCCCTTGCCCCTAAAAAGATATATACTTCCATCACTCCAGCTAATTCTCTTATGCACTCCCCATAGGGGCAACTCCTATTCTTATTTTTATCACCATATATTACCTTGGCTTTCCTAGAATATCAAACACACAGAATTATACCGTACGTATGTTTCATGTCTGCCTTCTCTCACACAGCATAATGTGTTTTGAGATTCACCCCTGTTGTTGTAACAGAAATTTATTCTGTTTTACTTCTGAGGAATATCTCATCGTGTAAATGTACCACACTTTGCTTCTCCATTTTCTTATTGATGGTCATTTGGGTTTTCCAGTTTGGGACTATTAAGAATAAAGCTCCTGAGGATAATTTTTGTACATCATTTTGGACACATGCATTTTTGTTTGGTTGTTTTTTGTCTAAGATATCCTAGATATCTCTACAGAGGAATTGCTGGGGCATAGTATGGATATGAGTTTAACTCTATAAGAAACCACTAAGCAAACCGGTGTTTGTAAAATGGTTATCATCTTGCATTGTTAAAGCAATGTTAGGGATTTGAGGTGTTCAGTATCTTTGCCGTGTTGTTTAACTTAGCCACTCTTAAGTGTGTACCAGTATCTCACTGTGGTTTGAGTCTGCATTTTCCTAATGAATAATCCTGTTTGGGGGCTTCCCTTGTGACTTAGTGGTAAAGAATCTGCCTGCCAATGCAGGAGATGTGGATTCACTCCCTGGGTTGGGAAGATCCCCTGGAGAAGGAAATGGCAACCCACTTCAGTGTTCTTGCCTGGGAAATTCCATGGACAGAGGAGCCTGGTGGGCTACAGTCCATAGGGTTGCAAAAGTGTTGGATACAACTTAGCAACTAAATGACAACAACAATCCTATTTTCATAAACTTGCCGCTCATTTTCACATGTTTTCATTTCATATGTATATGACAGTTTAGATATCCTCTTACAAAAAACGTGTTCAAGTCTTTTGCCATTTTTCGGTTGACTTGGGTTTCTTTTCTCACTGACTTATGTGAATGTTTGCACTTTCTAAAGACAAGTCTTTGCTTAGATGTTTTGCAAATGTTTCGTCACACTTGCTGAGTTGGCTTTTCACTCTGCTAATGTGTTTTTTGATAAACAGAACTTCTTAATTTTAATACAGTTAAATTTATCATTCTATTCTTTGATAGTTTGTGTTTTTGTCTCTTTTCAAGAATTTTTGTTTGCAGTTCTGAAGGGAGTCTCCTGTGTCTTACTCTAATATATACACATATATATATTTGCTTATTGTCCACTTAGATCAGCAATCCATCTGGGATTGATTTTTTGATAAAGGGTTATGAAGGAGTCAAGACCAGTTGTTTTCCATATGGATATCCAATTGTCCCAGCACTATTTGTTGAAAGGTTATCATTTCTCCTCCAAACTTTACCGACATCTTGCCATAAATTAGGTGACGGTATATATGTGGCTCTTTCTGGACTTGCCTTTCTATCTTGTTGGTTATTTTCTCTCTTCTTTTACTATTTTAAACACTATTGCTTTCTCATAGGTCTTTGAAATATCTGGTGGTAGAAGTCTTTCTTGAAATGTGTGCTTGCCTTGAATATTCTTATCTTTTATATTTCTTTGTGAATTTTTAGAATTATTACTGTTGATTAAAAAAAATGAACATAAATTTTCTAGGACCTTCATTAGAATTTCATTGAATCTAGACATTAATTTGAAGAAAATTGACATCTTTACATTATTGAGTCTTCCAGTCCATGAACAGAATCAATTAACTATAGCTACGCTAATGCTATGTTACAACAATCCCAAAATTTAGTGGTTTAAAATAAGACTGTCAATTACTGTTACAGATGTGGTTCCGGGCAGGGCTGTGGTGACTGGAATGAGTCATCACCACATGATTCTGCTCCACCTGCCTCTCATTCTGCTGAAACAGGTAGGTAGACCAGGACATAGCCTTCTCCTGGCAATGGTAGAAGTGCAAGAATGCAAGGGTAATTGCACAAGTCTGTTTCAAGCTACTGCTTGAAATTCATCAGCTAAAATTGTATTTACACAAATAAGTCATTTGGCTGAGTCCAGAGTCTAGGGTAGAAACATTAAACTTCTCCAGCTTTGGTGGGGGTACAGCACGTACATAACAAAATGTTTCAGCATCAGGTTGGTTGAGTAATTGAGTTTTCATCTAGGAAATACATCAGTCTAGGCAAGCTAGGATTCCTGTTTTTATGACTAAGATTTGGTTTTGTCAAAGCTGCAAAATCCTTGGTGTACTAGAATGTTCCAACATTCTTTTTAGACCCCCATCATAGCCCTGAATGTTTATTTCATAAATAGAAAGAGTTCATGTTTCCCCAGTTCTGCTTTAATTCATTTTATCTTTTAAAAGGTAAATTTCAAGCATTTCCAACCTAGTTTGCTTCTGTCTGCTTGCCCTCTTTTTCTAGCTACAGTCAAACTAGAATTTTTAAATTGTTAAAATTGGCTGAGCAATCTGGAATCTGTAGGACTTCTCCATTTCCTGTCTACCTCCAGTCTGATTTCAATGCTCATTCAGATCATTCATATAAAAAAATAGTCATTGTCGCATTGTTTCTGATAGCAAAATTACAAAATGCAGACTCTTATTTTTCACACTACGAAATATTATTTGGCAATAGAAATTAACGAATATTATCTACATATGTCAACATGTATAAATGTGAAAAATAAAATATTGAATAAAATAGCAACTGCAAAAGAATACACTGAGTATGATGCCATTTATATACATTGAAGAAGTGTAAAACAGTAATCTATCATCTTGTGAATGGAAGTTAAATAGACAGGCAGGTGTGCAAACAACACTCACCAACTCCAGGGGCTGAGAGCATTGGCTGTTTCTTTAATGTTTTTAGTTTTAAAAAAACATGAATAAGAAACAAACAAGACAGTGTTAACATCTCTTAGATCACAGGGACCAGTAGATACGTGGGTATTTTTCATAAATTTGTATTTTCTCTTGGTTTGAAATATTTAATTGAGGGACTAAAATTTTGAAAAATAAACATTTAAGACATAATTCTATGATTGTACTTCACCTCCTTTCTTCAAATGCTCACTACTCGTTTTAACATTAACCCCTAGATGGTCATTGATGTTTTGTTTATATATCTTTAACTTGGAGCTCCCTTTATAGCCAGAAGATGATGGTGCACTGAGTATTCTTTATGGAGAGCAGGATAGTATGACATTAAAAACTCTCAAATATTCTGTTGATGTGCCTCTTCCAGGAATGGACATGTAAGAACACTAGAGCTATCTCAGAGTCTGAATCTGAGTAGGACATGAAGTATTGTTTCTGACTGACATATACTTGGTTTGTCAGTGAATATTTTATGGTTGGATGCAGAGTACTAATTTTTTTTTTCATAATTTGCAAGCATATAATGCATAGCTAAACAGATTTGGGGCTTGAATTCTCAGTGAATGCTGGCAAGTCTTTTCATGAGTAGATGGAAGCTTGATTCAGTATGATCTACAATGAGAAGGTGCTGTTCCATGGAGATTTGCTGTTTTGTGTTTTGTCTAGCTCCTTTCCCACTGTAGTCTCCCCTCTACCAGATTTTAAATTTGCTTCCTGACAACAAGGCAATTATTGGGTTAAGACCTGATGACTTTTATAGAAGGCTTTCAAATACGATGTGGAATAAATCCATAGATAAATTAACAAATGATTTAAAATACCCTCTGTATTATTAGTGTCAAATATTGTTTGTGTTGAATATTATTTATTATAAAAAGGTTATTTAAATAATGTGAAATGAATATTTAAATGAGATTTTATCCATTATTTTATTACCATAGCACACAAGTATATGTAGAGCCACATACCTTAGGTTGGAGAAGGCAATGGCACCGCACTCCAGTACTCTTGCCTGGAAAATCCCATTTTCCAGGACAGAGGAGCCTGGTGAGCTGCAGTCCATGGGGTCGCGAAGAGTCGGATATGACTGAGCAATTTCACTTTCACTTTTCACTTTAATGCATCGGAGAAGGAAATGGCAACCCACTCCAGTGTTCTTGCTTGGAGAATCCAAGGGGCAGGAGAGCCTGGTGGGCTGACGTCTATGGGGTCACACAGAGTTGGACACGACTGAAGTGACTTAGCAGCATACCTTAGGTACACACACATTCTATAGAGCAACAACTGTAGTGAATGTTTTATATTTTGCAAGATTTATTTACTATCCTGCTTCATAGGCTCTTAAAGTATATTTTAATGTGTCATTTTTTATTCTACTGATTGACTAGGTTGGCTAAAATCTGACTTGGTTACTCATTCTCCAACTCTTAATTCTCTTTTTCAATTACATGCATTTTTACTTTTAAATATAGTAGTAGTTCATCAATATGAAATTCTAAGCTAATTTTATGTAAGTAAAATTTTCTAAATATCTGAGGCATATGCATTTTAGTACCCACATTTTTTGGCATTTTATCTATATTAAAATAGTTTTAAAATGTTCTATGCTCTTTGATGCATCCTCAAAGTGAGGATAATGAACATATTTTGTTGATAAATTTCCATGATCTTTTAAGGAGCAATAATTGCACTGCATAGATTAGTAATTCTGTTCTGCATTTTAATTTTCACCTCACTCTGCCTGTGTCAGTTTACTTTTGATGAGATTTTTGCTAACTCTATCCAAGGCTGAATGTTTCTTCTTCTATTTTCTTCTAATTTACTTTGGGTTGAAGAAACAGATAAAAAATCTTATCATGACTATACATTAGTAAGTGTGCATATGGCACCATTTGAAGAAAGCTTAAGAAACAGATATCACAAGATATTTGTCACTTTTTTTTGGATTACCTTTTTGACTCTCTTGTTCAGATACTGCTTTAGAAGAAGTGAGTTGCATGCACTGATACAAGTTTTTGAAATACACATTTTAAAAAATTGCATAGATTCCTGATTCAAGTTGCCTTTTAATAATTATTATACATGAACAAGCAGTGTGTACAGCTAAACAGTAACATTCCTACCGTTAGAAAAAATCTTTATAGAAAAATTAACAAGATGATATTTGACAAGACTCTAGGTGCTGTGGTATTAAAAACCCAAATAGTATTCTCACATGGTTATTTCCAAGGAAATGCATCACACACTGTGATTGTAAAATGCTCTTCAAATTGGCTACAGCCTACATTAGATGCATTTCCCTCTGTCCTTGCCCTGACAATTCTAAAAGTGAGATAGCATCAACATAAATATTTCTACCACATCAAGCCACCAGCTTGATTACATCTTCAGTTCAGTTCAGTCGCTCAGTCCTGTCCAACTCTTTGAGACGCTATGGACTGTAGCACGACAGGCTTCCCTGTCCATCACCAACTCCCAGAGCTTACTCAAATTCATGTCCATTGAGTCCGTGATGCCATCCAACCATCTCATCCTCTATCGTCCCCTTCTCCTCCAACTTCAGTCTTTCCCAGCATCAGGGTCTTTTCAAATGAGTCAGTTCTTTGCATCAGGTGGCCAAAGTATTGGAGCTTCAGCTTCAGCATCATTCCTTCCAATGAATACTCAGAACTGATCTCCTTTAGGATGGACTGGTTGGATCTCCTTGCTGTCCAAGGGACTCTCAAGAATCTTCTCCAACACCACAGTTCAGAAGCATCAATTATTCAGTGCTCAGCTTTCTTTATAGTCTAACTCTCACATCCATACATAACTATTGGAAAAATCATAGCTTAGACTATATACCTTTGTTGGCAAAGTAATGTCTCTGCTTTTTAATATGCTATCTAGGTTGGTCATAGCTTTTCTTCCAAGGAGCAAGCATCTTTTAACTTCATGGCTGCAGTCACCATCTGGAGTGATTTTGGAGGTCAAGAAAATAAAATCTCTCACTGTTTCCATTGTTTCCCTGTCTATTTGCCATAAAGTGATGGGACCAGATGCCATGATCTTAGTTTTTTCAATGTTGAGTTTTAAGCCAACTTTTTCACTCTCCTCTTTCACTTTCATCAAGAGGCTCTTTAGTTCTTCTTTGCTTTCTGCCATAAGTGTGGTGTCATTTGCATATCTGAGGTTACTGTTATTTCTTCTGACAATCTTGATTCCAGCTGTGCTTCATCCAGTCCGGGATTTTTCATGATGTACTATGCATATAAGTTAAATAAGCAGGGTGACAAGATGCAGCCTTACATACTCCTTTCCCAATCTGAAACCAGTCTGTTGTTCCATGTCCAGTTCTAACTGTTGCTTCTTGACCTGCACAGAGCTTTCGCAGGAGGCAGGTCAGGTGGTCTGGTATTCCCATCTCTTGAAGAATTTTCCACAGTTTGTTGTGATCCACACAGTCAAAGGCTTTGGCATAGTCAATAAAGTAGAAGTAGATGTTTTTCTGGAACTCTTGGTTTTTCGGTGACGCAACAGATTTTGGCAATTTGATTTCTGGTTCCTCTGCCTTTTCTAAATCCAGCCTGAACATCTGGAAGTTCATGGTTCATGTAATGTTGAAGCCTGGCTTGGAGAATTTTGAGCATTACTTTGTTAACATGTAAGAAGACTGCAATTGTGTCATAGTTTGAGCATTCTTTACACCTTGGCTTTAGCAAAATGGAAGGTATTCTTCAAAATCATTTAATATAATAAAAGTCTGATTTTATAGATTGGAAAACATGATTGGAAGGGATATAAATAAGAATTTTTCTGATAAAAATCCAGAAACATTAATGTGTTTTCTTTCTTTTTTTTTCTATATTTATTCAATTATTTTATGCAGTGTCTTTCATTTGCTATTAAGCAGAATGGGTAGGCTGTGATTCTATGGTTTGGAAAATCAGACAGATTCCCTTGATAAACTATGACACCTTATATTTGTTTGAAGTTGAAAATATTTTTGAATTATAATTTAGAATGCTCAAAAATTTTGAAAAATTAAAAAAAATGGGGGAAGGAAATATGTGAGTAGAAAGCCTTGAATGCATTATCATCTCAAAGGCATAAGAGAAGTAATTATTCTGGATATGGCTACAGAAGGTCTTCCACCAAAAAAGGGCTTTTGCTTAGACTGAACCTGGAGGATAAGAATGAGGAAGGAATTCAGTTTGCTCTCCCAGATGTTCCAAATGAACACACAGCTTTGAAACTGGCTTCTTTATATTTGAACACTTGTCTTATGACCCAAAAACTGGAGAATCAAGAAAAAGGGAGCAAAGAACAGTCTTGTACCACTCAGCTCTGGCTCAAATTGCCAACATTCATTGGATCATATAAAAATCAAAGGAATTACAGAAAAACATCTAATTCTGCTTCATTGATTATGCTAAAGCCATTGACTGTGTGGATCACA
This sequence comes from Bos mutus, assembly GCF_027580195.1. NCBI lineage: Eukaryota > Metazoa > Chordata > Mammalia > Artiodactyla > Bovidae > Bos > Bos mutus. The sequence goes on along the minus strand of NC_091617.1, from coordinate 34,518,092 downwards.
ACAAACTGTGAAAAATTCTTACAGAGATGGGAATACCAGACCACCTTACCTGTCTCCTGAGAAACCTGTATGCAGGTCAAGAAGCAACAGACCCAGACATGAAACAAAAGACTGATTCAAAACTGGGAAAGGAGTATGTCAAGGCTGTATATTGTCACCCTGTTTATTTAACTTTTTTTTGTGTGTGTGTGTGTAGCAGAGTTTTATTAAAGTATAAAAAGGGACAACTTATTTAACTTTTATGCAGAGTACATCATGCGAAATCCTGGGCAGGATGAATCACAGGCTGAAATCAAGATTTCCAGGAGAAATATCGACAACCTCATATACAAATAATGCCACTCTAATGGCAGAAAGTGAAGAGGAACTAGAGCCTCTTGATGAAGGTGAAAGAAGAGAGTGAAAAAGCTGGCTTAAAACTCAACATTCAAAAAACTAAGTTCATGGCATCTGGTCCTATCACTTCATGGCAAATAGATGGAAGAAAAGTGGAAAGAGTGACAGATTTTATTTTCTTGGGCTCCAAAATCACTGCAGATGGTGACTGCAGCCATTAAATTAAAAGACACTTGCTCTTGGAAGAAAAGCTATGACAAACCTACACAGTATATTAAAAAGCAGAAACATCACTTTGCTCACAAGTTCCATATAGTCAAAACTGTGGTATTTTCAGTAGTTCTGTACAGATATGAAGGTTGGACCATAAAGAAGGCTGAGCACTGAAAATTATGCTTTTGAATTGTGGTGCTGGGAAAGAAACTCTTGAGAGTCCCTTGGACTACAAGGAGATCAAACCAGTCAACCCTAAAGATAACACTGAATATTCATTGGAATGACTGCTACTGAAGCTAAAGCTTGAATACATTGGCCACCTGATGTGAAAAGCCAACTCATTGGAAAAGACCCTGATACTGGAAAAGATTGAGGGCAAGAGGAGAAGGGGGCGACAGAGGATGAGATGGTTGGATGGCATCATCAACTCAATGGACATGAATTTGAGCAAACTCTGGGAGGTAGTGGAGGACAGAGGAGCCTGGCTGCAATCCATGGGGGTAAAATAGGTAGCATGCAATGCTAAGGAAGGTACGGTGAAATTGTATGTCTGACAGGAGGCAATACCTTTTGATAGCAATATTACAATTCATTTAATGAGCTCAAACCAAACTTTACACCATTTGAACCTCTCTACTTCTGGAAATGCTGTCAAAGAAAAGCTCAGGTATAAAAGAAAAAAAAATACTTATAAGAACATGTTCATTTAGGGAATATTCATTATAGAATCAGTTCAGTTCAGTTGCTCAGACATGTGCAACTCTGCGTCCACATGTACTTCAGCATGCCAAGCTTTCCCTGTCCAATACCAACTCCCAGAGCTTGCTCAAATTCATGTCCATGGAGTCAGTGATGCCATCCCACCATCTCATCCTCTGTCGTTCCCTTCTCCTCCTGCCTTCAATCTTTCCCAGCCTCAGGATCTTTTTCCAATGAGTCAGTTCTTCCCATCTGGTGGGCAAAGTATTGGAGCTTCAGCTTCAGCATCAGTCCTTCCATTGAATATTCAGGACTGATTTCCTTTAGGATTGATTGGATTGATCTCCTTGGTCTCTAAGGGACTCTCAAGCATCTTCTCCAACACCACAGTTCAAAACCACCAATTCTTTGGTGCTCAGGCTTCTTTATGGTCCACCTCTCACATCCATGATGACTACTGGAAAAACCATAGCTTTGACTAGACAGACCTTTGTTGACAAAGTAATGTCTCTGCATTTTAATATGCTGTCTAGGTTGGTCATAGCTTTTCTTCCAAAGAACAAGTGTCTTTTAATTTCATGACTGCAGTCACCATCGGCAGTGATTTTGGAGTTCAAGAAAATATAGTTTGTCACTATTTCCATTGTTTCCCCATCTATTTGCCATGAAGTGAAGGGAGCGGATGCCATGATCTTTGTTTTTTGAATGTTAAGTTTTAAGCCAACTTTTCCACTCTCCTCTTTCACTTTCACCAAGAGGATGTTTATTTCTTCTTTACTTTCTGCCATAAGGGTGGTGTCATCTTCATATGAACCTCATCTTCATATCTGAGGTTATTGATATTTCTCCCAGCAATCTTGATTCCAGCTTGTGCTTCATCCAGCCCAGCATTTCACATGATGCATATAAGTTAAATAAGCAGGGTGACAATATACATCCTTGTGGTACTCCTTTCTTAATTTGGAAGCAGTCTCCTGTTCCATGTCTGATTCTAACTGTTGCTTCTTCACCTGCATACAGGTTTCTCAGGAGACAGGGTAAGGTGGTCTGGTATTCCCATCTCTTGAAGAATTTTCCACAGTTTGTTGTGATCCACACAGTCAAAGGCTTTGGCATAGTCAATAGAGCAGAAGTAGATGTTTTTCTGGAACTCTCTTGCTTTTTTGATGGCCCAGCAGATGTTGGCAATTTGATCTCTGGTTCCTCTGCCTTTTCTAAATGCAGCTTGAACATCTGGAATTTCTCAGTTCACCTACTGTTGAAGCCTGACTTGGAGAATTTTGAGCATTACTTTGCTAGCATGTGAGATGAATGCAATTGTCTGGTAGTTTGAACATTCTTTGGCATTGCTGGCTTCCCTGGTAGCTCAGCTGAGTAAAGAATCTTCCTGCAATGCAGGAGGCCCTGGTTCAATTTCTGGGTCATGAAGATCCCCTGGAGAAGGGATAGGCTACCCACTCCAGTGATTTTGGTCTTCCCTGGTGGCTGAGGTGGTAAAGAATCCACGTGTAATGCAGGAGACATGGTTTCAGTCCCTGGGTTGGGAAGATCCCCTGGAGAAGGGAAAGGCTACCCACTCCAGTATTCTGGCCTGGAGGATTCTATGGATTGTTTAGTCCAAGAGGTCTCAAAGAGTCTGACATGACTGAGTGACTTTTACTTTCACTTTTCTTTGGGATTGGAATAACAACTGACCTTTTCCAGTCCCGTGGCCACTGCTGAGTTTTCCAAATTTGCTGGCATATTGAGTGCAGCACTTTCACAGCATCATCATAGAATAGATACAATTAACTTAAATATACAGTAAAAGGGTAATGTTTAATTATATTAAGGTCTGTAAAGCATGAGATATTAAAATAATTATGAAAGCATCACAGTGATATGAAGATTATAAGTACAATCTGAGAATTTTTAAAGTTAAGCTTCTCATTCTCTTCTGTTCAGCTATCCATTGCCATTAGAATCAACTGATTCACAATCTGTAGTCATTGGATTCTCCTTCATTTCTTACTGTGCACTGATGGCAGCCATTTAAATGCTCAAAACTTAGATTCCAAAGAGTCAGTTTATGTCAGTTAATCCTACGTAAAAAGTTCTTTTCCCATTTTTTTTAATATTACCTGGATTAAAAAAAAATCATACCAGATGCCCTTCACATTTGAAGCACAAATAAAAGCAAATATCTTTTGTATATAGCCTTAGCAAACAATGTTAATTTGCTTATGGCTGTGAATAAGAATGTTAAACATGAATCAAAACATAAAAACAAGTAAATTTTAAGTAGCACCAGTACTGGAAATCTAAAAAATAAAAATTATCCTCACTAAAGAATGCATAAGGAATTTTTAAATTTCCCTTTGTGCTTTGTGCTTCCTGAGAAATGAGGAAAGACAAGGAAGGCTGTTTGTCAATGAACTGCATGTACCATGATGAGAAAACCCTGCTCATCTAACAACTTAGAATGGTTTAGCTCCTGGTTACTAAACCTGTCTCACAAGCAAAATAAATTAGGTGTGCAAATAATAATCAGAATCCTGCTTCTAATGATATGTCTTAAAAAATAAGTAAGCTAGAAAATAATAGAACATTTAAAAAATCTTTCATAGTGTTTGTTCTACTAGCCTTGGGGAGATGGACCAAGGTATTACCAACCTAATGCTGGAATAAAGGGTAAAATGGGGAACTGATAAACAGGAACTTTCAACTAAATTGGATGTCACCCTGAGACCTCACTTACCCTCTTTACTTTCTACTGAACACTCCAGATATACAAAAATAAACAAGCCATAGTAGAGGTAAAACAAAACTTATCTGTCACTGGAGGTCACCTCCTCTTCACAAAGAACCCCTGGTACAGAAAATTATGTTTGGGGATCAACTCTTGATGTCACTGCAACCTCCTCTGCCCACGCTGTCTAATAGATATGTCTTTTTACTTTTCAAGGAGTGACATTTTATGTTTAAACAAATGGGAATGCTAAAAAAGTGAGCTAAGCATTTTCCCTGCCCTTAATTCCTCAAATTATTGAAAGATGTGTTTTGTGTCTGAAATAGCTTTCTCTTTGCTCTATCATATTCCCAATTAGATTGTAATTTTTTTCCCTCTAATTCCAAGTTAGACGTACATAGGGACAGCTGCTAATCCGAAAACAGTTATCACCATCTGGCTGAGGTGAACTGTAAAACCCTATTCAAGATTTTCTTGTGTGAGTTCACGGCTTTGTTGAGCTGCTGAACACCGTGCCTTTCTAGACATTTTTTTTTAAGACATTTTATTAAATGTGAAAATAACCTCCATTTAAAAAGCCACTTAGATGTATTTTTTGTTACTTACATTCAAATAAATACCATCTGATTAATGAACTCTATTCTAAAAAAGTGTAAAAAAAGTTTTCCCATTATTTCCAGGTCTTATATTGAAAAGATCTTGCCGTTCAAAGAACTCCAAGCCTGTATGATTCCCACTGGAAGAGGTCCAACAGGAGGAAATGGCATTTTTCGAAGCCAGATATTTTAGATATCATCAATAAATATGCATTAGGAAAACATTGAGATTGTGGCAATACTTAGTCATAATAAAGCACAAGGTCACCACCCTCAGGTTTTATAACTTAATGAAAGCCTGAGGGAGCACAAAGCAAATTGGTATTTTATGCACAAGATTGCAGGCAATCAAAGAGCCTGTAAATGTGGATGAGAGCCAGGAAAATCTGGATGCAATCTAGTTAGCATAGAAGGTGCTGCTTAGAATTCTCAAGGGTGGAGAGATGGGGGAAGAAAAATATGTTTATAAGATAAAAGTGTTTTTCTTGGAGGAAGTTCACTGTGAAATGCCAGTGCCATAATGATGGACACCACAGGCTGGAGAAGATATTGCTTGGAATTAATGTTTTTTAAAAAATCAAAAGATTATTTTATGAAATGAACAAAATATAAAGCAAATAAAAAGGACTGTAGTTTGGATTCTTTGTATATTCATTCATGACAAATTCAAAGATCCTGAGACTATTGCAGGAGTCTTTGAAATGATCTATATTACATGTTTTCAAAGTAAAAATAATGAAAACTCTCCATTAGAATAAGTAGGTCTGGAGGCAATAGCACAGTGTTTAAACTATCATCCTTATAATCAACTAAATCTTAATGTATTAAGCATCTGGACTTTTTTGCTCCACCGGACAAGAAAAAAATAGAGCTAAAGTATTAGGAGAGGAAAATGAACTCATATGTAAGGATGTCAGTGGTACCATATGTTTATGTCAACAAGATGAAATTCTACATGGAGTTAGTGGGATAGCAGAAATAGTCACATCTTTAAGTTTCTTCTATTCCTAATGCTGATTAACTTACTATTCTTTTAATTGCATTGGACAGTTGCAATGTAATTGCAACTAATTGTTGCAGTATCAAAAATACTAAGAAAAAAGTTTTTAAAAATTGCAAAAATTTTTGAAAGAGTATCAGTCCTGCAGTTTACATGGGATATTGCACACATGATGTAACTGTGCCATTGTGCTAGCACAAAGCATGGGAAATCTTGTGACCATAATTTGACAAATCAAAAAAAAAAACCCACAATTTACTATATCTTTTAAAAATCCTTATCTCCATGTAAATTTTAAACTGAATGATGAATACAAAGCTTTTATTAAGACCATTTAAAATTAATCTGAGTGATGAAATTTACAAATAAATTACTATGAATATTGTTAGACATTCTTTGGTATTATTTTAATTATAAACTCTAGTAGAATGTATCATCATGAAGAAATGGCAGCTATGAAAAATTTCAGTGGATTAAAATTGAAATCTATAACAAACTGAGTTGATAAATGAAAGTTGTAGAAAAATGTAAACTTGAAGACAATTTAAATATGAAGCAACAGGAAATACCTTTTTTCTTTTCTTTTATGGAAAAAGTTTCAATGCTTTTATGTGCTAAGTCAGTAACAAATACCATTTAACCTTTTTTTCTCTAACATCAATTTTAATTACAAAATAAACTACAATAATCATGGAGAAATTTATAATAAGAATAAGTCAAAGGAAAAAAGAAATCCCATCATTCAGAGAGAACAGCTATTTAATACTGATATTTACTCTATTTCCTATTTTATTTATATTGTTCAAAACAAAATATTTCAATCATTAATAAAGTGTTGGATCATTTCTTATGTATGTTTTGTACATATGCTTCAGAAGAACTTTTTCTATAATATATCATCCATATATCCTTTTGTAACCAAACCTAGGTTCTGCTGCTTGTCACTCATAAGCCAATGATTTCAGAGGCAAATGTCTATAGAAAGGAAAGATGCTTTAATCATAAATGTCAGCAGGCTGAGGACATAGATGGAGGACTTGTGTCCAGAGATCAGATTCTAGGCAGCCATGATAGCTTTTAAAGGGAAAACTTGGGGAGGAGGGAGAATCTCAGTGAATCATCAAGGCATGAGGCTCGGTTTTGCATCATTTTCCATTGAGTGCAAACTGGCTGATTCTCTCTGCAGACGTCTTGCCTGTGTGATCTGCCTGCATGACTGCTAAGGGGGCTGTTGAGGGTAGAGAGCTAGTCTTACCTCTTTTTATCTAGGGTAAGAATCTACAGGTTAGACATGGCCTAATGTACATTCAGTGGAGAAGGAAATGGCAACCCACTCCAGTACTCTTGCTTGGAATATCCCATGGACGGAGGAGCCTGGGTAGGCTACAGTCCGTGGGGTCGCGAAGAGTCAGACACTGACTGAGCGACTTCACTTTCACTTTTCACTTTCATGCATTAGAGAAGGAAATGGCAACCCACTCCAGTGTTTTTGCCTGGAGAATCCCAGGGATGGAGGAGCTTGGCGGGCTGCCATCTATAGGGTTGGACGGAGTTGGACACGACTGAAGTGACTTAGCAGTAGCAATGTACATTCAGGAGAGCATAAGTCAGGAGTTAGCTTCTTTCTTTGTTTTAACTTTTTATATTATATTAGAGTATAGTTGGGCTTCCCTGATAGCTCAGTTGGTAAAGAAAACATTACAAGTTAGTCGCACAGTCATGTCCGACTCTTTGCGATTCCATAGACTTCAGCCTGTCCCCTTCCTCTGTTCCTGGAATTCTCCAAGCAAGGATACTGGAGTGGGTGGCCATTTCCTTCTCCAGGTTGCCACTTCCTTCCCCAGGTTGCCGTTTCCTTCTCCAGGGATCTTCCCGACCTGGGGATGGAACCCAGATCTCCTGCATTGAAGGCAAATTCTTTACCAGCTGAGCCACAAGAACTCTGCAGTTGGTAAAGAATCCACCTGCAATGTGGGAAACCTCAGTTTGATCCCTGGGCTGGGAAGATCTGCTGCAGAAGGGAAAGGTTACCCACTCCAGTATTCTGGCCTGGAGAATTCCATGGACTAGTCCATGGGATCGCAAAGAGTCGGACACGACTGAGTGACTTTCACACACAGACTATAGCCAATGACAAATGTTGTGATAGTTTTAGGTGCACAGCAAAGCGACTCAGCCATACGTAAACACGTATACATTCTCCCTCAAACTTCCCTCCCATTCACAGGGTGGCACATAACATTAAGCAGAGTTCCTTGCGCTATACAGTAGGGCCTTGTTGGTTATACTTTTAAACATGGCAGTGTGTACATGTTGATACCAAACTTCATAACTATCCCTTCCCCCATGCTTCTCTTCTGGTAACCATAAATCCATTCTCTGAGTCTGTAAGTCTGCTTCTGTTTTGTAAATAAGTTCGTTTGTATCATTTTTTTGTCTACATATAATGGATATCATACAATGCTTCTCTTTCTCTTTCTGACTTCTTCCACTAGAAGGTAGTGTCCATTTCTTAGTGATCTCATTCCTATAATTAGACTCTTTTAAGGTTAGAGGGGAACAGAAACAGGCAAACAGGAAAAAGGTAAAGAGCTTCTTTCACTTCCCCACCATCAAACATCATTCTGCTTCTGGGGGATTAGGGATGAATTCTATCTTCTGTAACTTCTTCATGCTGACATAGGGTGTCATATTCCCAGAGTGATGTATGTCAACTCGGGTTGACATAGCATCTCTTTGCTGACAATTTTAGCTTCCCACTTTACATACATGGGCAGAACAAGGTACAATTATTTTGATGCACACAAAGATATAGATTACAATCAGTAATGTTAATCCCATTCTCTTGAGGCTCATTCTTAGAATTGTACTAGCCATAGACTTAGCACAGCTCAAGACGGAGCAGCTTATGTCATGGCTACAATGTGGTCTTCATATAGTTATCATTTTTTCCTCTAGTGACAGTTATAGCATATTTAAAACAAGTCAGGAATGTTTATCAGACACTGAGTCTGTGACTCTTTTGTCCTAATCATTAATTTCTCAGTTTTGTGCTTGGGGGAGAGCCTGCAGGGTTCTGCTTGGTTCTACTTTAGTACTCTTATTATGTTATTTTTACATTTAAATCTTAAATTCAAAATATTTTTATATGAATAGGATAAGGATCTAATATTTTCTCCCAAATAGTTACATGAGTTTCTATGTCATTTACTTTGCCACATTATGGATTGGTTTATATAAGTATACTTTGATTTATTTCAGGGCTTTCTGTCATTTCCATTGATCAGAGATTAGTACAACTTTGCTTTAATATTTCAATAATACACTTAGTATTTGGTATTAGGTGGGGCTTCCTTGGTTGCTCAGTGGTAAAGAATCTGCCTGAAATGCAAGAGATGTGTATTTGATTCCTGGCTGGGGAAGATGCCCTGGAGAAGGAAATGGCAACCTGCTCCAGTGTTCTTGCCTGGGAAATCCCATGGACAGAGGAGCCTGGAGAGCTATAGTCAATGGGGTCGCAAGAGTTGGACAGGACTTAGTAACTAAACCGCTACCACCACTAGTAAGAGAAAATGCTTTACATTCTCTTCAATCAAAACAAAAAATTCAGGTTATTTAACAAATTTTGTTAGAAAATATCTCTTGTGCAGATTTGGAATAGCAAAATTGAGAGATTTGACAGAAGACAAATTACAAGTTTTATTGCAGTAGCATTGCTGTTAAGAACAATGGGCATTTAGCATTGTCTTCATCAAGTCCATGACTGAAAATCCATGAAAGGATTTCCCTGGTGGTCCATTGATTAAGAATCCATCTGCCAATGCAGAGGACATGGGTTTGATCCCTGGTCAGGGAAAATTCCACATACTTCAAGACAACTAAGCCTGGGTGCCACAGCTGCTGAAGCCTGCATGCCTTATAGCCTGTGCTGTGCAGCAAGAGAAGCCACTCTATTGAGAAGCCCACAAACCCCAACTGGAGAGTGATCCCCGCTCACGGCAACTAGGGAAAGCTCGTGCACAGCAACAAAGACCCAGAGCAGCCAAAATAAATATATAAGTAAATAATAGTAATAAAAGAAAATCCATGAAAGATCCACACTCATGGAACTGGATAAAATACTTTATCAGCTAAATGCATTTTTTTTAAGTGACAGAATGTCTTTAGTATCTGGTAACATAAGGTGACTTTTAGTAGAAGGTAACTAAAACATTTTCAGGAAAATATTTGGAGATGTATTAAGAGGGATACTGAGGAAGACTAGTCCATTGAAGAGTTCCAGTAGTGATGTGGAAGCCATGTTCAAGGAGGATCTGAATGCATTGTTATCACTCTGACCCATGCTCTCAGAATCTCAATTCTTCTAGAATGCTTGGACTACCATGAGGCTAACTGCCATCATAGCCCCTACATCTATGATGGAGCACAGCTCCAAACTGGTATACATGTATAGTGTTGGTGTATATAAGTTCTTCAGTCAGTAAGTCAAAAGTGTTGTGTATTTTCTGCTTGCACAGAATTCCTAAAAATAAAGTACTTGGACATTAGTAAAGCATAGATTTTATTATTATATTGTTGCTTGAGCTGAAAAATTCCGTTCTGTCACCCAATTTTCTATAACCATGGTATTATATACCAAGGTGATTCACCAGCATTATAATAAATTGTAGTATTTGACTATAGGAAAAAACTCAGCATTAATTCTGATTGTACTAAATGTTTTCTTTACATAATATTTTAGAATAATTTCTATTAACTCAGCAAATGAAAAATAAAATAGCTTACTACTTTATAAGGGTAAAATTTCTGGTTAAAAAAAAAGAAGGAAAAAATATGAATAAATAAAACTGTTTTATAAGCTATATTTTAGTGTTGGCCTGCATGTAAGAATCATAGATAGTGTTAATTAACAGAGGCTAGGAAAGGAAAAATAAAATGAATAATAGAAATTCTGAGAAGACAGGAGAAATTGTTGAATATATGCTTAAATATATGTTTACTGTTTATCTTAAGTTATTTTCATGTAAATTATTCTATAAATTTCAGTTGAGGATTAAGTACCTGCTCTTTCATTTTAAAGCTGCTTACAATTCCCTTACTTTATTTTCATTCAACCTACATGTGACATCGTGGTACCCACCCCAGCCAAGCCCATATTAATGGGCGAGGCTTGGACAGCCGTAGTTCTCCCTGTGCTGTGCTTAGTCACTCATTTGTGCCCCACTCTTTGCAACCTCATGGACTGTAGCCTATCAGGCTCCTCTGTCCATGGGATTCTCCAGTTAAGAATACTGGAGTTGGTTTCCATGTCATCCTCCAGGGGATCTTCCCAACCCAGGGATCAAACCCAGGTCTCCTGCATTGCAGGCAGGTTCTTTACTGTCTGAGCCACCAGGGACATCCATAGTTCTCCCAGCCATAGTTAATTAAAATAGAAGTGAACAGTTTCTCCAGGGTGCAAATGAAATCCTCATTTTCAAAGTAATATCTGGGCAGATGGAACAGCAGCTAAAGCTAGAAGAATGCAGGATCCATGAAGTAGACTCTGTGACAACTTATGAGTTACCTCAAGTTATGAGAATTCACGAGTTAGCCTAGTGTATAAGGGTTGATTAGTTAGCTTAAGTTATGAGTGTGTTACATCAAAAGGAAGAAGAAACTATGAGAAAGTGAGGAAGCCAGCACCTCAATGTGGGAGAAGAAAACACAGACAATCATACGTACGTACATTGATGCATTGTCTTAATTCTAGAATGATTCTATTTCCACTGTCCTGACCCTAATTCAACCCTGTTTTTGATTCTCATGAAATCATCTCTTCCTCCAACTAAATTCTGTAAGTGGGGATTTGATCAGTCAATCTGGAGCAGCTGCCCATTCAACAAATATTGTGATAACAGGACCTTTGCAACAAACCAAAAACAAAAACATCTTTTTTTTCTTAAAAATGACAAGTTCTTAGATAAAATAGCTGGAGAGAATGCCTGCAAACTCAAATAGCACTTCTGGATGTGTTTAAAAGAAACTTTGCCATAGAAAACCAGTTTTTACTTGCTTTTACACAAAGAAAATATACCACCAAAGTGGCAAGTTACTGTAGAAAGATTCAGTGGAAATGTTAAGAGTCCCATGTTAGCCATTCACAGTTAAATGTGATAGCCAGAAACTAAATGTAAGAGAGGTTGTGAATACAAAAGATAATTTTGAGTCTATATTAAAGAAGTATGTTTGTGATTACTTTACATATTGATGAAAGGAAGCATTCTTCTTTTAAAATTTTATTTTTTTCTTTTCAGCTGTGCTTGGTCTTCATTGCTGCATGCAGGCTTTTCTCCAGCTGCAGCAAGCAGTGGCTACTCTGTACTTCGAGTGTGTAGGCTTCTCAATGCAGTGACTCCTCTTATTGTGGAACACAGACTCTGGAGTGCATGGGCTCAGTATTTGCTTATCACTGGCTCCAGAGCACAGGTTCAATAGTTGTGGTGCACAGGTTTATTTGATCCGTGGCATGTGGAATCTTCCCGGACCAGGGGTCGAACCCATGTCTCCTGCATTGTCAGGCAGCTTCTTTTTCCCTGGGCCACCAGGGAAGCCCAGAAGCTTTCTTTAACCTGAAAGTTGATCATGTATTTTTTTTTTCAAGCTTTAAATTTGTTTCCAGATTTATCTTTACTAGTATACTAAATGGCAGCCCACTCCAGTACTCTTGCCTGGAAAATCCCATGGACCAAGGAGCCTGGTGGGCTGCAGTCCATGGGGTCACTAAGAGTCGGACACGACTCAGCGACTTCACTTTCACTTTTCACTTTCATGCATTGGAGAAGGAAATGACAACCCACTCCAGTGTTCTTGCCTGGAGAATCCCAGGGACGGGGGAGCCTGGAGGGCTGCCGTCTACGGGGTCACACAGAGTCGGACACGACTGAAGTGAATTAGCAGTAGCAGTATACTAAAAGCTTTCCCAGAGTAAAGTCCTTAATTTGTTCATTATTATATCATCAATATTATTAACCACCTATGGTATAGTAGTGATTAATCAGAAAATGGTCTGGATGAATGAACTGAATTCTTAAAGTCCTTCAAGGTGTTTTGTAGGTCCACATCTTCCTTGGGGATTCCCTAATTCTGTTAAGTCATAGCCAACTGTTTCTTCTCTAAATTATTATTAGTCTGAACCTCAGATGTAATCATAAATGGACATTTGTTTAATTATGTTATTAAGTTTCAATTTTCTACCAATGAAATTGTTAGAACCTTAAGAAAAGGGATCACGTCATAATTTCTTGATTGTTCTTAATTGATTGAAACTCTAATTGGGAACATTCAGTGAATGCTGTGCCTCTATCCAACCTTTCCTAATTTCCTCAGGCTAAGCACAACAAAATATTTGCTTACTAGTTGCCAAATCACTTAGATTAAAATTATATTTCTATTTTCTTGGCTCATTTTTATCTCCTTGAGGATGGATATTTTATTAGAAAGCACTTCATAACGCCCAAGGGAAGAAATGTGCCTGGACTTTAGGAATAACTGGAATTAAGGCTGCTAAACGCTTCCACAAAGAAATCTTTTCATGTCCTGGCTATTATAAACAATGCTGTGATGAACATTGGGGTACGTGTGTCTCTTTCAGCAGATGAATGGATAAGAAAGTTGTGGTACATATATACAATGGAGTATTACTCAGCCATTAAAAAGAATACATTTGAATCAGTTCTAATGAGGTGGAGAAACTGGAGTCTATTATACAGAGTGAAGTAAGCCAGAAAGAAAAACACCAATACAGTATCAGATCAGATCAGATCAGATCAGTCGCTCAGTCGTGTCCGACTCTTTGCGACCCCATGAATCGCAGCAGGCCTCCCTGTCCATCACCAACTCCCGGAGTTCACTCAGACTCATGTCCATCGAGTCAGTGATGACATCCAGCCATCTCATCCTCTGTCGTCCCTTTCTCCTCCTGCCCCCAATCCCTTCCACCATCAGAGTCTTTTCCAGTGAGTCAACTCTTCACATGAGGTGGCCGAAGTACCGGAATTTCAGCTTTAGCGTCATTCCTTCCAAAGAAATCCCAGGGCTGATCTCCTTCAGAATGGACTGGTTGGATCTCCTTCAGTCCAAGGGACTCTCAAGAGTCTTCTCCAACACCACAGTTCAAAAGCATCAATTCTTTGGCACTCAGCCTTATTCACAGTCCAATTCTCACATCCATACATGACCACAGGAAAAACCATAGCCTTGACTAGATGGACCTTTGTTGGCAAAGTAATGTCTCTGCTTTTGAATATGCTATCTAGGTTGGTCATAACTTTCCTTCCAAGGAGTAAGTGCCTTTTAATTTCATGGTTGCAGTCACCATCTGCAGTGATTTTGGAGCCCAAAAAGATAAAGTCTGACACTGTTTCCACTGTTTCCCCAACTATTTCCCATGAAGTGATGCAACCAGATGCCATGATCTTTGTTTTCTGAATGTTGAGCTTTAAGCCAACTTTTTCACTCTCCTCTTTCACTTTCATCAAGAGGCTTTTTAGTTCCTCTTCACTTTCTGCCATAAGGGTGGTGTCATCTGCATATCTGAGGTTATTGATATTTCTCCCCGCAATCTTGATTCCAGCTTGTGTTTCTTCCAGTCCAGCATTTCTCATGATGTACTCTGCATACAGGTTAAATAAACAAGGTGACAATATGCAGCCTTGACGAACTCCTTTTCCTATTTGGAACCAGTCTGTTGTTCCATGTCCAGTTCTAACTGTTACTTCCTGACCTGCATACAAATTTCTCAAGAGGCAGATCAGGTGGTCTGGTATTTCCATCTCTTTCAGAATTGTCCACAGTTTATTGTGATCCACACAGTCAAAGGCTTTGGCATAGTCAATAAAGCAGAAATAGATGTTTTTCTGGAACTCTCTGGCTTTTTTCATGATCCAGCGGATGTTGGCAATTTGATCTCTGGTTCCTCTGCCTTTTCTAAAACCAGCTTGAACATCAGGAAGTTCACGGTTCACACATTGCTGAAGCTTGGCTTGGAGAATTTTGAGCATTACTTTCCTAGCATGTGAGATAAGTGCAATTATACTAACGCATATATGTGCAATTTAGAAAGATGGTAACAATAACCTTGTATACAAGGCAGCAGAAGAGACACTGATGTGTAGAACAGTCTTTTAGACTCTGTGGGAGAGGGAGAGGATGGAATGATTTGGGAGAATGGCACTGAAACACATATAATACCATATATGAAACGAGTCACCAGTCCAGGTTCGATGCACGATACTGGATGCTTGGGGCTGGTGCACTGGGACGACCCAGAGGGATGGTACAGGGAGGGAGGAGGGAGGAGGGTTCAGGATGGGGAACACGTGTGTACCTGTGGCGGATTCATGTTGATATATGGCAAAATCAATACAATATTGTAAAGTTAAAAAATAAAAAAAAATTAAATTAAATTAAAAAAAAAGAAATCTTTCCAAATGTCAATTTATCTTATCCTGATGCTTTCTGAGTATCTTTTCCCCTTTAGATTGTCTCCTTCTGCCCTCACTCTGCTCTAATCTACATGGTACAAATTTGGCTCTGAAAATCTCTGGAACTTTAAATCTTATGATTCCAGTTACACAGAATTTGATTGAGTTTCCAGCCTAATATTCCCAAGGAAAGGGTACACTGTCCCCAGTCAATCTTATTGGTTCAATCTCCTATGGACTGAGGGCATTGGCATACTGTGACATGACTGCTTCCTCTGGAAATTTTTTCTAAAAGTAAGGAACACTGCTGAGCTAAAGATAGGGAAAAAAAAAATATTTTTCCTCCAACTAGATTTTACATGTTATCCAGTACATTGTCTCACTTACTATCATCAAAGGCAATAGTCTAAAAGTGATCTTTGTTCTTTCTTACTCATTTTAGTTTCTTTGTCTCCTTCCAGTTTTTAATGTTTTAAATTTCTCATTTCCTTAACAATATAAAACGTAGTAAAGTAGTATGAACTACTGTGATTTCACCTAATTTTGCTTTGTTGTGTCCGACTCTTTGTGACCCCGTGGACTGTAGCCCACCAGGCTCCTCTGTCCATGGGATTTTCCAGGCAAGAGTACTAGAGTGGGTTGCCATTTCCTTCTCCAGAGGATCTTCCCGACCCAGGGATCTAACCCAGTCTCCCGCATTGTAAGCAAGAGGCTTTACCGTCTGAGCCACCAGGGAAGTCCTATATTTCTATTAATGATTTTCAAATATATAAAAATTTTCAGTAGATTTTATATTAAAATAAAAATATTTGTAGATCAATGTGTAGAAACTACTCACAATATTTATACCAATGTATAAACTTGAAAAGATGAAATTTTAAGAAAGAAAAACTAAATATAATCACACCCTCCAAAATGATCACAAAACTATCTGCAGTTAACACATTATTGACTAGGGTTTTTTGCAGAAACTAACACTTGTGGTGTTAATACTTTTCTAGGCAAGAATGTGTTAACATACATAGGGTAGTGTCATCTATTGACAAGGATTTTTTTTCCTCATTGATTTTTCTATAAAAGGAGAAATTTTGTACTAGTTCAAATGGATTCCAACCTAATGTAATCCCCAAACCAAAAACTAAGATTTCTCAATTTGCCTATTTCCTTTTATATTTTTATATGTGTTTAGAATAATTGAACAGATATTTGTGTTCAGTCTGAATTTTAGAGGGAAGAAAAGATGAGCCAAAATAAAGCAACACAGAGGGGGAAAAAAAAGAGGCTTTTATGAAAAAGGAAATGCATCATGAACATAATCAGTAGCTGAACAGCTGAAGGAAGTAAGAGACACGTGCTGAGGTGGCAAAATCAATCACTGGCACAATTTGTGGATTTTTATTTTTTCCTTTTCCACTTATTAATTGGTTCTGACTCACCACCCAGCTGAGACTACAAAGAAGCAAGGAGGAATTTTCTATTTCTTTTATAAATCAAAATTTCATTGTTTGGGTGGAGGAGGAAATGTACTTTTAACTATTGATAAACTTTAATTAGTTCTGAAGCACAGTAATCAGAGTGATATAAACATGAAGAAAAGTATCCAGCACTTCCGCCATGCTCAGGTAATGACTTTGCTTCCTGTCTCACTGAGAAAACAGAAGCAATCAGAAGAGGAAATACACAGGTTCCTGCCATTCAAGCAGTCACCTACATCCAGTGTCCCCATGTATTTTGCTTCCCCCCATCCCTGGTATACTGGATTGGATAAAATCTCTGTATTACAAATAAACTAAACATTACTTAGATACTAGATACTATTCTTTCCAGGCCACTCAAGGACATTCCTCTAGCAGCTCTTTCTTCTCTGCTGCATCATCAGTTTTTCTTTCCTACACAACCATTCCCCTCAGTATTCAAATGAATTTTTACATACCCTTTCCTATTACCCACATCCTCCTTCAGCTCCTGTTCCCTTTCTCTGCTTCTCAAATAGTATATGGAGAAGAAAATGGCACCCCACTCCAGTACTCTTGCCTGGCAAATCCCATGGACGGAGGAGCCTGGTGGGCTGCAGTCCATGGGGTCACAAAGAGTTGGACACGACTGACTGAGCGACTTCACTTTCACTTCTCACTTTCATGCATTGGAGAAGGAAATGGCAACCCACTCCAGTGTTCTTGCCTGGAGAATCCCAGGGACGGGGGAGCCTGGTGGGCTGCCATCTCTGGGGTCACACAGAGTCGGACACGACTGAAGCAACTTAGCAGCGGCGGCAGCAGCAGCAAATAGTAATAGTAGTTGAAAACTACATAGCATTAACTGTGTGTCAGACACAGCTGTAAGAGCTTTATGTACTTCAGGTTTTAAAATTCATTTGGTTTCTCAATAATTAAATGAGAAAAAAAAAATATTTTACAGATGAGAAAATCAAGGCTGAGAGAGGATGAAAAAGTTACACAACATCACACTGCTAGCCAGTAGGGGAGGCAGGGTTTAAATCTAGGATCTTAGCTCCCAGCATATTCTCTTTTCTGAATTACACTACTTTAAGCAAAGCTCCTAGAAAAAATTATCTGTACTGGCTTTCTCTGATAACTCTCTTTCTGGGATCTCTTGAGCCACTCCAATCAAGCATTGTCCCCATCGATGCATTAAAATTGTTTTTATTAACAATGACCTAAATGTTAAAAAATTCAGTGGTCCGTTTTCAGTCCTCATCTTTTAATGATCTTTCAACACTATTTGATGCCTGGTCACTCCCACATTTTCACTTGGTTCTAGGACTCCCCATTCCTCTGGTCTTATTCCTACCCTGATGCTTTTCCTCAGCTCCCCTATTCCCCTTGGGGAATTGAATCTCCTTTCCCAGGTCTCTGAAGGCCCTCTGCCAAAGGGCTTTGTCCTCAAATCTTTTGTTTATTTCAGTGCATGCTCAGTGACCCAATTCAGTGTCATTGTTTTAAATACTATTTGTAAGCTGATGATGCCCAAATTTCTCTCTCTAGCTCAGGTCTTTTTCACCAAGGTTATTTAATAGTAAAGGTGCTAGGTTCTGTGGTTCATGTTTCCAAAGAGTTTAACAGAATAATGATTTTGGGAAATTATTTCATAATTGAGTGTCAGAGTTATTTTTGTTTGTGAAAATGCACACCATTGTAATATAGAGTTAGATTGAAACTTAATGGGTAACCAAACCTACTTTAACCTTATCTACTCAAAGTTATCAAGAAATAATCTTACCTTTAGTTAAATCAGAAAACTGAGCTTTTTATTGTTAAAGGGTTTTTCTTTACTAAATATGTACATATTTAATTATTCATGTGCTGTATAGGAGAGTCAAGTAAGTATTATTTACAGACTATAAAGGCAGTATTATTAAACCCAGAAACCAAAAAAAGGAAACAAATCAAGCAACTGTAACTAAAAAAGATAACTAAGATTACAAAACAAAAGATAAACTTATGCAAATTAAAATAACACCTCCAGGACTTCCCTGGTGGCCCAGGGGTTAAGATTCCAGGCTTCCACTGCAGGGCTCACAGGTTCATCCCAGGTTGGGAAACCAAAATCCTGAATCCTGAGGCACAGCCAAAATACAAAAAACTCCAACATTTGAATAGTATAACTAGAGATATGAAAATAAAGATACTATTTAAAATATTAATATAGAAATTACCCTATAAATAAACAATTCCCAAGGCCTTTCTGGGGAAAAATATAAAAAAATTTAGTGCACTACTTTTAAAATGTTTACATGAAGAACATAACTTATTGGTGTCAAAGCAACATTTAAAAAGTAGAAACTGATATGAAATATTACAAATACATAATATTTTGAAGTATTTTAGGATAGCCACAGAATAAACTAATAGAAAGCAAAAATAAACAAGTGTTAGTACATCAAGCTTGAAAGATTCTGTACAACAAAAAAAGTAATCAACAAAATGAAAAAGACAACCTATGAAATAGAAAATATTTGCAAATCGCCTATCTGACATGAAGTAAATATCCAAAACACACAAGAAACTCACATAACTCAATGCTGCTGCTAAGTTGCTTCAGTCGTGTCCAACTCTTTGCAACCCCATAGACGGCAGCCCACCAGGCTCCCCTGTCCCTGGGATTCTCCAGGCAAGAACACTGGAGTGGGTTGCCATTTCATTCTCCAATGCATGAAAGTGAAAAGTGAAAGTGAAGTCGCTCAGTCCTGTCCGACTCTGAGGGACCCCATGGACTGCAGCCTACCGGGCTCCTCCATCCATGGGATTTTCCAGGCAAGAGTACTGGAGTGGGGTGCCATCGCCTTCTCTGACATAACTCAATAGCAGAAACCAAATAACCCAATCTAAAAACAGGTAAAGATCCTAACTACACTTTTGTCAAAGAAGACATACAACTGGCTGGCCAACAGGTACATGAAAAGCTGCCCAACATCACTAATCCTTAGGAAAATGCAAATAAAAACTGGGAATGTGTGCATATATACCTCCACTCCAAACAAACAAACACAAAAAAACAATGCCTACAGATAACAGCATACTTCCATCCATACTGTCTTGGCAACTCGTTCTACTCTACATAAAATATTGCCAGATCACCACTTAAAATTTCAAAATTCACTCTGTAATCTGAGCTGCCTATCCAAACTTTTCATGTTATTTTTCCAGATTCAAATTACTGACTTATTATGGTTTACTTTACCAAAGTTGAGTGGCAGTTTCCATCCTTATATTTTTCTATTAGCCCTGTTATTTTTAGTGTGCAATTCTGTAGAACTTGAGGTTTTTCAACAATGCAGACACCATGCTACACTACAGATACCTCTAGTTACATAGACCTGCAGTGAATAATGGAGAAGGCAATGGCACTCCACTCCAGTACTCTTGCCTGGAAAATCCCAGGGACCGAGGAGCCTGGTAGGCTGCAGTCCATGGGGTCGCTAAGAGTCAGACACGACTGAGCAACTTCCCTTTCACTTTTCACTTTCACGCATTGGAGAAGGAAATGGCAACCCACTCCAGTGTTCTTGCCTGGAGAATCCCAGGAAGGGGGAGCCTGGTGGGCTGCCGTCTATAGGGTCGCACAGAGTCGGACACGACTGTAGTGACTTAGCAGTAGCAGCAGTGAATAATAGGGCAGCTACTAGCCAGATGTGGCTCTTGAGATTTTGAAATATGGCTAATAAAAATTGATTGCCCTGTAAGGGTAAAAAAGAACATCAGATTTAAAAGACACAAGATAAAAAAGAATATAAAATGTCTCAATAACTTTTGTATCGATTACATGTTAAGATGGGTTAAATAAAATTATCAGTAAATTAAATTTCACTGGTTTTTCCTTTTGTTCTTAATATGGCGACTAGAAAAATATAAAATAGTAAACATAGAGATATCTATTGGAAAGCACTGACATGGGTTCCAAAATCACTGTGGATGGTGACTGCAGCCATGGAATTAAAAGACACTTGCTCCTTGGAAAGAAAGATTGACAAACCTAGACAGCATATTAGAAAGCAGAAACATCACTTTGCCAACAGAGGTTCATATAGTCAAAGCTGTGTTTTTTTCTAGTACTCTTGTACAGAAGTAAGAGTTGGACCATAAAGAAGGCTGAACACCGAAGAACTGATGCTTTCAAACTGTAGTGCTGGAGAAGACTCTTGAGAGTCCCTTGGACTATAAGGAGATCAAACTAGTCAATCTTAAAGGAAATCAACTCTGACTATTCATTGGAAAGACTGATAGTGAAGTTGAAGCTCCAACACTTTGGTCACCTAATGCAAAGAGCCGACTCATTAGGAAAGACTCTGATGCTGGGAAAGATTGAGGGCAGAAGAAGGGGACAGCAGGTGATGAGACAGTTAGATAGCATCACAGACTCAATGGACAGAATCTGAGCAAACTCTGGGAAATAGTGGAGAACAGAGGAGCCTGTGTGCTGCAAAACATCAGACACGACTTAGCAACGGCAGAACCACCACCACCACTCTGTTCTAAGCAGCAGTCAATAATTCTTTTATCTGCATTTCTGAAATGTAAAAGTTCTAAAAAACATTTAAAAATAATTTGGTAAAAACTCATTTGTTGGCAAAATATGACCTGAAGTTATTTATAGAACTATTAGGGGAAGAACACTGATTGAAACCACCCACCCTGGCCAGGCACCATAGTAACCATTTGCATGAGTTGTTTTATGACAGGAGATCCTGATAAGGAATATGGAACTAATAAGCCACCACCAACCGCAAGAGTTCCGAAAAGGAGACACCGCGTGTCCGTCCACTTTCCAGAATCCCTCTCGCTAGCATCCATCTTGGCTGAGCGAAGTGTCAGCCACCAGGAAAGACTCTGAATTAGAATGATTGGCCAAAGACCACCCGGAAACTAATCCTATCACCATAAAACCCGAGACTGCGAGCCAGGTGGCAGAGCAGTTCTCCTGGGTTCCCTTACCCAGGGCTCTCCACCCGGGTGCCCTTTCCCAATAAAATCTCTTGCTTTGTCAGCACATGTGTCTCCTAAGACAATTCATTTCTGAGTGCTAGACAAGAGCCCAGTTTTGGGCCCTGGGAGGGGTCCTCCTTCCTGCAACAGAGCTACTTGTTAGAGGCTTCTGTTCTAGAACTCTATGGGAATGTTGTATCACACAGGCCTATAGCTAAACAACAAACACAAAAATAACATCTTATACAATCTGGAGCCAGCTATCCTTTCAAAACTCAGAATCTTATAAGGGTTATATGCTTGTATACAGTTTATTATATAAACTCCACAGTCTGGAGAGGCACTCTACAATCATTGTCTTAATTGCTGAAGCAAATGTATGGATATTCACTCTAAGTGGAATAATTAAAGACTATTAATAGTATCTCAGTTTATTTATATAGTATAGTAATATTTATTTATATAGTAAAAAATAATTTATATAGTTTATATAGTATCTCAGTTTATTTATATAGTAATTTTTATTACTATATAAATTAATGGTAAATTAGTTAATGGTGTAAATGATTTTATATTGCCTTTTTAAAATAAAATCAAACTTCAAGCATATACAATTTTAAGCTCAGCTAAATTGTTGCACCTATACATATAAGAAATGACCATTAAATCTGCTAGTTTGAGAATCTCAGAAAAATGTGTACTACTTTTGTTATCATTTTGTGGGATCTGGACCTCTGAATAGATGTCAAAAAAGCAATCCTTCAAAGATGAACTATGACTTAGCCTTTAAAAAAAAACAAAACAGTTTTGTTGAGATATTCACAAATGCACAATTCACTTATTCAAAATTGAGTGGTGAGAGTAGCATGGAAACATACACTGCTGCTGTTGCTGCTGCTAAGTCTCTTCAGTCGTGTCCGACTCTGTGCGACCCCAGAGACGGCAGCCCACCAGGCTTCCCCGTCCCTGGAATTCTCCAGGCAAGAACACTGGAGTGGGTTGCCATTTCCTTCTCCAATGCATGAAAGTGAAAGTTGAAAGTGAAGTCACTCAGTCGTGTCCAACTCTTAGCAACCCCATGGACTGCAGCCCATCAGGCTCCTCCGTCCACGGGATTTTCCAGGCAAGAGTACTGGAGTGGGATGCCATTGCCTTCTCTGGGAAACATAAACTACCATATGTAAAATAGATAGCCTGTGGGCATTTGCTGTATGACTCAGGGAGCTTCAACTGGCACACTATCACAACCTAGAGGGCTGGGATGGGGTGGAAGATGGGCGGGAGGTTCAAGAGGGAGGGGTATATGTATACACGTGACTGATTCATGCTACTGTCTGGAAGAAACCAACACAATACTGTAAAGGAATTGTCCTTCAATTAAAAATAAATAAATTTTAAAAATAAAAATAAAATGTATAATTCAATGTGAATTTTTATATATTCACAGATAGATATAATCATCATCACAGTCCATTTTATAACATTTTCATCATGTCAGGAAGAAACTTTGAACACGTTAGCTATCACCCCTAAATCCCCATCTCACCTAAACCCTAAACCCTAAACAACCATAAATTTACTTTGTCTGTGTAGATTTCTCTAGTCTTGATTTTCCTATGAATGGGATAATATAGTATGTGGTCTTTTGTGATTGGCTTCTTTCATAGCATATTTTCAAGGACTATAACTTTTTAGAACCTTTTTTCAATGTCGTCTGGGCTATTAACATGGGTATGTTTCCAAGCAGCTTTTCTTTAATTGTGTCAACTGCTCTGACCTCTTGTGTTTTGCTCAAGGCCAGCAATTAACTGATAACACAGTTTCACCATATCATCCAGAGAAATTTTTTTTCACAAAGTCAGCATCATCTTCTCAATTATCCACCTGCTTCACTATATTTAAAACTATTTCAGCAATATTCCCATCCTATAATTTTCCCTTGAAGGAATGCATAATAGGCACATCATTGTTAATGTTCAGCATTTCTCCGATGCTGAGCTTTCTCTGGCTTAATTGCACTTTCCCTGACGCATATTTGGTAAACTAATAAGATTTAATGTAGTCTTTTTAACAGTATCAAGAAATGCTTTACAGTCTTCAGCTGCATGGTTGTTTTGAAGTTTCCGCAATGTCCTTTCTTTCTAGCCTCTAACTATTGGCATATGCCTCATTTTCAATTTCTCTGTTACCTACAGAGGTATCTTAGCTATTTCAAACTCTTCATGGTGTCATCAATTACAAAACTGTAAGATAAAGCATCAGTGAATTGCATCATCACCTATGGCTAAGAGGAATCTAAGGCATAATTCATGCCTCATGTCAAGTCAAATTCTGCTAACAAAATAACTTTGGCTGCAAGATTACCAAATGTTGAGTTTACAGAGTTTTCTTTTTGGATGATAATGAGTAAGGGGTAATGAAAACTGAATATCATGTGTACTAAGTAGTCTTTGTAAAAATGCAAATAATTCTGGATCTCAGAATGCATCTAGCCCCAAGATATTCAAGTAATCAACTGGTTTGGTGTCATGGACTATAAATGTCAGGTTAAGTTGTTTGAGAGGTTGTGATATCCAACAAAACTTGGATCTGCTTACCTATGTGCAGTAAAGCCAGTCTACTGATGAAAGTGCAGCATTTATTTCAGGACACTCAGCAAGGCATCCAGGTGGCTAGTGCTTAAAAGGCTCAAACTTTCTGAAAAGAAAGACACAGTGAGGGAAGGGAATTGTGGGGTGTGTGATCAGCTCATGGATGTTCTTCTGATTGTTTGGTGGTAAGGTAATCAGGAGTCAACCTCATCAACCCTCTGGTTCCAACCAGTCTGGGGTCTACCTCCTTGTATGCAGTATACAGTTAACTTCTTCCACCCAGTGGGGATTTCAATATCTGCAAAACAGTTCAAAGGACATGGCTCAGAATATTGTCTACAGACTTTGAGAAGGAACTAAAAGCCCTTGACTTTGTTTAATTGACTTTGATTATAATTTTGTCTTGTTTGACAATTTCCTTTCTTTCTGTTTTTTCTCAATTTTCTAATTAAATTTACTTGTTGGGACTTGGGGAAGTTCTAGGAGGCTAAAGTTTCTCTACAGACAAGAGGCAGGTGGAAGACATGGTCAGGGGTTTTCCTCCAGGAAGGTCCCAAAGGGTCCTGCTCAGTTACATTTGTACCAATCTTCCACATGCTGACTAGTATATCCTTACTGCCTGTTCTATCAATTACTGAAACAGAGGTGTTAAAATCTTCAACTAAATTTGTATATTTATTGGTTATCAGGTGTATGTACATTTAGGATTCTAATAACTTCTTGATTAATTGATTTTTAATTGATGTATAGTTTACATATAACATTGTATAGATTTAAGGTGTACAACATGTTGGTTTGATATATTTATATATTGCAGTAGAAATACCATGATAGCTTTACTAGCATCTCTGTCACCTTACATAATTATCATTTCTTTCTTTGTGATGAGAACATTTAAAATCCAGTTTCTTAAAAAGCTTAAAATATATAATACAGTATTATTGATTATAATCACTATGCTGTGCCACTTTATCAGTATGAAAGGGCCCTCTTTATTTCTAGTAATGATTTTTTTTGAAGTCTACTGGGTCTGATAGTAACATAACTTATATAAGCTTTATTATGTTTAATGTTTTCCTGATATATCTTGTACACAATATATCTTCAAAACACACATTTGCACAAGTAAAAATACATCAGGAATCTTGCCCAGGGTCACCTGCAGCCAAGGCAAATAGGTAGGAGAACTTTCCTTTTTACTTTATATGCTGCTGTTTAGTCTCTAAGTTGAGTTCTACTCTTTGTGACCCCACAGACTGTAGCCCTCCAGGCTCAGAGATTTTTTCATGAATTTTCCATTTAAAAATACAATACCGGAGTACATTGCCATTTCTGTCTCCAAGTTTACTCTATACACTTATATGTTATTTGATTTTTTAAAAATGAGTGCTGGCTACTTTATAAGTATACAATAAAAGATAAGAGAAGGCAAAACAAAATGAAAGAAAACAAAACCTGGGTCTTAGTGTATACAGTATCCCTTGTAAACAGCATAGAGTTGTAGCTTTCTTTTTAATCCAGCCTGACAGTTTCTACCTTTTGATTAGATTTTTTAATTTTTTGATTTATTTATTTTTGGCCATGCTGGGTCTTTGTTGCTGCACAGGCTTTTCTCTAATTGTAGCATGTAGGAGCTATGCTCTAGTTGTGGTGTGCGGGCTTCTCATTGAGGTGGCTTCTCTTGTTGCTGAGCATGGGCCCTAGGGCACATGGGCTTCAATAGTTGAGGCTTCCAGGCTCTAGAGCACAGGCTCAATAGTTGTGGGCTTAGTTGCTCTGCTACACGTGGGATCTTCCGGGATCAGTGATTGGATCCATGTCTCTTGCACTGGCAGTCAGATTCTTCACCACTGAACCACCAGGGAAGCCTCTGATTGGATTTTTTGATCCAATTACCTTTTTGATATTTGTTTTTCACCTGTGCCTTTTGTTTTCCTTTGTTACTCCTTTCCATTCTTCTGAAATGATCAAATATTTTAGTATTATATCTTATTTCCTGCATTAATTCTTTAAGCCTTCTTACTTTTAGCTAAATATCTCTAGGAATTCCAATATGCATCTTTAAAATAATTTATTCTATTTCAAATTAGTATTATACTATTTCATGCATAATATACTACACTTACAAAAATATAACTATATTTAAACTTCCTATTTTTTGTGCTCTTGCTATAATTTATTTTTCTTCCATTTATGTTAGAGATGTTGTAAACTTTTCTGTAACTTTTCTTTGAGAAATCAACTGCCTTCTAAAGTATAAAATGCAGTATTATTGATTATAATCAATAATTATAGATTGATTTAAAAAGAAAGATTTTATTTTATCCATTTATTTCACATTTCAAGGACTCTGGGCTTCCCTGGTAGTTCTGATGGTAAAGAATCTGCCTGCAATACACAAGACCAAGGTTCAACACCAGGATTGGGAAGATCCCCTGGAGAGAAGGGAATGGATCCTCACTCCAATATTCTTGCTTGGAAAATTCCACAGACAAGAGCCTGGAAGACTACAGTTCATGGAGTCACAAAGAGTTGGACATGACTAAGGGACTAACACTTTCTGCTTTCTTATAAATCTGAGTTTCCATCTGGTTTCATTTTCTTCAACCTAAATAAGCTTATCTACTGGTAATAAAATCTCCCAGCTTTATTTATCTGAAAATGTTTTTACTTTACCTTCTAAGATATTTTCCAATATATTTTCATGACGGATAGAATTTTTAGGTTGGAAGGTACTTTACTTTTTCATTGGGCATTTTAAAGGAGCCATGTCATTATTTTCTAACCTCAGCTATTTCTGATATGAAGTCAGTTGCCATTCTTATATTGTTGTTTACCGTATCTAGCTGTTTTTAATATTCATTTCTTTACCTCTGGATTTCTGCAGTTGGATGGATGGGCTACTATGGTTTTATTTATATTTATCCTATCTGTAGTTGACTGGGCTTCCTGAATTTGTAGGTTACTTTCTGTAAACAAATTTGGAAAATTTTTAGACAATTTTTTTTCTTCAAAATATTCCTCAAGTGCTTTGATATAGTGAAATTAATTGACATATCATTAAGACTACAGATCCTTTTTCAGGATCTGTAGTGTTGTATTAATATGCTATAAAAAGAGTATAATTAAATTTTTATTTTAGAAGTGTAACTTTTCAGTTCTGATATCCATTTAGTTTTTTTTAAATATAGTTTCCAAAAGATCTTGAAATTACCCATCTCATCACCCATTATACACATTTTGTCTTTCAGAATCTAAATGTTTATCTCAGTTATTTTTCTGACTATCAATTTTTGGGGGGTAACTGTCAGATCTTTGGTTGTAGGAAAGATAATTGATTGCTGGCCCTGCCCAGTATACTCTGAAACTCATTACCTTGTTCACACTGAGGGCACAGGTCCTATGAAAACTCTATTAGCTGAAGAAGAGTGAAAAGACCAAAAGTGATTTATAGACAGGTTGAATTTTACATAGTTCCAAAGTTAAAATAAGTAGGCATTGAATCTAGCCATATTCGAGGTCATCTGTGAAAGACCATGAAGAGTAAAATATCTTCCTAATGGGTAGAGCTACAAGGGCAAACCTAGTTATCACTTCAACTGAAGCATAAGTGGGACAATATGAGGGTACATACAGATTCCTGATTAGGCGCTTCAAAATAAAAGAACTAGAAGATTGGAGACAAGATTGGAGACAAGATGGTATGGAGTAGAGACATGCGAATGGAATGACTGGTAAGGGTCATGAAAAGTGAAGATTTTTGTATCACATGTTAATATCCACCAAAAAGCACCCACTGCTGTAGAAGCACAAAACAATGATACAGATTAGTTGATAGAAGCAAATCTTTATCATTGACTCAAACTGGCATGATGGGCACTTACATGAAATGCCATGGTAGTATATACAGAGGCTATTACGAGCCCAAAACCATGGACTCTTACTATATGCTTC
Source organism: Bos mutus (assembly GCF_027580195.1). Lineage (NCBI taxonomy): Eukaryota > Metazoa > Chordata > Mammalia > Artiodactyla > Bovidae > Bos > Bos mutus. Next base: position 34,490,065 of record NC_091617.1, on the reverse strand, counting down.
CAACTACTTATGCCTTGAATGTCCAATATGTCAGCAACAGAGACCAATACTGAACCCAATTTATGATGTAATTCCTCAAGGACACCAACTGGCCACTTAGTGGCAATTCAAATGCATCAAACTCCTTCTGTCCTGGAAAGACAGGCAGCTTATCTTCAAAGAAATAGATACTTATTCCAAGTATGTGTTGTTTTGTGACCATGGGACCCACTGATTATAATGTATATATCATCATCTGGCCTCATAGAATGCTAGAACTGGCTATTAATGGTATAGGTAAAGCACCAGCTGAATAACAATATGAAAAGATGGGATGTCATCCTTCAGGAAGCATTGGATAAGATGCTTCAGTGTGACTCTATGTCCTTAGTAGGGTAATACATGATTTCAGATGTTTTATAACAAAGATATGAGAACAAAAATAGTCCTTACTACTGTCACTCCCAGTACTTCTCCCTGGGAAATTTGTGCTTCTCATCCTTATTATTTTGGGCTCTGCAGGCTTAGGGATTCTGTTTCCAAAGAGAGTGTACTCTTGCCAAGCAACATAATGATATAGTTAACTTTAGACAGGTTGATAAGGAGTCCAAGATCCCTTAAGTAAAAGTAAAAGTTGTTCAGTCATGTCCGAATTTGTGACACTAAGAACTATACAGCCTGTGGAATTCTCCAGGCCAGAATACTGGAGTGGATAGCGTTTCCCTTCTCCAGGGAATCTTCCCAACCTAGGGATCAAACCTAGGTTTCCTGCATTGCAGGTGGATTCTTTACCAGCTGAGCCATAAGGGAAGCCCCCTTAAGAAGGAGGTATACATTCTTTGCCTGTAAGAAACAATATATCTTGATCAAGAATATGTTTTTCCTTAGGCTCTGTGCTAATGATTATATAACAACAATGTATTTGCTCGAGGACATGTTTCACCTTCTTAACAGGAATATATTCCTTCTGGATAATCTTATACCTTTGTTATCTCAATATGTATGTTGTGGAAGCAGGTGGAGGTGATAGAATTCCAGCTGTGCTATTTCAAATCCTAAAAGATTATGCTATAAAAATGGTGCACTCAGTATGCCAGCAAATTTGGAAAACTCAGCAGTGGTCACAGGACTGGAAAAGGTCAGTTTTCATTCCAATCCCAAAGAAGGGCAATGCCAAAGAATGTTCAAACTACCTCACAATTGCACTCATCTCACACGCTAGTAAAGTAATGCTCAAAATTCTCCAAGCCAGGCTTCAACAGTATGTGAACAAAGAACTTCCCGATGACCAAGTTGGATTTGGAAAAGGCAAAGGAACCAGAGATCAAATTGTTAACATCCCGTAGATTGTAGGAAAAGCAAGAGAATTCCAGAAAAATATCTACTTCTGCTTCATTGACTACGCTAAAGCATTTGACTCTGTGTATCACAATCAAATATGAAAAATTCTGAAAGAGATGGGAATACCAGACCACCTTCCCTGCCTTCTGAAAACTCTGCATGCAGGTCAAGAAGCAACAGTTAGAACTGGACATGGAATAGCAGACTGGTTCCAAAGTGGGAAAGAAGTACATCAAGGCTGTATATTGTCACCCTGCTTGTTTAACTTGCATACAGAGTACATCATGCGAAATGCCGGGCTGGATGAAGCACAAGTTGGAATCAAGATTGCCGGGAGAAATATCAATAACCTCAGATATGCAGATGACACCATCCTTATGGCAGAAAGCAAAAAGGAACTAAAGAGCCTCTTGATGAAGGTGAAGGGAGAGTGAAAAAGCTGGCTTAAAACTCAACCTTTAGGAAACTAAGATCATAACATTTGGTCCCATCATTTCATGGCAAATAGATGGGAAAACAATGGAAGCAGTGACAGACTTTATTTTCTTGGGCTCCAAAATCACCTCAGTATTGACTGCAGCCACAAAATTAAAAGATGCTTGCTCCTTGGCAGAAAAGTTATGACCAAACTAGACAGCATATTAAAAAGCAGAGACATTACTTTGCCAACAAAGGTCTATCTAGTCAAGGCTACGGTTTTTCCAGTAGTCGTGTATGGATGTGAGAGTTGGACTACAAAGAAAGCTGAGAGCTGAATAATTGATGCTTCTAAACTGTGGTGAGAAGACTCTTGGGAGTCCCTTGGACTGCAAGGAGATCCAACCAGTCCATCCTAAAGGAGATTGGTCCTGAGTGTTCATTGGTAAGACTGATGTTGAAGCTGAAACTCCAATAGTTTGGCCACCTGATTCGAAGAACTGACTCATTTGAAAAGACCCTGATGCTGGGAAAGATTGAAGGCAGGAGGAGAAGGGGATGACAGAGGATGAGGTGGTTGGATGGCATCACTAACTCAATGGAGATGAGTTTGAGTAAACTCCAGGATTTGGTGATGGACAGGGAGGCCTGGCATGCTGCAGTCCATGGGGTCACAAAGAGTTGGACAAGACTGAGCAACTGAACTGAACTGATCTGAGGGTACTTTGGATTTCTTGAACTCAGGAACCAGTGGATACAAAGAGAAGTGACCATAATGTTAGAGGTAGAAGTAAACCTGATTGATGAGAAGAAGTGAGACTGCTTTTATACAAGAAAAAACAAACAAAAAAAGAAAGTGTGAACCATAGGTGATTCAGTTGCATGCATTTTGGCACTGCTTTGATTTTCAAGTGTGTTGAAGTGGATAACAGAGTATTTATTGAGTCTCTCTAATTTGGCAGGACTTGAACTCAAAACTCTGTTACCCTTATGTTGAAGGGTGGGTAGCTAAAATCTCTCCTAATCACCATTAACTTTACACCTGTAGCTTCCTACTGGGCTCCTTGGAGTCTTTTTTTGCACAAGCAAAAAAAGGTTTAGAGCTAGCAAAGAATTTGAGGGGATTTCATATGCAGATTTCCTGACTCCTTGGTTTCTTTCTCTCTCTCTCTAAGATTGTGTCCTTCAATTTTTTGTCATTTTGGCAAAATCCCTCTCTGAACATTTTGTGCGTGCTCAGTTGCTTCCTTAACATCCGACTCTTTGCGACCCCATGGACTGTAGCCCATCAAGCTCCTCTGTGTATGGGATTCTCCAGGCAAGAATACTGGAGTGAGTTGCTATTCCCTTCTCCAGGGGATCTTCTTAACCCAGGGATTGAACCCTCATCTTGTTGTTGTTTTTTCATGTCTCCTGCATTGGCAGGCGGGTTCTTTACCTCTACTGCCCCCTGGGAAGGCCCCTCTGAACGTTATGCTCTGCATAATCAAATCAATAAAAGTTTAGCTTCCTGGTTAAACTTTATTAGCTGGTGCTGATGCAAGCGAAAGTTAAAGAAAGTGAAGTCACTCAGTCATGTCCGACTCTTTGTGACCCCATGGACTGTAGCCTACCACGCTCCTCCGTCTATGGGACTTTCCAGGGAAGAACACTGGAATGGGTTGCCATTTCCTTCTCCAGGGGATCTTCCCAACCCAGGGATCAAACCCGGGTCTCCCACTTTGTAGGCAGACGCTTTATGGTCTGAACCACCAGGGAAGTCCAACTGATGAGAGTACTTAGATAAAAATCTCTCTCATTGGGTCTCTCTCATTTCCAAGGTGAGATTCTCTCCAGTTTCTGCCTGATTTTGCTGTTTTTCCAGTGTTTTCAGTATATCTTTGTATTATCTTCAGAGTTAAATATTGTTATTCATTATGAGTGGGAGGGTTAGTCCAATGACAGGGATTCCACAATTACTAGAAGCCAGAACTAGAATCCTCAATTAGCTTTTTAACAACAACAAAAAATCCTAGGGCATTGTTTTGGCTTGTCTTTTATTTAATCAATGTCTTAATAGTATAGACTTTTTGCCTCATAGCAGGTGCTCAATAAATATTTTACAAATTAACAACTGTGATTGGATATTCAAGGATCATGAAGCAATTCTTTTAAAAGTCTCAAACATGAATGAGAGATCAAAGCAAGACAAATAAGAGACAGAGGGAACAATACAGGGTGCCACGAGATAAAGGGAGATATTGTATCTATGAAACAAAAATGATGTAAATATGGAATGAGTGGATAACAGTAAGACGATTTAAAAAAAAAACTCTTGGAAATTTAAGAATATAGATAAAAATATTTTATCATTATTGTTGGAAAATAAACTAAAAGACATATCCTAAAAATAGAATTAAAAAAAAATAAAAAATAAAAATAGAATTAAAGGATGATTTTAAAAATAGGAAACAAAGATGGCACATTTACCTGATTAACTCAGGAGATCCAGCAGCTTACTAAGTGGTAGGATAAAGATCGGTGTAAGCAAAAGTGAAGACAGAGAACATAGAGAACAAAATATCAAAAATAAAAGTATAAGTATATTGCTTGGTACTAAATGATGCAAGACTCTATATTTAGTGAGCTAAATTATGTCTGGAACAATAAATTGGGGGAAGCTGACATAAACCAAGGAGAATCATGAGGTAATTTAGAAAGCAAGCATTAAAAAAATAAAAATCTTAGATCTTCAAAGAGAAAAAAAAAATAGTTCATATACATCAGCTTAGTAGTCCAAATAGCAATGAATGTCTCACCAGCCAAACTAAAAGAAGAATACAATAATAGAGGAATTATTTTAAAAATATAAGTGAAATTATTTTCAACTTAGAATTCTATACTTATCAATCAGTCAAGTATAAAGATAGAGTAAAGCAAATTCCAAATATGTGATGATTGAAGGATGTTTACTTTTTAATGTTCTCTTTATTAAGAATTGATTGAATAGCATGGACCCTAAAATGGGGCCTGATCGTGATTTGGCGTGGGGCGAAGATGATAGCAGTGGAGCAGGTATTAAAAATAACCAGTTGAATTGGAGCTGAAGGAAAGAAAGCCCTAGGAATAATGATTCCAAGAAGAGAAATGGAGTTGGGAAGATGGAACTTATAAATAAAAGTTTAGATAGGCAGGTGGCAAGGGATTTTGAGATTTGGAAAACTAACAATGGGTACATTAACATGTCAAATGAAAAATTGGGCAATAATTAATTGTAGGGGAGAAAATTTAAAGGTACACAAAAAGGAGGTGTAGGCATAATTTATTCCTGGCTCAAAAGTAAGAAAAATATATTGGAAAAGACAGGAGAATCAAGTTATCATGTTTTAAGATGAAAAATCAGAAGATAATGCCTAAAATACTTTTGCCAAGGTGTACCAATGCAAACATAAAAGGGAAAGTAGCCATACAAGTTGAGAATGGGTGATGCTGGTAAGCAGTATTTTGGACAAAGTGGAAAGCTATAAGATGTTTCTACCTTCACACAATACATTCTTTAGCAGTATTTTATTTTCATAGTGTATTACTATGTATTACTACATTTTTATTTTTAAATAAATATTCTAAAATTTCAAGAGAGGTGGAGAAAAAGAATAAAAACCAAGGATTTGATGAATATGGAAGGGAAAATCTATGGAGAGGCAGTGAAGATTCAAGCCTGATAGTTATAGATTTTTTTTTAATATTACTTTAAGTATTTTTACTCTCACTATGCATAATAAAGACACAAGTTCTAAAGCTCTTTTGTTTCCATTGTATAGTTGTTTTCTAAAAGGTGGTAAAATTCTTGTGAGAATGCAGAAAACAAACTGAACGCTTCAGAATATTTTTCTTTATTCCCCCTAATGTTATGGCTACATAAAATACAGCTGGGAAACATACTTTATACTTTGGTGGTTTTAGTCACTAAGTCATGTCCAACTCTTGTGACCCCATGGACTGGAGCCCACCAGGCTCCTGTGTCCATGAGATTTTCCAGGCAAGAATACTGGAGTAGGTTGCCATTTCCTTCTCCAGGAGTTATAGATTTTTATTGTGAAATAGAGGAACATCAAGTTGGAGGAGATATAGGAATTTTCCTTGCAGAGATGAACTTTATTCTATAGCTTGTGGTGGTCAGTGACCATTTCTGATCAGAGAAGTTGTTTAGTTTCTAAGCAGTGCTGTGAAATAAGAATAAACTGTAATTAGGTGAAGGGTCATGAATGTAAGGACTAGATTTGGGTTTGGGGAAAAAAAAAAAAGAAATAGGTCTCAGAAGGAATACCCACCAGACAAGATTTGGATAATTGATGGATTATTAAATCTGAAGAAAGCATGAGGATAAAGATGTGATATATCTATATCTACATCTACAATAGAATAATAGTCATAAAAAGAATGAAATAATGCCATTTGCAACAACATGGATGGACCTAGAGATTATCATAATAAGTGAAGTGAATCAGACAGAAGACAAATACCATATGAGATCATTTGTATGTGGAATCTAAATTACGATACAGAAGCACTTATTTACAAAACAGAAGCAGACTCACAGACATAGAAAGCAAATATATGGTTACAAAAGGGGATAAATTAGGAATTTGGGATTAGCAGAAAGAAACTACTATATATAAAATAGATAAGCAACAAGGCCTTCCATACAGCACGGGGAACCATATTCAATACCTTGTAATAAATGGTAATGGAAAAGAATATATATATATGTGTGTATATATGTATGTGTGTGTGTGTATGTATATATATGTATATATATATGAGAAGGGCATGGCAACCCACTCCAATATTCATGCCTGGAGAATCCCATGGACAGAGGAGCCTAGTGGGCTATAATCTGTGGTATTGCAAAGAGACTGGGACACAATTCAGCAACTAAACAGCAACATATGTATATATAAATGTGTCTGACTCTTTGCTTAGCCTGCCAGACTCCTTTGTCCATTGGATTTTCCAAGGAAGAACAATGGAGTGGGTTGCCATTTTCTTCTCCAGTATCTATATCTGTATCTATATCTATATAAAACTGAATCACTTTGCTGTACACCAGAAACTAGCATAACATTGTAAATAAATAAACTATGCTTCAATAAAAAGAAGAAGAAGAAAAAAAGAAAACAGACAAAGAAAAGTTGGAAATCTACATCTGAAGCAAAAATACAGATATATGTGTATGTCATATATACATACACAAAAAGCAGCCAATTTGGGGTACAGCAGGTTTATTTTTGCATTTTTAGAGTATGGGGAAAGCTGATGGAAATCTATTCAAAGAAGTATTTATTTGAACAGCTATATATTAAACTCATAAGGTGACTTTTAATATAACAACTTCATTGGAAGTTATGTTTTAAAAATGCATTAAAAATATGAAGAGTCCTCCACAAATGTAAAAGGTGTCACCTTTAAAGAAAAGAACATCCTAAAAAGGCATTTCATTGTTAAGAGAAATAGAGTACCTTTAAACCAATAGAAAATGAGCTGAATTCACCCACTAAGTGAATCTGTAGACATGAGGAGCTAAATGGAGCCGCTGATGCTCCATACTATCTCAGGCCCATCAAATGCTATAGGCACAGATAACCTGAAGATATCAGAGATCTCTCTTTTTCAAAGTGAGGTAAAAGAGTATCCGATTGTTTACCCGGAGATCAGGAGTGTAGTGAAATCTGATATGCTTTTTCTTTTTTTAAGACAGATTAGTCTATTTAAATTCCTCAAGGGCACCCTAAATAAAACAGAAAAGCGTGGCAACAATAGCTATTTATCCTCATAAAGTAAAGGTATTTCTGAAAAGTGAATAATACATGATAGCAAAAAAAAAAAGCATACAAAAGATGTAAAGCAAATGAAAATGGATTTTTCAATAATTGCCTGAAAGAACACCGAGGAAGGAAATAGTATGTAATATTGAAGTCAGACTTGCTCAAGGCTCCTGTACTCTCAGGTTACTTGAAGATACAGAATGATTTTCAGAAGGAAAACAAAAACAATAGCTGTGTAAACGACCTCACTAGTACTAGGGATCTGTATGTAAACAAACAAAAAGAAATTTTTCAAAGAAAAGGCAAAAGCTATAAGCATGTGTTAGTTGCTCAGTCATGTCCCACTCGTTGTGACCCCTTGGACTGTAGCCCACAAGGTTCCTCTGTCCATGGAATTCTCTAGGCAAGAATACTGAAGTGGGTTGCCATTTCCTTCTCCAGGGGATCTTCCTGACCCACAGATCCAACACTAAAAGAATTGCAGGCAGATTCTTTATTGTCTGAGCTACCAGGGAAGCTCATATGCAAAATATAAAGAGGCATCCTCTGTTGGCAGCTAAAGCATTTCATAGAGTAGGCATTACAAATTTTTCATTAAGTGATGGCTTTCTACTAAGTCTTACATCATTTTTAAGGGCATTATCATTGCTAAGATTGTACTTTTTTTTCTGTTCAAAAGGACATTTCTGGTCATGTTACCATCTGTGAGTGCATTCAGCTCAAACAAAGAAGTCTCATGTAAAATAATTAGATTTATGTCTCATACTAACCATATACCTGGAATTCAATAAAATATTGTTTTGACATTTTCAAATTGCAAACGAGACAATATAAAAAAAAGGAAAAGTAGTAAAGTGGTAAACATAAAGCCCTAGAAAGGAATAAGCACCATATGTCTTTTATGTTGATCTTATTGTCCAGAACAGAGTTATTTTTCTAATTGATAATAATACCCAAGGCAATAAGTAATATCATGGAAAAAAATTAAAATGATAAAGCACTATTCAAATAAAAGGTGTTAGTGATCTACCAGCCCATAGGTAATTTGCTTAGGAAAACCAGCCTATGATTTTCTGTTCTAAACAAAACAGTAAATATTCAATCAATTTTAAGTGCTATGACACATAAAGACAGCTAGTAGGCCTATTTTGAAGGGTCTTTCTTCATACATCTCAGAAGAGTGACTAACACTTAGGAAACGTGCCAAAAGAAATGAAGTCTCACTCAGAGAACTCAGTTCTTTCCTGTTGAGCTACACTTAGAGCCACCGTCAAATTTAATGCTGGTATACAGAATACAGAGCTCTGAATCTGAAAGTGAATCATACAATATGCAAGACAAGAAATCAGAAAGTCTCAATTTAACAGTTCATTCAGTATCAGGAGCAATAAAGATCAAAATCAAGAGAGACAAAGGAAACAATTCAGGCAAAAGTTTACTGATTCCTAATGTTTTTGAATACTTTGGCAATGAAAGACCAAATCATGTAAGTACAAAAAAGAAACCACTGAAGGATTTAAAGCAAGGAAGGTTGATTTACAAAGAAACTTACTTCTGCTTTGGGGACTATAGATTGAAAGTGAGAGAGTGAGAAAGGGAAAGATTCTGTTAAAGTAAACCGGATGAAAAAGATAATGGTCCTCCCACTCTACTGGCTATTCTTTTTTGTTCTCTTTCCTTGCTTCCTCCACTTAGCTCTGTCCCTTAATTTTGAGGATTCAGAGCTCAGCCTTTCTTCTTTCTACCTACATTCACTTTTTGGTGGTCAAGTCCCAAGGCTTTCACTATCAAATATTTCCCAGTAATTTGCAAATGTCTACCTTTCACCCAAACTTTAGGCTCAGGTGCCTACTTGATAGTTTTGCTTGGATGTCTAACAAATGCCTCACACCCAAATGTTAGAACTCCCAGACTCTTTCTTCTATGTGTTCCACTTACATTTCAGTAGATGGTAAATCCAAACGTTCAATTGCTCAAGTGAAACTATAAAGTCACTTTTGATTTCTCTCTTTTCTCAACCCACATTGCATCTCTTAGAAAATCCTGTTGGCTATACTTTCAAAAATATCCAAAATCTGAGGATTTCTCACAACATTGTTAACACTTTCCTCTGAGGTAATATAATCTTTGCTTGGATATAGTATGATGGTTTCCTAACGTGTCTCCCTGCATTAGCTCTTTATAGCCTATTTTCAGCCCAGCAACCAGTATTTGTAAATATAAATCAGCATCATATCATGATTCTGCTCAAAACCTCATAAGAACTCTCCATTTTACTCCACAGCTGGAGACCTAATGCCACAAAGCTATAACCCCTGGTGAATATAGACTGGGTCAGTTTTAATATTGGTTAGTATTAGCTGCTACCCAATAAGTTACACAGAAACTTAGATTTAAACAATGAACGTTTATTATCTCAAAGTTTCTATAGATCAGGGCTGTAATTGGGACATTTCTGTAGATCAGGTAGCTTAGCTGGGGCATTCTGGCTGAAAGTCTCTCTTGGTATTGTTGCTAAGTTTTCAGCTGTGTTTGTGGTCTCACTTGAGGAGCTGAGCAAGGACCCATTCCCAAAATCAGGCTAATGGATAGAGTATTCACTTCCTTGCACACGGGCTTCATGTATTCATGTCATGTCATCTGTCTTCCTAAGAGGAAGTGATTAAAGAGAAAGGGAGCATGCAAGAGTTCCCCTGACAGAAGCTTCAGTCTTTTATAAGACTTTCCTAATCTTGGAAGTGACATGCCATTATTTCCATTATATTCTATAGACTAGAAGCAAGTCACTAAATCACAATGAAAGAGAGGAGAATTAAGCTCCATTTCTTGAGTACCAAGCTGCCCAGGTGGGAGTCTCAGCCTCAATGAAATCATTGTTTTGTCCACTGGTGGAAGTATTCCTGCTTTTGAAAGGATTACTTCTAGATCAGCCAAGTTTAAAGTAGCAGGGGCAGGAAACAAAATATGGTCGTGAATCACTAGGGGTAACAGTGAGAGGAGTCAGTCCCATTTCCATCTTTTGACTCTGAGCTTGCGAATGCTGACTATACATATAGGTCTTTGATTCTATTACTATGCCTTTTCATATGAAGGATTTAAGCATCCTCAGATTTTGGTATCCTCAAGGGTTCTGGAACCAATCCCCCATGGATACCAAGGGACAATTGTATATACAGATTTTATTTTCTGTTTTAGATACATGAATAAACACCTACATGTTGATAGACATTATTTAGATGAAATCCCTTTCTTCTTTACAAATAAATTCTGTAATAACCTATATTTGAAAAAATCTGAAAAATAATGTATATATATATATATATGTCTTAGGATATATGTATATGCTACATGTTAAGTCACTTCAGTTGTGTCCAACTCTTTGTAACTCTATAGACTATAGTCTTCCAGGCTCCTCTGTCCATGGCATTCTCCAGGCAAGAACGGGAGTAGGTAACCATTCCCTTCTCCAGGGAATTTTCCTGACCCAGGGATATAACCTATGTCTCTTATGTCTCCTGATTTGGCAGGCAGGTTCTTTACCACTAGTGCAACCTGGAAAGTCTCATATATGCATATATATCAGTATATACGTAAAACTGATCCACTTTGCTGTACACCTGAAATTAACATGGCATTGTAAATCAACTGAACTCCAATGAAAATGAAAAAAAAAAGATTATTTGTGGCACATTTTTGTTTTCATTCAACAAGTATGTGATGAGTGCCTTCCTAGTACCAGGCACTATGCTAGAGGCAGGAGTAGAGGAGTGAGGGAACAGTTAAATGATGGATCGAACAGCTGGCCTCAGCCTTAGTGAACCTTAATTTAGCTGGGACGAATAGAAGCAAATTTGCAAGCTACAGTGATAAATGGTGATCACAAAATCTTGGCTTCCTGCCACCAGGAGCACAGATGTAGCCACAGCTTCCTTCCCCTTTGAAAATAATGATCTCACATAAAAAGAGCTCATGTTTTCAAGATAAAGGTAGAATAATATATTTGAGATAATATGAAAGGAAGGTCAGGCTGGCATAATGGATTAGATGACAGAGAGACCTGTATTCCAGAAAAATTTTCTCTTTTAATCTCAGTCTTTTTTTATTGATAAAATATGATCTTAAGTTTTTGAAATTTCCTTTCTGATGAAATTTTGTGGCTATGGAAACATGAAATGAATTAGTAAAGAATTGGATTCAGATATTATATTGTTTTCTATTGCTGCCATTTATAAATTACCACAAATTTAGTGACCTTAAGCAGCGCAAATATATTTTACATTTCTGTAAGTCAGTAGTCTAATAATATAGGTCTCACTGGGCTAAAATCATGATGTTAGCTAAGCTGACTTCCCTTCTATAGGCTCGAGGAGATAATCTGTTTCCCTGCCTTTTCCAGCTGTTAGAAAACTGTCTCATTTTTATGCATATAATTAAAATAAAATGCCTTTCCATGAACAAAAGAAAACAGCACTGAGATGTTAAATCCTCCTCATGCTGACAGCTCCCTCTAACCGCAGCTGGAAAAGGTCCTTCATGTTTAAGGACTCAGTGATTCCACTGGATCTATATTAGATATTCCAGGATGAACTCCTTATCTCAAGGTCTTTAACCTTAGTCATATCTTCAAATTCTCTTTTGTTTTATAAGGTAAGCTGTTTACAGGTTCTAAAGATTAGGGTGTGGACATCTAAGGGACTGTTATTTCTCCTCATAAATATTTGTAAAATAAATATTTAAATTCTGCTGTCAATTGATCAGTGCATACATAAATACAGAGGAATTTTAAACCAACTTCCCCAGAATGCATAGCACCTGTGATAGGCTAATAGTAGTTCCCTCAAATATGTCCACAACCTAATTAGTTAACTCTCATTTGGACATCTACTCCATGTGACCTTGACAATGAGTTTGTACCACATGTCCAGACATCTATTTTTTTTTAATTGAAATATAGTTAATTGACAATGTAGTGTTAGTTTCAGGTTTACAGCAAAGTGACTCTGAAGTATGTGTGTATGTGTATGCTGCTACTGCTAAGTCGCTTCAGTCGCGTCCGACTCTGCGACCCCATAGACGGAAGCCCACGAGGCTCCCCCATCCCTGGGATTCTCAAGGCAATCACACTGGAGTGGGTTGCCATTTCCTTCTCCAATGCATGAAAGTGAAAAGTGAAAGTGAAGTCGCTCAGTCCTGTCCAAATCTTTGTGACCCCATGGACTGCAGCCTTCCAGGCTCCTCCGTCCATGGGATTCTCCAGGCAAGAGTACTGGAGTGGGGTGCCATTGCCTTCTCCGGTGTGCATGTATGCTGCTAAGTCACTTTAGTCGTGTCCGACTCTGTGCGAACACATAGACTGCAGCCCAACAGGCTCCCACATCTCTGGGATTCTCCAGGCAAGAACACTGGAGTGGGTTGCCATTTCCTTCTCCAATGCATGAAAGTGAAAAGTGAAAGTGAAGTCGCTCAGTCGTGTCCGACCCTTAGCACGGACTGCAGCCTTCCAGGCTCCTTCCTCCATGGGATTCTCCAGGCAAGAGTACTGGCGTGGGATGCCATTGCTTTCTCCGGCTGTGCATGTATACATATACTTATATATGTATATATATTCTTTTTCAGATTCTTTTCCCCTTATACATACTTATAAAAATTGAGTTTAGTTTCCTATGCTATACAGTAGGTCCTTGTTGTTTCCCAACCTCCTAATTTATTCCTCCCCTTCTTTCCCCAGACATTTATTTCTGACAGAACTCTAATATGATTACATCAAAAGAGGAGAAGATAAAGATAATATTTCCTGATTTGTATGTATTAGAAGCATTCATTGTTTGGATTGGCTGTCAGTTACACTATACCGTAAGTTACCAAATCTACCGGTTCCTTCTAACTGTGAAACTATTAAATTTCTTTCAGAATTTTAAGTTATCATCTAGTGATTCTAGTCCATGGACTTGTGTCCAAATAGAAGGACATTTAAACACTACATGCCATATGAGCACACAAAATAGATCAAATTTCAGGGATGCTAATTGCTATAAGCATCATATATCAATGCTTTGATTTGAGGGAAGCAATAAAAATATTAATCTATTCCCTTATAAAACTGAAAGCAAGTTGGTTAGAGTGCAATTATTTGAGAGAAAGTGATATGTATGTCAGGCCCAAAAGTACTGACATATTTTAAGCAGTTAATAAATGAAAATAGATTCATTCATTTTCAATTATTTGATCAAATACAACTATATAAAGGGCAATAATTCTTTATTTTAAAAAAAAGGAACATTTTTCCTTTCCAGAGATCAGATCTCAATTGAAATTTGCCTAAAATCATGTAGTTTGAGTTTATTAAGTTTCATCCAACTTTTGAGAGAAGTGGAGGCATACATAAATTAACTACTTTCTCTTAATCTTCTGAATCTTGAGGTATATAGCATTTTTAAAACTAAAGTATTTAAAACTAAATCTGATATTTAACTTCTCTGGTAATGTAATTAAAATAAATTAAACAAAACAAATATTTATTAAAGTTCTACTACAAAATAAAGAAGCTTTGGGAGTTTCCTGGCAGTTCAGCAGTTTGGACTTTGCGCTTCCACTTCAGGGGTACAGGTTCAACCCCTGGTCTCTGGTTTGGGAACTAAGTCCCTCAAGCCAAGCAGTGCGGTCAAAAAATAATAATAATAATAATAATAATAAAAGACAAACTTACCTCACCACTAATTTGCTAATTTGAAAGAATAGCAAATTGTTGTATTATGTTTCACATTTAGGATCCAAAATTAAGTATGTGTATATGCTACTAGTTTTACTAATAATAAAGTGCTCTATCAAACTCTATAATCTTCTCCACTCCGCAAGATGAATGGAGAAAACATGGTGATATTGACCATAAAAACAATTCGGTTGTACTTGAAGCATAACTGTCTGTAATTCTGAGGATGAATGGATGCCATATGCAAGGTGAATTCCAGAAGCCAACCCTGGATGAATATTTTTTTTTAATATAAATTTATTTATTTTAATTGGAGGTTAATCAGTTCTAATGAGGTGGATGCAACTAGAGCCTTTATACAGAGTGAAGTAAGCCAGAAAGAAAAACACCGATACAGTGCACTAATGCATATATATGGAATTTAGAAAGATGGTAACAATAACCCTGTAAGTGAGACAGCAAAAGAGACACAGATGTATAGAACAGTCTTTTGGACTCTGTGGGAGAGGGCGAGGGTGGGATGATTTGGGAGAATGGGATTGAAACATGTATAATATCATATATGAAACGAATTGGATGAATGTTTTGAATCTGCTTTGTTTCTGAATCCTAATGCCTCATGGAAGGTAGTCTTTAGGCCCTCCTTTTTGTGTAGAATATGAAGAAAGCAGAAGAGCAAATTCCTTTCATCTCCTTTCAGCTACCTAGAACCATTTCTAAGCACAGTTCCATATTTGTATAGTTTGGTCAGAAACCAAATATTGATATGAAATAAAATCTAGCTTTTCATAGTCAATATGGCCCCTGTATGATCCTCCATATGCCTTCTAGCTTCAGGGTAAATATACTTTGTCCTGGAGAAGGTAAAAGTCATGTGCAAGGCCATTACCACTGAGGAGGTTCGCCTGGCTGTGACCACTGTAACTTTCAGTCTGTTAAGGTCCCAACATTAGAAGTAGCCCCCTAAAACTTTTCAATTCAATGCTTATAGGGTTGTCAATTAAGATGATTCATTTTGATATTTGGCAAAACTAATACAATTATGTAAAGTTTAAAAATAAAATAAAATTAAACAAAAAAAAGATGAGAAATTTGGGTGAGAAAATTGAAGCTATAACTATTCCTGATATTCAGATAATTCTAATCTATTGTCCCAGGAAATGAAAATAAATGAACATGTTAAGTTATGAAGCATTATTGCTTGTTGGCTTTAATTTTTCCATTTGGCTGATAGATCAGTTGCTCTGAGATTGGAAGTTCAATTCTAAAAATAAGAGTTAATTATTTGGAAAACTATCCTGAAGAGTATTGTCAAAGATAATACAAATGATGTATTAGTAGAGAAAAACATAACCTTTCTTCTAAATCTGACTTTCTAACATGCTCTGTCCTTCTTGAAGAAAGACTTCTAAAATACAAAATATACTTTAAGAAGAATTTAGAAATCCAGTTTTAAGCTGATTAATTATATTTGTAGAAATATTATAAAAGGAATATTTCCTAGTCTTTTTCAAGTAAACATCTATATATATAACTTTTGAAATATAACTTCCCATTGATATTTTTAAAGTCAGTTTTGAAGATTTTAAGCAAAATGCAAATATTTAGACATGACAAAAATACTATATTAGGAAAAGTGCTTTGATATGTAACAAACTGCAAAAGCTCAGAAGCCTTTAGCCAACAAAAGAGGCATGATGAGTGACAATTAAATGATACATTTATAATTAAGAAATGTACTTTAGAAAAATATTCACAACTTCACCCAACTTGATATTTCAGACTCAATTTTTTAATACTTCTGCAAAAATGCAGTGAAATTCTTATGTAAAGATCTACCTTTTTTTTTTTTTTTTTTAATTGAATATATTCAGTTTTCTTTTTTACTTTTAGAGCAACTTATAGTTGGGGAGAACTTTTGACCAAATGAACCATCACTCAGTGCTGTGCTGGTGCTTGGCCTCTTTGTCCTTGGAATCACTCCTCAGGCTTCTTCTGCTCTGTTGGTTTCCACATTCCACCCCACTGCCACTGAACAGAAAAGCATTTTCTATTCATAGGTTCCAGAGTCAGATGCCTTCTGGCAGTATTTCACCTTTGGGAAGAACTGAAAGGAATCTTCTAGCATGGGCAGAATCTACTGCAAAGACATATTTTTGTTGTTGTTATTTGTCTTTTAAAATTTTGTTTATATATTTGTTTATTTATTTATGGCTGTGTTGGGTCTTCGTTCTGTGTGAGGGCTTTTCCCTAGTTGTGATGAGCGGGGGCTGCTCTAGTTTCGGCGCACGGGCTTCTTGTAATCGCTTCTCTTGTGGTCCATGGGCTCTAGGGCACCCAAGCTTCAGTAGTTGCAGCATGTGGGCTCAGAGGTTGTGGCTCCTGGACTCTAGAGCACAGGCTCAATAGTTGTGTTGCATGTACTTGGTTTCTCTGCAGCATGTGGGATATTCCTGGACCTTCCTGGATCTTCCTGGATCAAACACATATCTCCTGCATTGGCAGGTGGATTCTTTACCACTGAGCCACCAGGGAAACACAAGGAATATATTTTTAGTTTCAAGTCCCTTAGAACAGGTTCACCTTGTTTCAAATTCTCCCTCTAGTGCTGACTCCTTTTGGAGAAGGCAATGGCACCCCACTCCAGTACTCTTGCCTGGAAAATCACATGGACGGAGGAGCCTGGTAGGCTGCAGTCCGTGGGGTCGCTAAGAGTCAGACACAACCTAGCAACTTCACTTTCACTTTTCACTTTCATGCATTGGAGAAGGAAATGGCAACCCACTCCAGTGTTCTTGCCTGGAGAATCCCAGGGACAGGGTAGCCTGGTGGCCTGCCATCTATGGGATCGTATAGAGTTGGACACGACTGAAGTGACTTAGCATAGCATAGCGTAGTGCTGACTCCTTGGTACAAATAATAAAACCTTTTCCCTTTCTCCTCTAGCCCTATGTCTTAGAGATGGTCATGGTTTCCAGATAGCTTCCTGGTGCGTTACCATTCCTTCTTTCCTTAGATTTTTATCATTTGTGTACCAAATTCTTGCACTACGTTCACTGTTTACTCTGGTGTAAATACTTGCAGTGTTTTTTATAATTCCTGATTAGTAGTTAACTGTATTCTGTAACTAGAACTGTTCATTGTCTACACACTATAACATGGAATTTCTAAGGACTCCTTTGGATGAAGAGAGGGTTCTAAGTCCACATAAAATCTTTAAAATTCTCAAGCTAAGTGCAAAATCCAAGTTCCCTAGGTCCTTAATATCTTCCAGTCTCTATCCCTAACCTGATCTGCCATTTTAATTCCTTGTTTCTGTCCAAAGTGAACTCTAGGAACTCTAGCCATATGCTTTCCTGTGATCATACATTTATTGATACCATTGTCTCTTACTGAATACTGTACATTTCAACTGTACATCTAGAAATCTAATTCAAAGTTCATGACCCTGAACAAACATAGGAGATTCTCATTATTTGCAGATTTTATATTTGGAAATTTGCCTACCCTCTAAGCATAGTATCACGTCTCCACATTTTTTGGTGTGTGTGGTTTTTCTGGGGGTGGGGGTGGGGGTGATTTCACTTTCTAAAATAGCCCCCAAGTGCAGTGTTAAAGGGCTGTCTGGTATTTCTAATTGCAAGAAAGTTGGGATGTGACTTATGGAGAAAATATATGGATAAGCTTTGTTCAGTAGTGAGTTTTATGCTGTTGACCATGAGTTCAGTGTTAATGAATCAACAATAGAACAGGTCCACCTAGTTAGAATTCCTAAGTATCATTGACATTTATACACTATCATGTGTAAAATAGATAAATAGTGGGAAGCTACTGTATAACACAAGGAGCCTAGCCTGGTGCTCTGTGATGAATAGAGGGGTGGGATGGGAGTGGGGAGGAAGGTTTAAGAGGGAGGGTATTAATTATGTCTGATTTGCATTGTTATATGGCAGAAACCAACACAACATAATAAAGCAATTATCCTCCAACTTGAAAAAGAGAAGATTTTTACATATTAAATAATATGTCTTTAAACAGAAATACACATAAAACAGTTATCCTGATAAAACTGTTGTGACCAGATATTCAGGTTCAGTATTCTCCTAGAAGCAGTGGTTTGATATTTGCAAATTCAGTATTCATAGTGACTTCATTGAACATAATTAAACATGAATAATGAGAAGCCACTCTACTTCCCTTTCTAGGAAGCTACCTCTGATAACCCTTCCTTCCAACTTTCCCTTTATCCAAAACTCCTTCCCCTCTTCTGACTAAGTGATGCTTAAATATTAAAGGTGGATAACAGAACTGTCTCTTAGAGTTTTTGAAGAGAACAAATTCAAAGAGGCAAAACAAGCCATGAATAAGTAGGTAATCAAAGTCAGTAAGCCAGAAAGAAAGGACAAGTAGTGTGTCAAGTAATGGAACCACAATGGAGTATTGAAAACTTTCATTTACAGCCAGAAGTAAGGAAAGCTCAGAGAAAATAATAAGCAAGGGCATTTTGGAAAAAGTTTTCAAGTAGTATTATGGAGTTTAGTAGATTTTATGTGCTCTTGATAAAATTTTTGAGAAACATTGGATGCATTAAAAGTATCAGAGATTATGTACCTTTATTATGTTTTTAATGACCATATTATATGCTAACTATACTGTAAGCTCAGGATATGAGAATGATTCATTTGTGTTAACGTTTAGTAATCTCCCACACAGTATTCACTATAAATATTTCTTGAATAAGTACATGCAAGAATAGACTGTTATATACTCCATTATATAAAGGACCTAAGAGAAGCAGAAGGTATTAAGAAGAGGTGGCAAGAATACACAGAAGAACTGTAAAAAAAGATCTTCACGACCCAGATAATCAAGATGGTATGTATTATCACTCACCTAGAGCCAGACATCCTGGAATGCAAAGGTGAGTGGGCCTTAGGAAGCATCACTACGAACAAAGCTAATGGAGGTGATGGAATTCCAGTTGAGCTATTTCAAATCCTGAAAGATGATTCTGTAAAAATGGTGCACTAAATATGCCAGCAAATTTGGAAAACTCAGCAGTGGCCACAGGACTGGAAAAGGTCAGTTTTCATTGCAATCCCAAAGAAAGGCAATGACAAAGAATGTTCAAACTACTGCACAATTGCACTCATCTCACACCCTAGTAAAGTAATGTTCAAAATTCTCTAAGTCAGGCTTCAACAGTATGTGAACTGTGAAATTCCAGATGTTCAAGCTGGATTTAGAAAAGGCAGAGGAACCAGAGATCAAAATGCAAACGTCTGTTGGACCATTGAAAAAGCAAGAGAGTTCCAGAAAAACATCTACTTCTCCTTTATTGACTAAGCCAAAACCTTTGACTGTGTGGATAACAACAAAATGTGGAAAATTCCTCAAGAATGGGAATACCAGACCACCTGACCTGCCTCCTGAGAAATCTGTATGCAGTTCAGGAAGCAACAGTTAGAACTGGACATGGAACAACAGCTGGTTCCAAATAGGAAAAGGCTGTATATTGTCACCCTGCTTATTTAACTTATACGCAGAGTACATCATGCTAAATGCTGGACTGGATGAAGCACAAGCTGGAATCAAGATTGCCCAGAGAAATATCAAAAACCTCAGCTATGCAGATGACACCACCCTTATGGCAGAAAGCAAGGAAGAAATAAAGAGCCTCTTCATGAAAATGAAAGAGGAGAGTGAAAAATTTGGCTTAAAACTCAACATTAAAAAAACTAAGATCATGGCATTGGGTCCCATCACTTCTTGGCAAGTAGATGGGGAAACAATGGAAACAGTAACAGACTTTATTTTCTTGGACTCTAAATTAATTGCAGATGGTGACTGCAGGCATGAAATTAGAAGATGCTTACTCCTGGAAAGAAAAGCTTTGACCAACCTAGACAGCATATTAAAAAGCAGAGACATTACTTTGCCAACAAAGGTCAATCTAGTCAAGGTTATGGTTTTCCCAGTAGTCATGTATGGATGTGAGAGTTGGACTATAAAGAAAGCTGAATGCTGGAGAATCCATGCTTTTGAACTGGGGTGTTAGAGAAAACTCTTGAGAGTCCCTTGGTCCTTAAGGAGATCCAACCAATCAATCGTAAAGGAAATCAGTCCTGAGTATTCATTGGAAGGAATGATGCTGAAGCTGAAACTGCAATACTTTGGCCACCTGATGCAAAGAACTGACTCACTGGAAAAGACCCTGATGCTGGGAAATATTGAAGGCAGGAGAAGGCGATGACAGAGGATGAGATGGTTAGATGGCATCACCACTGACTCAATGGACATGAGTTTGAGCAAGCTCTGGAAGTTGGTGATGGACAGGGAAGCCTGGCATGCTGCAGTCTATAGGGTCGTAAAGAGTTAGACATGACTGAGTGATTGAACTGAACGTATGCTCCATTAATGTAAAAGCCTTTACTAGTTAACAATCTGATTATCAGAACAATTTTTTATTGCTTAAGATTCACTTGCATAGCTGTGGCTGCTTTCTTTTAATTTTTGAAAAGCTCAACAAACTCCTTGTTTTATCTAACATAAATCAAGTGTAAGGTCACCAGTATAAGTACTAAATAACTTGCAGTTATTTTTACAGGAAGTTTAGCAAATATCAGTTCAGTTCAGTTCAGTCGCTCAGTCGTGTCCGACTCTTTGAGACCCCATGAATCGCAGCACGCCAGGCCTCCCTATCCATCACCAACTCCCTGAGTTCACTCAGACTCATGTCCATCAAATCAGTGATGCCATCCATCCATCTCATCCTCTGTCTTCCCTTCTCCTCCTGCCCCAATCCTCCCAGCATCTGTCTTTTCCAATGAGTCAACTCTTTGCATGAGGTGGCCAAAGTACTGGAGTTTCAGCTTTAGCATCATTCCTTCCAAAGAAATCCCAGGGCTGATCTCCTTCAGAGTGGACTGGTTAGATCTCCTTGCAGTCCAAGGGACTCTCAAGAGTCTTTTCCAACACCACAGTTCAAAAGCATCAATTCTTTGGCGCTCAGCCTTCTTCACAGTCCAACTCTCACATCCATACATGACCACTGGAAAAACCATAGCCTTGACTAGATGGACCTTTGTTGGCAAAGTAATGTCTCTGCTTTTGAATATGCTTTCTAGGTTGGACATAACTTTCCTCCCATGAAGTAAGCGTCTTTTAATTTCATGGCTGCAGTCACCATCTGCAGTGATTTTGGAGCCCCAAAAAATAAAGTCTGACACTGTTTCCCCTGTTTCCCCATCTATTTCCCATCAAGTGATGGGACCGGATGCCATGATCTTCATTTTCTGAATGTTGAGCTTTAAGCCAACTTTTTCACTCTCCACTCTCACCTTTATCAAGAGGCTTTTTAGTTCCTCTTCACTTTCTGCCATAAGGGTGGTATCATCTACATATCTGAGGTTATTGATATTTCTCCTGGCAATCTAAAGCTTATTAAATTAGTTATTTTTATTAAATCATGCTTTAGAATTTTGAGTTTAAAGTTTAAGAAATGAACTTTAAAGAACTAACATGTTTATAAGGAAATGATAATCTTTCTGTTGGTGATTGCCATTACTGCATATATGTACCTATCACATTTTCTTAAAAGCTTTTTGGCTTTAGAAAAAGCACTAAGTGTAGATTAAATTTTAACCCAAAGTGATTTTTAATAAGAAAGTGATAGCCTTGCTTCTTCATCTCATGTAATGTAATAGTAACTTGAATTTAATCTGCTCCTGTTAATTTTTTTTTTCTAACATATAAAGAACTTTTCCTAAATGTTTGGTCCAATAAATTATGTATTATCTTTCAGACATTTTTCTGGGAAGAAGGATGCCAGATTGACTTGAAAACAATAATTTTCAGAGGCATATGGAATTGACATATATAATTTCTCATTCTTCCTTTACTTGGAAGAAATAACTCCTAATGAAAAGTTATGTAATTCCATCTGCTCATTTTAGTTTCCAATTTTGTTGGTAGAAAACGATAAGTTGGAAATTAGTCATCTTACAAATCAATATCTTTATATATTGCTACCATTTTCCTGGTCTAAATGATGTGGCTTTCTACAAAAGAAAATCTACAAGTCATGTTCAAAAGCTTTATTCTAGTATTCTCCTGGTTTCAAAAACTATGATTGGATCTTTTTTCAATTCTGACTTTAATAGGCCCTTTCCATGAAATTGCTAGACTCAATAGCATAGAAAGAAAAAGCTTGATCAAGGAGAACTTTTGATATTCCCTGTAAAGCTCCATTGTATCTTATTGCTACTTAAATTTCCTGAGGGATGAAATGGATTGTGGGTGATGATCTGGAGAGATGTTAGAGCTAAAAATAGATCTTTTCCCATTATAGCTTAGCAAGACATGATTTTATTTGGTGTTTCTATCAGGACAAACTATTTGTAGTTTTACTTTTAGCAGACATATGTAGTTTAGCCATATTCTGTCCCATTGTACAATATTGTCAGATATTTCATTGAATCATGTTTCCTTAATTCTGGTAATGCATCTAAATGGCCTGAACAAAGGCTTTTGTTCATTGCAGATGAAGATGGGATTATTTAGTAAATAAGAGTAGTTCATCAAATTACTTGAATGTAGAGACTCAAATCTCACATGATAACAAGAGGTTTAGCTATCTCACACACACACATGACTTCATTGTTCATAATATCTCTTTTATGATTCTAGCAAATAATAATTTTTCTCAGGACAAGGAGGTAACTGCCTTTTTCCCCACTTCCCACCCAATAACTTAGAAATAAGGGGGACAGAGTTGACTTTTGAGGCATGAACAAAAAAACCTTAGACATGTAATAAAGGAAGACTCAAACCATGGAAATAAGCATCAGTCTAACCCCGCATCAGTTAGGGATGTGTTGAAAGACAGGGAACCAGGAAGAGATAGTAGAATGAGTGAGCTACAATGCGGTGGCATAGATGAGTCACTGGCTGCAGTGGTGTTGAGCCTGCAGCAGTGCCCGAGGACACAGTAATCTAAATGACAAGAGAGGACTTCCTGTGGAGGAGCAGGTTTCATTCTGGCCTTGATAAGTAGCCCACAAATCAATCCATTTACCTTTGTTTAAATTCTATGCTAAATGTAAGCAGATTCTCAGGCACCTTGCATAAGAAAAAGAAATCCTGTGTTCTAGATAATGGATGTGAGAAGTCCAGTGACTAGAAAGCTGTAGATTCCATCATCAATTAATAAAGACAACGATAGGTGTTAAAGAAATAACTCGTGAAGCTGGAGCCTCCCAGGCTCCCTTCTCGCCCGGTTGCCTGTTGGGTTTACGATGGTGAAAGACCTGCTGGGAGACCAAGAGAGCAGGATGAAGCTGGGCTATCCTTCTCCTTGGTTCTATATTTTGGGGTCTCTGGCAGCAGCTGCATTTCTTCATGCTCCCATTGGACAGGCTTTACTGCTTCCAGCTTCCATGGGGTGACCTCAGCCCTGAACCATAACTCACCTCTTCCCTGTGACCTGATCTAGGGGTGATAGTGGAACCCTGCTGTCCATAAACTCTGTGTCATTCCAGAGTCTCTCCATCTGAGTGCTCAGGACCTCCACCAAAGAGCATATCCTAAACCCTGACTGATCTAATACCTGTGTGTGTACATGTGTTGTGATTGCCAAGTTGTGTCTGACTCTTTTGCGACCCCATGGACTGTAGCCCACCAGGCTCCTCTGTACATGGGTTTTTCCAGGCAAGAATACTGGAGTGGGTTGCCATTTCCTTCTCCAGGGGATCTTCCCTACCCAGGGATAAAACCCACATCTCCTGCACTGGCAGGGGGATTCTTTACAACTGAGTCACTAGGGAAGCCCCGATCCAGTGCTTAAGAAAGTACAAGCCTCTAGATTTGAGCCCCACACCCACATCCACAGACTTGTTGAATCTGATTTCATCTTCTCCTGTCTAATTATAATAGTGTCCCTTCCCCAATAATGGCAAATTCCCCCACATGCCCTTTCTGCTTTTCTCCATTGCTTATTTCTTTAGTTTTAACTTTTTAATTATGCATATAGTTCATAGATACAATTAGATTCTAGCAGAATCATCTTTCTAAAAGCCCTTTTCTTGACTTCAAATTCCTACCCAGGACTGCTTCTATTTCTTTCTTTCTTAGGAAATCTAATCCAAATATTGTCTAAATTGACATCGTCCACATCTTCACCTTGCAGTCTTTTTCAAGCTAACTTCAATCCTCATCACTCTACCTGAAACCTGTTGTCAAATTGGACCATCTTTAAAGTATGAAAACAAGTAAAACCTTTTCCATCCTCATTTTCATTGCCTTTCAGATAACTTTTGACAAAGAGCCAGCATTTCCTTCTGAAAGCTCTGATCTCTCCCGAACTTTAATATTCCACACTCTTCTGGGTTTCTTGTTTCATTGCCGATTTCAACATCTCCATCTCATTCCCTGGCTCTCTCTCTTCAATTTAACCTCAAAGTTCAGGACTTCCTAAGTGCTTAGAACTGATCCCCTAAACATCTCTGACCTCATTTACTCACTGGGTGATTTAATCTTTTTATGGCTTTGAGAAGCATCTCTGTAGTGAAGGTTCCTAAAATTTTAACTTAGTTAAACTTCCATAAACTTTTCTGAGATTCATATCCATTTTCTAATTGAAATCTCTACCTAGATGTTTCATGGGTATCCTATAGTTAAGCTGTACCAATTTAAATCTCCATTTTCCCAGTGTTTGGTGTCTTACTTACCTCATGAAATTAGATCAATACAGGCCTAGTAGCCCTTGCAAGAACTCTGGGAGACATATTCCATTCTATTAGCAATGTAAGTAACTTTCCTAATAATTTTATTTACTTTAGGCTGTACTATGTCTTTGTTGCTGTGCAGGCTTTTCTCTAGTGAGGGGAAGCAGGGGCTAGTCTCTAGTTGTGGTGCTCTAGCTTCTCACTGCAGTTGCTTCTCTTGTTGCAGAGCAGGGGCTCTGGGGCTCATGGGCTCAGTCATTGTGGTTTCTGGGGTCTAGAGCACGGGTTCAATAGTTGCGGCATAGGGGCTTAGTTGTTCCACTGCATGTGGGATCTTCCTGGACCAGAGATTGAACCCATGTCTCCTGCATTGGCAGGCAGATTCTTTACCACTAGCACCACCTGGAAGCACCATAAGTTCAGTTCAGTTCAGTTACTCAGTCGTGTCCAACTCTTTGAAACCCCAGGGATTGAAGCACGCCAGGCTTCCCTGTCCATCAACTCCTGGAGCTTCCTCAAACTCATGTCCATCGAGTCAGTGATGCCATCCATCCATCTCATCCTCTGTTGTCCCCTTCTCCTCTCGCCTTCAACCTTTCCCAGCATCAGGGTCTTTTCCAATGAGTCAGTTCTTTGTATCAGGTAGCCAAAGTATTGGAGTTTCAGCTTCAGCATCAGTCCTTCCAATGAATATTCAGGACTGGTTTCCTTTAGGATGGACTGGTTATATCTCCTTCCAGGCCAAGTGACTCTGAAGCGTCTTCTCCAACACCACAGTTCAGAAGCATCAATTCTTCGGTGCTTGGCTATCTTGATAGTCGAACTCTTACATCCTTATGTGACTGCTGGAAAAACCATAGCTTCGACTAGACGCACCTTTGTCGGCAAAGTAGTGTCTCTGCTTTTTAATATGCTGTCTAGGTTGGTCATAGCTTTTCTTCCAAGGAGCAAGCATCTTTTAATTTCATGTCTGCAATCACCATCTGCAATGATTTTGAAGTCCCCCAAAATAAAGTCTCTCACTATTTCCATTATTTCCCCATCTATTTGCCATGAAGTGATGGGACCAGATGCCATGATCTTAGTTTCCTGAATGCTGAGCTTTAAGTCAGCTTTTTCCACTCTCCTCTTTCACTTTCATCAAGGGGCTCTTTAGTTCTTCTTCACTTTCTGCCATAAGGGTGGTATCATCTGCATATCTGAGGTTATTGATATTTCTCCCTTCAATCTTGATTCCAGCTTGTGCTTCATCCAGCTTGGCATTTCACATGATGTACTTTGCATGTAAGTGAAATAAGCAGGGTGACAATATACAGCCTTAACATACTCCTTTCCCAATTTGTAACCAGTTCACTGTTCCATATCTGGTTCTAACTCTTGCTTCTTCACCTGCATACAGATTTCTCAGGAGGCAGGTCAGGTGATCTGGTGTTCCCATCTCTTGAAGAATTTTCCACATTTTATTGTGATCCACATGGTCAAAGGCTTTGGCTTAGTCATAAAGGAGAAGCAGATGTTATTCTGGAGCTCTCTTGCTTTTTTGATGATCTAGCAGGTGTTGCCAATTTGATCTCTGGTTCCTCTGCCTTTTCTAAATCCACTTTGAAAATCCTGAAGTTTGTGGTTCATGTACTGTTGAAGCCTGGGTTGGAGAATTTTGAGCATTACTTTGCTAGCATGTAAGATGAGTGCATTTGTGTGGTGGTTTGAGCATTCTTTGTCATTGCCTTTCTTTGGGATTGGAATGAAAATTGACATTTTCCAGTCCTGTGGCCACTGCTGAGTTTTCCAAATTTACTGGCATATTGAGTGTAGCACTTTCGCAGAATCATCTTTTAGGATTTGAAATAGTTCAGCTGGAATTCCATCACCTCCACTAGCTTTGTTTGTACTGATGCTTCCTAAGGCCCGCTTGACTTCACGTTCCAGGATGTATGGCTCCACTGCTGGGCTAGGGGGACATCCCTTTATCAAACTTCTTGAATGGCCTGTCCAGTTTCCAGGGACCCCAGGGTCCACAGCAGTCACTGGTGCTTGAATCACCTTGCCAGACTATGGAGCAAGCAGTGGGGGAATGCTTATTTCCTACTGCTCCTTGGCCAGGTAGCATCCTGGTTCACACCCTGTGTGTCCCTGAACTCCAATTCCCAGGAACTCCTGGGGCATCCCCACACTATTTACTAGGGGTGGAGGGCACCAAAGATTGATGAGAAATGTAGTCTGTGAAACACTCAAAACCTCATGTTGCTGTGTAAAGATCTTGGCCCCCTCTCCTGAAGGTATTAAATGCATATTTTTATGTGCTATGCACCATGTTATGTTCATTACAAATATTAATTATTTAATCCACATAAGTATATACTATTATTTATTCCATTTTTGTGGATGAGGAACCTGCAGCAGAGAAAGCTTAGGTGATATACTGAAGTACATAAAGCTAGTGAGTGAGGTAGCCTGGATTTTAGGACAAGACCATCCAGTTTCTGAGCTCAAGTTTATAACCATTACAGTGTGTCTCAAATTATAATAAAATTATAAGTAACACATTTATTGTATGGCCAATGTATGCATGCCTGCTAAGTTACTTCAGTTGTGTCTGACCCTGTGCGACCCCATAGACAGCAGCCCACCAGGCTCCTCTGTCCCTGGGATTCTCCAGGCAAGAATACTGGAGTGGGTTGCCATTTCCTTCTCCAGGGCCATGCATCAGTTCAGTTCAGTCGCTCAGTCGCGTCCGACTCTTTGCGACCCCATGAATCACAGCATGGCAGGCCTCCCTGTCCATCACCAAATCCTGGAGTTCACCCAAGCTCATGTGCATTTAGTCGGTGATGCCATCCAGCCATCTCATCCTCTGTCGTCCCCGTCTCCTCCTGCCCCCAATCCCTTCCAGCATCAGGGTCTTTTCCAATGAGTCAACTCTTCACGTGAGGTGGCCATCAGTCCTTCCAATGAACACCCAGGACTGGTCTCGTTTAGGATGGACTGGTTGGATCTCCTTGCAGTCCAAGGGACTCTCAAGAGTCTTCTCCAGCACCACAGTTCAGAAACATCAATTCTTCAGTGCTCAGCTTTCTTCACAGGCCATGCATAGTCCTGCTTTAAATATACTAAGTTTTTTATGAGAGTATGTTGTTATACTGATTTTATAGAATAGGAAATGCAAAGAAGTTAAATAATTTGTCAAAAGCCAGTAACACAGAGAGCCAGAATGTAACACTGGCTACTCTGGCTCCAGAGACTTTGCTTTTAATTACTACAACATACTTACTCTCAATTGTCCCATGCTTTCTACAGAATGAAATAAATTCTGGCTTTTTTTCAAGGTAGAAGAACAAAACCATGCTAAAATTCTTAGAAAGGGAGGCAGAATGTATAACTTGTTAGGAAGCTAGGATGACAGTATGACAGTCAAAATCTTCCAAGTTGGAGGAGCTCAGGCTACAGAGTGCAGGGAGATGTTTAAGATTGTTATTAAGGTGCTTGAGTCCAGCCAGTTGAAAAATGTAGACCTCACAAGAGGAGAACTCACTATTAATTCCTCCAGCAAGCTAGCTAAACTTTACTGTTAAGCAGAAAGCAAGCAGAATGTCTTTTTAATTCTTATGGGAATGATATGGATATGGCAGTCAGACATATGTCAAATGTATAGCCTCTTTTTATAAGAATCAAAGAGGTAAAAGGGGGCATCTATATTGTTAAACTAATCTGCATGTGATCTGGGATTAAGACCTAGGTCTTCTGGTGGTATTCAGTGAAAGTAAAGATGTTAATTGCTCAATTGTATCTGACTCTTTGTGACCCCAAGGACTGTAGCCTGCCAGCCTCCTCTGTCCATGGAATTCTCCAGGCAAGAATACTAGAGTGGGTACCCATTCATTTCTCCAGGGAATCTTCCCAACCCAAGGATTGAACCCAGGTCTCAGGCATTGCATGCAGATTCTTTACCATGTGAGTCACTATGGAAACCCTCAAGTGACCTTATTATATCATGTAGTCCTTCCACTCGTTCCTCATAGGAGTTTTCATAATATGCCAAGAAATAAGGCAGTAGGCTTGACAGAAACAAACAAACAAAATACATGAAAAAAGCAATACTAGTTGTCAAGAAACAAGGGAATTGATATCTGGTGATCATCTTACCAAGGAGAACATTTAAAAGGTTAAACGTAGATCTTGAGGGATAATCTTTTAAAATATGTTTATGTAATTTGGAGGGAAAGAGGAAGAAAGTAGTGATAGGATTGACTTTTGCTTTTTAAAAATTCTCTTTGCATTCTATTTATTTCCAAAATATTTTAAACTGGGGTACTGAAAAGGGCTCCCAAAGACATTTCTGCAATTATAAAAATATATAATATGTAGGACCAGCTCATTTAGCTACTATTTAGATATATCATGAGAGACATGTACTGCAGAGAACTTCCAATAGAAGTATCAGTTGTACTAGAATCTGATATAAAAAGATCAATATTTAAGTAAAAAATCTTAAGAAATAGCCCTGTACATAGAATACACTGTCACTGAATTTTAATAAAAGGTACATTTGTTCTCAATGTTTAATTTTTCCATTGCTATATACTGTGAATGTTAAAAGAATAGAATTCATGGAATCAGAATTAGATGCAGAGGCCCTGTGCAAGGATGGATTGAATCGGAACTATCACAGATGCATCAGATCAGATCAGATCAGTCGCTCAGTCGTGTCCAACTCTTTGCGACCCCATGAATCACAGCACGCCAGGCCTCCCTGTCCATCACCAACTCCTAGAGTTCACCCAAATTCATGTGCATTGAGTCGGTGATGCCATCCAGCCATCTCATCCTCTGTCGTCCCCTTTTCCTCCTGCCCCCAATCCCTCCCAGCATCAGAGTCTTTTCCAATGAGTCAACTCTTTGCACGAGGTGGCCAAAGTACTGGAGTTTCAGCTTTAGCATCATTCCCTTCAAAGAAATCCCAGGGCTGATCTCCTTCAGAATGGACTGCCTGGATCTCCTTGCAGTCCAAGGGACTCTCAAGAGTCTTCTCCAACACCACAGTTCAAAAGCATCAATTCTTCGGCGCTCAGCCTTCTTCACAGTCCAGCTCTCACATCCATACATGACCACAGGAAAAACCATAGCCTTGACTAGACGAACCTTTGTTGGCAAAGTGATGTCTCTCCTTTTGAATATGCTATCTAGGTTGGACATAACTTTCCTTCCAAGGAGTAAGCGTCTTTTAATTTCATGGCTGCAGTCACCATCTGTAGTGATTTTGGAGCCAAAAAAAATAAAGTCTGACACTGTTTCCCCTGTTTCCCCATCTATTTCCCATGCAGTGATGGGACTGGATGCCATGATCTTCGTTTTCTGAATGTTGAGCTTTAAGCCAACTTTTTCACTCTCTACTCTCACCTTCATCAAGAGGCTTTTGAGTTCCTCTTCACTTTCTGCCATAAGGGTGGTGTCATCTGCATATCTGAGGTTATTGATATTTCTCCCAGCAATCTTGATTCCAGCTTGTGCTTCTTCAAGTCCAGCATTTCTCATGATGTACTCTGCATATAAGTTAAACAAACAGGGTGACAATATACAGCCTTGATGTACTCCTTTTCCTATTTGGAACCTGTCTGTTGTTCCATGTCCAGTTCTAACTGTTGCTTCCTGACCTGCATACAAATTTCTCAAGAGGCAGATCAGGTGGTCTGGTATTCCCATCTCTTTCAGAATTTTCCACAGTTTATTGTGATTCACACAGTCAAAGGCTTTGGCATAGTCAATGAAGCAGAAGTAGATGTTTTTCTGGAACTCTCTTGCTTTTTCCATGATCCAGCAGATGTTGGCAATTTGATCTCTGGTTCCTCTGCATTTTCTAAAACCAGCTTGAATATCTGGAAGTTCAAGGTTCAAGTACTGCTGAAGCCTGGCTTGGAGAATTTTGAGCATTACTTTACTAGCATGTGAGATGAGTGCAATTGTGTGGTAGTTTGAGCATTCTTTGGCATTGCCTTTCTTTGGGATTGGAATGAGAACAGACCTTTTCCAGTCCTGTGGCCACTGCTGAGTTTTCCAAATTTGCTGGCATATTGAGGGCAGCACTTTCACAGTATCATCTTTCAGGATTTGAAATAGCTCAACTGGAATTCCATCACCTCCACTAGCTTTGTTCATAGTGATGCTTTCTAAGGCCCACTTGACTTCACATTCCAGGATGTCTGGCTCTAGGTCAGTGATCACACCATCGTGATTATCTGGGTCGTGAAGATCTTTTTTGTACAGTTCTTCTGTGTATTCTTGCCATCTCTTCTTAATATCTTCTGCTTCTGTGAGGTCCATACCATTTCTGTCTTTTATCAAGCCCATCTTTGCATGAAATATTCCTTTGGTATCTCTGATTTTCTTGAAGAGATCTCTAGTCTTTCCCATTCTGTTGTTTTCCTCTATTTCTTTGCATTGATTGCTGAAGAAGGCTTTCTTATCTCTTCTTGCTATTCTTTGGAACTCTGCATTCAGATGCTTATATCTTTCCTTTTCTCCTTTGCTTTTTGCTTCTCTTCTTTTCACAGCTGTTTGTAAGCATAAATTTAATGAATGATTTTATCACTATTGTTGTCATATTTCCTAAAAAATACTGAGAAGAGTGCTAGTGCAGGAGAAGAGTCATTTGTCAAAAATTCTTGGATTGAAACAAAGAAAAATACTGTTTGGTATCACTTATACTTGGAATCCAAAAAAGAGCAGGGGCTGATTTTAAGAAACAGTGAATGAAGTGAGGATTTCCATGTAGGGGCTGCTGGGGAGAGGAGGAAATGGGGAGATGTATTCAAGGGTAAGAACTTTCTTTTGTAAAGTGAGTAAGTTCTAAGGATCTACTGTACAGCATGATGGCTATAGTTAATAATACCATAATGTATACTTGAAGGTAACTGAGAGTAGATTTTTTTTGTTCTCACCACACAAAACATACACAAACACAGAAAGAGTTAACTGTGAGATGGTGGATGTGCTATTTATCTTGATTTTGGTAATCATTTCCCAATGTATTTATATATCAAATCATGTCAATTATTTCTCAGTATACCAGGGGAAAAAATAAGATGATATTAAAAAAAGTTCTTCAGCCAGATGTTTTTCAAAATTCATAACCTGTTTTACTTGAGAAATATAATATGAAGCATATTTCAAATATTGCATAACCCTCCCCAAAGAGTTTGGGGTTACCCTGCAATCAATCATATCGATATTTACAGTAAGTGGAAAGATAGACTATAAAGAGTCTATTGTCAGATTAAGTTCAATCAGGTCAGGTTTTGCCCTTCCAATGTATGTTGATGTAACTCTTGGCTTTCTGATATTCTGGTTTTCAAAATTGCACCGCAAGCTTTGTGGTCTTAGCCGGGAGCATCGTGATGATTAAGAGTGCCATCTAGTGGCAGCACGTTGATCTGCATACAAATAAATATTTGCTCTCTTAAGGCAAAAGGTGAAGAGGAACTCAAGAGCTTCTTGATGAAAGTGAAAGAGGAGAGTGAAAAAGTTGGCTTAAAACTCAACATTCATGAAACTAAGGTCACGGCATATGGTCCCATCACTTCATGGCAGATGGATGGGGAAACAATGGAAACAGTGAGAGACTATTTTCTTGGGCTCCAAAATCACTGCAGATGGTGTGACTGCAGCCATGAAATTAATAGACGCTTGCTCCAATTAATAGAAGAATAGCTGTGACCAACCTAGACAGCATATTAAAAAGCAGAAACATTACTTTGCCAAGGTCCGTCTAGTCGAAGCTATGATTTTTCCAGTAGTCACATATGGATGTAAGAATTGGACTATCAAGAATAGCTGAGCACAGAAGAATTGTTGCTTTTGAATTGTGGTGTTGGAGAAGATTCTTGAAAGTCCCTTGGCCTGCAAGGAGATCCAACCAGTCAATCCTAAAGCAAGTCAGTCCTGAATATTCATTGGAAGGACTGATGCTGAAGCTGAAGCTCAAATACTTTGGCCACCTGATGGGAAGAACTGACTCATTGGAAAAGACCTTGATGATGGGAAAGACTGAAGGCGGGAGGAGAAGGAGATGACAGAGGGTGAGATAATTGGATGGTATCACAGACTCAATGGACATGAGTTTGAGCAAGCTTCAGGAGTTGGTGATGGACAAGGAAGCCTGGTGTGCTGCAGTCCATGGGGTTGCAAAGAGTTGGACACGACTGAAAGCCTGAACTGAATTGATTGTTTAAAATGCTGGTAAAACTTAAATTTAATCATGCAATTGCTCAAATATTTTGTGTCTATGGATATAAAAATAGATAAGAAATTTTCTTCTCCATAGAAAATTTCTGAATCTACTATTGGATAAGATCAAATACATTATGATGAGTGAAATGGAACGGACTCACAGAGGAGAGAAGTCCTTAGATGAAGTCCAAGATTTTGTGGAAGAGTAGACACCTGACTGAGTTCTATAAAGAGGAAAAGGGATAAAGTCATTTCCCCAAAGGAAAGTCACAGAAGACAACAAAGGCACAAAAATAAAATTGATCCAGGAATTGATTTAAGATGAAGTTAGTCAGGCCCAGGGGAATGATTCATGATTCATATATAGTAACATCCTGAATGTCAAATGGTAAGCATGTTTGCTTATTTCTATTTTTGAGTATTCTATTTAGCTTAATTTTATTGTTATTTATTATCAACACTTAATAGAAAACAAAATAAAGCCTCATATTCTATTCTATATGTATCAGTCACAGAATTTTTGGAAATAAAAAATTATTTAGAAATAATAAAAGTAATAATTTAAACAATTAATTGCAACCATTGCTATAAACTTTAAAATAATGGTCAATAATCTAGGTATGAGTATAAAAGGGGCTTCAATAAGAGAGATACCCAGATTCTTACATCACAACAAATCACCATCAATTCCTCTTTTGAAAAAATATGGTAAATTGTTATTTCATAATTTGTCTTATAACTACCCTTCCTTTTTTCCATTTTATTTGCTACCATTCTTGTTGAATCCCATTTTTGTTATGATATTAGATGCTCTGGCCCATGTTCCCCAAATAATAGCTTTATTTTCCATTTTTAGTATTTTCCATATTTTATTTCTTTTTCTTTTTGAGAATCTCTCAGGTTCTCATGGAACTTTGATTGCTTTAGTTAGGACTGTGCATGCATCAAACCAGAATGATTCAGACCCATTAGAATACAATGGCTCTTTATTAAGATAAAACAGGGTTTGCCATACTCCATTCTCCAGGTGTTAGATCCCTGGGTTGGGAAGATTCCCTGGAGAAGGGAACAGCTACCCACTCCAGTATCCTTGCCTGGAGAACTCAACGGACAGAGGAGCCTGGCGGGCTACAGTCCATGGGGTTGCAAAGAGTCAGACACAACTGAGCGACTTTCACTTCACTTCACATTCTCTAGATATGGTCAGGCTACCTCTATGTGGACACTCTCATTCACAGACATACACACACACAGCAAACAAATGCAATTTTAATTTGATTGAACAATATTCACACTTATTAATGCATTACAGTCTGATATTTTCTAATCTAATTCTCCTTTTTCTTTTATTTTTACTTGTTTTTAAAATGCTATCACAGCCCCCTCTGTTGATTTCATAATACGTTAATAGATCTTGACTTGGGAAATATTCCTCCAAAAGAAATGAAAATTTGCTTTCAGGTTCTAGAGAGAGAGATCAGAAAGAGGATTTCTTAAAGGAAATAAATCTTGACACTGGCGTTGAAGGATGGCTGAGAACTGGTTGTACAGAGTAGGGCAGCATCACCAAAAAGACTAAATTTTAAAAACATATGGATTACTTTGTAAAGTCAAACAGCTAACAATATTTGGCATATAGTAGATTTTTAATAAATACTTGAATGAACAAATGGATGTTCAAATGTTTAATTTTAAATAAGACTTAATAAAAGTGATAGAGAAAATTAAAATATACATACCTCCAGTGGCTCAGTGATAAAGAATCCACTGCCAAGCAAGAGATTCTGGTTTGATCCTGGATTGGGAAGATCCCCTGGAGGAGGAAATGGCAACCCACTCCAGTGTTCTTGCCTAGGAAGTCCCATGGAGAGAGGAGCCTGGTGGGCTAAAGTCCATGGGGTCACAAAAGAATCAGATGTAGCGACTAAACAACAAAACTCCAAATGTAGATATTTCAGTTCAATTAAAAATATGTTTTTGTCTAGCCTAATTACAACTTCTATGTAGGTACGTCTATGATATGCTTTTCACAAACTATGAAATCAGTGAAAAGAGAGAATTGGAAAGAAGCATAAATCTTAAAAACTCAAAAGAGAAAAGCAAACTTTGCCTGACTCAAATCTTGAGAAGGATTAGGAAGAATGAAAATACTCTAAAAAAAGAGTAAGTCAGTTGCACTTCACTCTCCTTATCGACAGACCATTAAAATCTTAATAAAATGGATCCTTTCCAATGACCTTGAGGAAAGAGTTCTTCCTAAATAAGGGCATTTTTATATCATGGCATAAGAATTTTTGACAATCCTAGGGTTTTAGCTAAAAATGCTTCTTTTATTATTAGTTTTCACTGCCTTGTCTAACAATGAATTCAAAATGACATCAAGATTTGGAATTTGATTACATTTCCACTATGTATCCTGGGCAGACTTTTCTGGTGATTAGTGGGATATCAAATTGAAGATTGCTGATATGGTTCTTAATTTGGGGCCTATATCTCAAATATGTTCTGTTCCTACTTCTGCCATAACTAAGTCAAATGACTCAAAATATTTCATCCATTTTACTAGCATGTTTCACCCATTTTCTGCATATTAAAGTTCTAATTATGCTTCAAACCAGTTTAATAAAAGATTCATGAAGCCCTTTTTGCAGAGCATCTCTAGGCTTTTGCGACAGCTTTCAAATTGCTCTCTCTTCCTTCCATATTCTTACATTCAACTCTATCTTCTTCCAAACCAGTAAAATCTGTCCTCTAGAGAGTAAGGATTAAGGGATGAACACTGAGGAGTATCCAATTTAAAAGCAGAAAAAAGACAGGAAGAGCCAGGATAGTGGGATCGATAGAAACCTAATGGGAAACCAAGGATTGATACATAATCACGGCGGGGAAGACACAATACAGCATGTGATACCAAAAACCCTGTGCACCTTGGATGCCCATAGGGTAGGAGGCTCAACAGAAAAATGGGAATTGAAGCCAGACTGCAGGGAGATGAGGGATGTCTCTTCATACCCAGCACACTTCCTTGGTACTGGTCTTTCTATCCTGCTATGTTCTGTTTTGTTAATAGTTGCCTGTTCATAGTCTCTCTCTATGAGATATGAATGCTTTATGAAAAGTCCACTTTTTTTCACCTTCTTACCCCTTGTGTGTGACAGTACATATGTGTTTCATTTATTTGGATTTCTGTTAACTTCAAATCACTTCTTTATTAATTTGTTCTCACGCACTTGTGTGCTGTGCTGTGTCGCTTCAGTCATGTCCGACTCTCTGTGACCCCATGGATGGTAGCCCGTCAGGCTTCTCTCTCCATGTCATTCTCCAGCCAAGAATACCGGAGTGGGTTGCCATGCCTTCCTCCACGTGATCTTCCTGACCCTACGATCAAACCTGTGTCTCTTATTTCTCCTGCATTGGCAGGTGAGTTCTTTTCCCCTGTTAATAACCATAGCACCCAAGAAGCTGAATAGGGCTGTGCCAGTGAGAGCAAGAACATAGGATCTTCAGCACAGCTTAGAGGCTGTAGCAACTCTATCAGAGGTCTGTAGTTCCTTTTGCTTACCTCGGAGGCCATGTGCCTCATCGTAAGTACACTGAAACATCAAAGAATATTTTTTTACCACATCTGCCGTTGCTCTTTAGTTTTGATTAAGATGATTTCTTTGTGGAACTAACAAAACTACAAATTTAGCCAGTATTTTAAGATCTTATAAACTTTTAATTTCCATCCATCAAAGAGGGGATGCAATGTTATCCAACTCTTCAATAACTGAGAAAAAATTATAATAATTTTAGTTGGAAAAACTAAATATAAGTTGGCTAAAAGCCTAATGAAGCCGGCAGTAAAAATATTCTACAAAGCATCTATTTTTGAGTTGGAAGAAATAAATTGTAGCTATCCAAGTGAAAGTTGCTCAGTCGTGTCCAACTCTTTGTGACCCCATGGACTGTATAGTCTATGGAATTCTCCAGGCCAGAATACTGGAGTGGGTACCCTTTCCCTTCTCCAGGGGTTCTTCCCAACACTGGGATCAAACCCAGGTCTACTGCAATGCAGACGGATTCTTTACCAGCTGAGCCACAAGGGAACCCCATAGTTATCCAAAGCCGTGAGTTAAGTAGAAAAAAGAAGGAAGCAAAGGAAATTAAAGGTAGATAGGCCAGACTGGGAGAAAAATAATGGTTTTAGATAAGTCAGTCTTTTCCAGTTTCTTCAATAAACAATTTTTATAAAGAGGGATACAGGCTTCATGAATGTTCCCTCTCAAATATTTTATAACAACTAAAAGAAGTTCTGAAAGTATATTCCCTTTAGATACCAAGCTGTCCCTTTTTTCCCTTCCTACATGAGGTTCTATAACATTGCTGATTAATAACAAAGATGCAATTTTATTAGCCTTTTGACTGCTCCTGCTTATTTCTCATCTTGGTAAAGTGGGATATGATTCATTTCCTGGTCACATTCTTTAACATCCATTAATGTTTAAGATCGTGTCATTGCCTTGGTTGTTGGGTTACAGCATCCTGATGTTTTTTGTTTTTTACTTCTTCTGCTTTTCCCTTCGGTGAATTTTCTGTGTACTATAGCCTGCCACTTATCTTTTTATATTCTTTGCCAAGTAAAAATCACATAGCTTGCTACTACCCTTCTCATTTTCTTTGAATTGTTACCCTTTTATTGACTCTTTCATCCTACTTTATATTGATTTTACAGCATTTTTTATTGTTTTCCTTACAGCTTTTATTTTTGTTTCTATACATGCAAGAATATTACTGGGCCCACTTTTCATCAATCTAGTGACAGTCCATTCAGTAATTCAACAAAGCCTCTGCTGACTATAGCTTTTATAATTCAAAAATTTTATCATCTTCTGAATATGTTTTTTTTCCATGAATTTGGCTTAAATTCCTTTTGTCACATTTTAATATTTTAAGAAATAGCTATCTTCTTACCAGTGTTTAAGTCTTTGTGTATTCAATAATCTTGCCTGAATTCTTTTCCCATTTTCCATGCTTTTATTAAATTATAAAACAAAAATTATATATTCATATAAAAATCATGGCCTTCTTCTAGTGGAAGATATAGATATGTTTGTCTCAGAATATCATAAAAAAATCTCTAAAACTACAGAATCTATTAATAGAAATCAGATAGCTAATAGGCAGCTGATCTATAACTCAAAATCAATTTTTGAGACTAAAAATGTAGCTAATTATAAAAACAAATAGTTACCCATACTATTAATTTAAAAATTATTGAAGGAATTAAAACCCATTCTTTTCAATCCTTCCAATTCCACTTTCTTAGATTACAGCTGGTAAGAGTTGTATAACCTTGTCCACTTTCTCTACTTATACAGATATGCCAATATGCGTATCAATACACATATCTATTTATACAAATCTCTCTTTCCATACACATGTATGGGTATAATTGCTGTTGTTCAGTCACTAAGTTGTGTCCAAGTCATGTCCAAATTGTGTCCAACTTTTTGCAACCTCATGGACTGCAGCACATGAGGCTCCTCTGTCCTCCACTATCTCCTGGAGTTTGCTCACATTCATATCCATTGAGTTGGCGGTGCTATCTAACCATCTCTTCCTCTGCTGCCTCCTTTTGCCTTCAATCTTTCCAAGCATCTGGGTCTTTTCCAATGAGTCAGCTCTTTGCATCTGGTGGCCAAAGTCTTGGAGCTTCAGCAACAGTCCTTCCAATGAATATTCAGGGTTGATTTCCTTTAGGATTTACTATTTCGATCTCCTTGCTGTCCAAGGACTCTCAAAGAGTCTTCTCTAATACCACAATTCAAAAGCATCAGTCCTTTGGTGTTCAGCTCTTACATCCACACATGACTACTGGAAAAAACTGTAGTTTTGACTATATGGACCTTTGTCAGCAAAGTTATGTCTCTGCTTTTTAATATGCTTTCTAGGTTTGATATAGCTTTCCTTTCAAGGAGCAAGTGCCTTTTATTTTCATGGCTAAAGTCACCATCTACAATGATTTTAGAGCCCAAGAAAATAAAATTTGTCACTGCTTCCACTTTTTCCCTTTCTATTTGCCATGAAGTGATGAGACCAGATGCCATGATCTTAGTTTTTGAATATTGAGTTTCAAGCCAGCTTTTTCACTCTCCTCTTTCACCTTCATCAAGAGGCTCTTTAGTTCCTCTTCACTTTCTGCCATTAGAGTGGTATCATCTGCATTACCTGAGATTGTTAGTATTTCTCCCAGCAATCTTGATTCCAGCTTGTGAATCACCCAGCTTGGCATATATTTATATATATTTCTTACTATATATCAGCATGTAACTTTTTTTTACTTAAAAGTGCTTTATTCCATATGGTATATTTCCTTTAAAAAGATACATAGTGCACTGATGATACATTGGATTGTTTCAAGTATTTGCTAATACAAACAATATTACATTAAATTCATATATATATATATGTACAGGTCTGTGTGTATGTCTATATATACCTACCAATAATCATGCATAATATGCTACTGTTAATGAATTACAGTAGGAACTATTGGATCATGAGATATGTATTTTTACATTTCTATCTTTCTTCCCAATATTTTCTGATTTTAGAAATAAATATACATGTAATTTTTTGATTCCCAAATCACATTCTCACTCGCTAAACTCAAAATACATTAAGAATTTTCACCAACTTTGTCCCCATATTGATTTATGCTAACTCCTCTCTCTTTTTATAGGAATTTTAATATCATCCACACTTTATTGATTTTTGCAGCAATGGCCTTGGCATAGTACCTGCATGTTCAAATCCAATCCTATTTTTTCTCACCTTCTATTACCATTAATGTAATATTGTCAAAGAAAGCCATGCCCACCCTTGGTTTATCTGTTAGTCTCTGTTCTCCATTTTTTTCACATTTATCCTTCATTTTTACTCACTTATGTTTGCTCGAGAATGATTCTCATTCAGCTAAGAATTACATGAACAGTTTTGTTTCTTTAATTTCCTTCATCTATCTGCACAGAGACCACAATTGCCCTTGGCAGCCTGTGTCCATGTTTAATCAACCATTTAGTGAAGAAGGCATTTGGAAAATGAAGGTTATAATTAAACGTTTCACTTTACCTGCAGTGGCTTTGATTACACTGGGCCTTTGGCCAAGTCACCTCTATGACCTTGCTTTTTGGCAGTAATAAGAAGGTAATGTCTGTGAAACAGAAATAAAACTGTTGCTTTCCCTCAGCTCCCTTGAAAACTCAAACCTATAAACCATTCAGATGAAGCTTAAACTCTTACAAAAGAGAAAAGGAAAACTGTCTGTGAAACTTGATAAGCTTCAGATCAATATATGTCCTTTTTGAAAAAACTGCACATATTTTATTTTCCACCAACTTTGGATTTTATATCTTATAAACAAACTAAAAACATTTCTTATGGGTTCACCTTAATGGATTTTAGTTCTAATGCTGAGGACTACGGATTTACTTTCAAAGTCCACACGCTCTGCAGTGTTATTTTTTTCTCTTAACACATTCACCATTTTGACCCAGATTGATCAGTGGAAGTACTCTCTGCTTGAGCAAGAATGCAAACAATTTTTCAATTTTTTTATCATATGTATGTTACCTTGCCACCTGCACACCTGCGATTTACAGTACTTGACTCCCACTTTAATCAAGAACACAAAATGTTTGAACTCCAGATAGTCATTGAGAGATTAACTGTCCTATTTGATAAATGTGGGAGCCCTCGATTCAAAACCAAGTTAGGAGCCAAGTTTATTTCTGAGCTAGATAAAACAAAATGCATAAAGTAGCCATCTCTTTGATTTTCTAAGCTTCATATATAAACATAACTGCAAAGCTATCCACTGAGATTATTCACTTGTATTGCCCTACAAATGACTTCAATAAATGGTAATTTAAATAATGCAATGTAAAGAGGCAGTCATCTAAGAAAATATTTCTGCATCTTCTACCAAAATACTCTCATTTCTATCTGACCCAAAGCATATTGTTTTACCTTGCTAAGACACAAATTTCTAGGGGGTAAAATTAAAGTCTTAGATGACACAGTTTTAAAATTTTCTAATGTTCTACTTCTATTATTTTATAATGTCATATATTACAGAAGCTCTATTCAGACTGAGAAAATGGGAAAATTTGTATATTCTAAAAAAGTGAATGCTTCCTTTAATTAGAAAATAGTTAGAAAATCACCCATTGTGCTTTCTCTCCCCATTGACAGCTACAAAACTCTCAATCAAATTTTATGTTCAGTTGTGATGGTTTCCTTTTCCCAGTTTCCTGGCATAATATCTACCAGCTCTTTTCTTGGCTTAATTTTTTTTTAACATAAACTTTGCCTACAGTATATGTATTTTACTCTCATCACCTCAGATCTTTTGGGACTTAGATGCAACATAAATATGTATAAACCTATTTTCACTTTGACCATCCAGCTAAAACTGTTTGATATTTTAAAGTTTTTTAATTGAATATTTCTGCACAGACTTTTAAATAAATCTTTCACCTGATTAAAAAGTTCTATATTTTTAATATAAAAGTTTTGGATAATTCAAAAAAGTACACAAAAGAAAATTTAAATTATCCATAATTTTTGTGATTTGTTTGGTTCTTAAAAATACATAAACCTTCTCAAACAAGCTAAAGCCATGAGAGACACTGTGCACATATACAGGGGCTATCATGAAACTAGAATAAGAAAAGACAGATGAAGCTTAAAAGGGAAGAATAAGGAGCTATAGGGGTCTCATTTCCCCTTTCTTTTGGTCAGCTTTATCTCCTTTCACTAAATTTGGCCTTGCTGCTTTGGTATACATTCCCAGGTGGCAACAGTGGTAAATAATCTGCCTGCCAGTGCTGAAGACACAAGAGACAAAGGTTCAATCCTTGGATTGGGAAGATCCCCAGAAAAGGAAGTAGCTATGCAATCCGATATCCTTGCCTGGAAAATTGCATGGATAGAGGAGCCTGGTGGGCTACAGTCTACGGGGCTGCAAAGAGTTGGACACGACTGAATGACAGCACATATGTAGGTAGTTAAAAAAATAACTGAACCAGTCTTGGTTTTATCATGAATTCTGGTTTCAAATTCCCAAGGACAGAGGAATTATTACTTAGTTTGGGTCAAAAGCCTACCAACAGATATATCTAAAACCCAGATCTTCAAAAGCAGCTGTAGTTAATAGATTTCAAAGAACAGGCTGTGGGAGATCCAACTAATTTGCCAGAGATAACGAGAATCTCCAGTCTCCTTACTATACAAGTCACTGTTTTATCTATATTTTTCCAAATTTAGTTTCTATGGTCACTTTATGAATATAAGTGATATTTAAGGTTTAAATCCTATAATGTTCATTTAACTGTAGCATAAACATTTTATTTTCTTGTTACTAAAAAGAACCCCCAAACCACATTTTAGGGCACACAATTTTCTGTTACTTCATAGCAAGTAGGGCTTCCCTGATAGCTCAGTTGGTAAAGAATCTGCCTGCAATGCAGGAGACCCCAGGTTAGATCCCTGGGTCAGGAAAATCTGCTGAAAGGATAGGATATGCATTCCAGTATTCTTGGGCTTCCCTTGTAGCTCAGCTGGTAAAGAATCCGCCTACAATGTGGGAGATCTGGGTTCCTTTTAATACAAAAATATACACATAACTATACAAATTTCTGCCAGGAAAAAAAGCAAAAACAAAAAACACAGGCCTGTCAGGAATGTAATTACAATTCACACAAAAATCAGAATGGCAAAAATGTTTCCAGCATTTGTGAAAGAGAAATAATTTCCTAAATACAAAAAGTTTTATTTTATTTTTTGATATGCACCATTTAAAAATCTTTATTGAACTTGTCGCACTATTGCTTCTGTTCCATGTTTTGGTTTCTCGGCCACAAGTCATGGAGGATTTTACTCCCAGACCAGGCATCAAACCCATACTGCCTGCACCAGAAGGCAAAGTCTTCAACACTGGACCACCACAGAGGTCCCCCCAAAGAGCATTTTTAGTAGAGTATGAAAAGACTAACCGAGAAATGAACAGTACACTAAAGGAAGTCAGTTTCAGTCATATTTAAATAATGAAAAATTTTAAAATGAGATTTTGCCATTTACTTGTTATAGTGGCAAATATTGAATAATCTGAATGTATTGTTTTCTATTGCTGTTGTGGCAAATTGTCATAAACTGAGTACAAACACCCTCTTCCAACAACACAAGAGAAGATTCTACACATGGACATCACCAGATGGTCAACACCGAAATCAGATTGATTATATTCTTTGCAGCCAAAGATGGAGAAGTTCTATACAGTCAGCAAAAACAAGACCAGGAGCTGACTGTGGCTCAGACCATGAACTCCTTATTGCCAAATTCAGACTGAAATTGAAGAAAGTAGGGAAAACCATTAGACCATTCAGGTATGACCTAAACCAAATCCCTTATGATTATACAGTGGAAGTGAGAAATAGATTTAAGGGCCTAGATCTGATAGATAAGAGTGCCTGATGAACTATGGAATGAGGTTCGTGACATTGTACAGGAGACAGGGATCAAGACCATCCCCATGGAAAAGAAATGCAAAAAAGCAAAATGGCTGTCTGGGGAGGCCTTACAAATAGCTGTGAAAAGAAGACTCTGAATTAGAATGATTGGCCAAAGACCACCCGGAAACTAATCCCATCACCATAAAACCCAAGACTGCGAGCCATGTGGCAGAGCACTTCTCCTGGATTCCCTTACCCTACTGCTCTCCACCCGGGTGCCCTTTCCCAATAAAATCTCTTGCTTTGTCAGTACATGTGTCTCCTTGGACAATTCATTTCTGAGTGTTAAACAAGAGCCCAATTTCAGGCCCTGGAAGGGGTCCCCCTTCCTGCAACATAACCACCTGTACCTCACCCCTGTGGACTTGGTGGGGGCAAAGGGAAGAAGCACTGATGCAAACATAAAGCTTATCTTGCTTGCTGTACCTTGAGTAAAAAAGTCCTTTGTCCCCAACCCCAGTGGCTGTGCCTTCTGCTAATGACCATGAAACTGCAGGTTCAGTTGTTAGTTTCCAAGTGTAGTAAAACCCCTTCATGGCTCTTTGACACAAAATTTGATTAAAATAAGATACACAAAATTGTAATCTAAGTTATATAAAAATTGACTTTATAAATAAATTTAACATTTGACATAAATGAAATACCCTGAATGATCAAATTGTCCCTTAAGAGAGAAAAAGGAAGCTTTTAGCATCCAAGCGATTGTTGGTATCCCAAAAGAGGTTCACTTAAAATAGTCTCTGACATACAGTAGCGTGTTTTTGTTTTAATGTGTCAGAAACCAACATCCCCAACTATTAGCATTATATTGTGAAAAAAACTATGTAGAAGTAGAATATAATATATCAATAGACTATTTGAAGGGGTGTTAGAGAAGACTCTTGAGAGTCCCTTGGACTGCAAGGAGAGCCAACCAGTCCATTCTGAAGGAGATCAGCCCTAGGATTTCTTTGGAAGGAATGATGCTAAAGCTGAAACTCCAGTACTTTGGCCACCTCATG
The DNA here is from genome assembly GCF_027580195.1 of Bos mutus. NCBI lineage: Eukaryota > Metazoa > Chordata > Mammalia > Artiodactyla > Bovidae > Bos > Bos mutus. Next base: position 34,445,314 of record NC_091617.1, on the reverse strand, counting down.
CGAAGAGTTGACTCATTGGAAAAGACTCTGATGCTGGGAGGGATTGGGGGCAGGAGGAGAAGGGGACGACAGAGAATGAGATGGCTGGATGACATCACCGACTCAACGGACATGAGTTTGAGTGAACTCCAGGAGTTGGTGATGGACAGGGAGGCCTGGAGTGCTGCAATTCATGGGGTCGCAAAGAGTCGGACACAACTGAGTGACTGAACTGAACTGAATATAAGAAGCATCGAAATTTCATGTATTTCTACAAAAAAGACAATTCAGATTTTGGGGGGGAGTTCTAGTAAGAGATTCTTAAAGACTAAAGGAAAATAGTCATTTAACAAAAAACTATTACAGAAACATTAAATAAGAAACAAACTTCTTATTATTAACATCTTTTTTTTTTTGAATGATTTACATACTTTGTATATTGAAAATGCTTTCTGCTTTTATGACCAGTAGTAACATCCAGGGGTTGAGAGTATTAAAATTAAGTGGTCTCATTTACAATCTGCTTCCTTCTTCATCCATTTTACAAATTCTCAAGAGCCTATTTAGGACATTTTTCACTTGGCTGGTACCAATCTGAGAAAAATTGGAACAGTTTCTTTTTCTCCGCAGGGCCAAAGAGACTTTAAGCAGGGCTGCTCTGAATCTTAGTTTAAAATTTCCTCAGATAATAAGGATGAGAAATTGTTTGTGTTCTTGTACGTGGGGGCAAATAGCTGTCTGCAGTCACTGATTGAGCTGCAGTCACCTCTCTTTCTCTTCAATTTCTACTTTGTTCAGTCAGATCATCTCACTTCCTTGGTCCAAAGCCCCGCACTGGAAGATGGTCAGAGTCTTACAAATCTTAAATCACTCACATGATCCTACATGACCTGGCCACTTAGCTCTGTCTTCACTTCCATTTTCCCAAAAAGCAAGCCTGAAAAAATGCTTACAAGCAAGAAGTTTACTTGGGAAAGTGATTCCAGTGAAGCTGAGAGAGAGAACTAGAGGCAGCAAAATGGAGAAGCATGACCAAGGGTGTATTATGAAGGTGGTTTTCTCTGTGGGCAATGGCAGCTACATCCTGCCAGGCTCCTTTGAGGTCACAGGTCCTCTGTGCCTGCATGTGATAGGGGAAGATTTATTCATCAGCAGTCACAGCCCATTAGTCATGGGCTGCTCCAGGGGGTGATACCTTGGCAGTTCATGGTGTATTCAGGAGCCAACAGAGCAAAGAAGGGCCTACTGGTGTCCTCCAACCAGGTAGCTCTCGGTGCACAGTGATACGTGCCCTACTTGCTCAGCTGAAGCAGCAATGGCCAGAGCTACAGAGGGACAAGACCAAGAGGATGTAAGTATTCATGGCACTCACCCACCCTGCCACCCACACAACCCCTCTCTGAGCTCTTTTCTGCTATTTTCCCTTTCTTTGGCAGTCCTTCACCAAACCAGGCACCACCTGTCTTAAGGCATATTTGCTTTAACTTTTCTGTCTGTGTGAAATGCTATTTCCCTAGGTTTCTTCAAGTCGTTGTTCAAATTGCATTTCTAAAGGACAGATACTGACTGCTCTCATGAAAATCACAACAGTGCCCTTCCCCCTCTGCCCTACACCCCAAAGTGTTGAAAAAAATTAATAAACAGAAATCACACATCCTGTATCCGTAGCAGAGCCCAACAGAAAGAAAGGCTCCTTGGACTCTGTCAGTGAAAAGTCACAGCCTCTTGGTGTGTTACAGCCCTCCCAATTGCCCTTTCCCCTTTAGAGAAGTCTTATTCCTTTGTGAGGAGAGGACTTGCAAACTCTGATTTGCAATTCTCGGCTGATTTTGAATGGGGCTTCCCTGGTGGCTCAGATGATTAGAGAGTCCACCCGCATTGCAGGAAATCTGGATTCGGTCCCTGAATCAGGAAGATTCCCTGGAGCAGAGAAAGACTTCCCACTCCAGTATTTTTGCTTGGAGAATTCTGTGGATAGAAAAGTCGGTTGGGCTACAGTTCGAGGGGTCACAAAGAGTCAGACACGACTGAGCAACTAACACACACACACACACACACACACTGATTTTGAATGCATCCATCTTTGCTGGAGAAATATCTGTCAGTCTGTTTGTTTCAAGTCAACACTCTCAAATCTTCACAGCTTTGATCCCTCACAAACTCAATCCCTGAACCTTTCTGTTTTTTCATCTCTTGGCAATTATTACCTTTAAATTTACCTTCTCCCTTATTAATTGTGTTTATCATTTATAACCTGTCCTCCCATCCCTATCTATAGAATAGAAGAAGGAATTCATAGGGCCTGGACTCCATCTTAGGCCTGTTCATGCTGATCATGCTCGGCCACTTTTTCAATGGACTCTGAACTCTGTGTTTAGTGCCTATGAAAACAACAACAGAAGGATAAGATCTCCTCCAGACAGGGGGACCTTGAAGATCTAATCTAGGTTACTCATCGCCTAAGAGAAAACATACACTAATCACCCTTTCCTCCAGACAGGCCATAAATTTTTCTGTATCTTTCAGAGTGTAACCTCAGGCTTATTGATTATTGGCTAATTGTTTGACTGTTTGAGCACATGAGCACATAGCACGTGAATGATGGGGTTATCGGGATTGTATTTTCCTTGGTTTATGTAAGTCTCAAGGGATTTGGGGTGGTGGGTTCAGACACGTGCACATGGGGTATAAAAGATTTTCCCAAATGCTGGTTGGGGTCCTTGGCTAAGAGGAGACTCTGCCTTGGGCCCGCCGGTGTAATAAACTGCACTCCACTATCTGCATTGTCCTTCTGAGTGAGTTTTTTCCTGGAACGCATAGCTGCAACAGAATGGGAGCTCTTTGGGGATCTTTGACTTGTTAAATGATAAACATTTTAAACAGTCTTTGAGGGCAAATTCTGTCTTTTTGTTTCATATGTTTTGATTCAGATAATTCAGTTCAGTTCAGTTCAGTCCCTCAGTCGTGTCCTACTCTTTGCGACCCCATGAATTGCAACATGCCAGGCCTCCCTGTCCATCACCAACTCCCGGAGTTCACCCAAACTCATGTGCATTGAGTCGGTGATGCCATCCAGCCATCTCATCCTCTGCCGTCCCCTTCTTCTCCTACCCCAAATTCCCCCCAGCATCAAAGTCTTCCAATGAGTTAACTCAGATAATTACTCAGGTTCAAAAACTGGAAATCAAGTAACAAAAGGGCTTACCTTTTTGCATTAACTATTATATGTTAATGCTCTTAGAGGAGGTAATCAAAGTGCTCAAGATTAGAAAATGCTAATGCTTAAATTTAAAGCAAATTGCACTTTTATGAATCTTCTAATGGCAGCAAGTGCAAATCTCTTGTAATTTAAGTCATTTTCTCCTTATTATAAACCATAGGTCACTTGATGAATATTTAATGTTAAAAAGGTGACTACATAGTCTAATAATAGCTAATCAACAGCTGTAAGGAAATAGTATTATGAATTTTATTATTGAAACATCATTTAACAAAGTTAGAAATTTCTCACTCATTTTTATTCACCTGCTAAACAGTAAAAGCTTCCATAAAGCCTCTTATCTTTATCCATCAGAGGGCACACAGAGTGAAAACTACAATCACAGAAAGCTAATCAGATTGGTCACATGGACCACAGCCTTGTCTAATTCAATGAAACAATGAGCCATGCCATGTAGGCCACCCAAGATGGACAGGACATGGTGCAGAGTTCTGACAAAAGTGTCATTTCTTAAGCGCTCAGCTTTCTTTATAGTCCAAATCTCATATCCATACATGACTACTGGAAAAACCATAGCTTTGACTAGATGGACCTTTGTTGGCAAGTAATGTCTCTGCTTTTTAATATGCTGTCTAGATTGGTCACAGCTTTTCTTCCAAGGAGCAAGCGTCTATTAATTTCATGGCTGTAGTCACCATCTGCAGTAATTTTGGAGCCCAAGAAAATAAAGCCTGTCACTGTTTCCATTGCTTCCCCATCTATTTGCCATGAAGTGATGGGATCAGACGCCATGATATTAGTTTTCTGAATGTTGAGTTTTAAGCCAACTTTTTCACTCTCCTCTTTCACTTTCATGAAGAGGCTCTTTAGGTTCTTCTTCGCTTTCTGCCATAAGTGGGGTGCCATCTGCATATCTGAGGTTATTGATATTTCTCCTGGCAATCTTGATTCCAGCTTGTGCTTCATCCAGTCTAGCATTTCTCATGATGTACTCTGCATATAAGTTAAATAAGCAGGTTGACAATATACAGCCTTGACGTACTCCTTTCCCAATTTGGAATTGGTGTGTTGTTCCATGTCCAGTTCTAACTGTTGCTACTTGACCTACATACAGATTTCTCAGGGGGCAGGTCAGGTGGTCTGGTATTGCCATCTCTTGAAGAATTTTCCACAAAATTCCTTGTGATCCACACAGTTAAAGGCTTTGATGTAGTCAATAAAGCAGAAGTAGATGTTTTCTGGAACTCTCTTGCTTTTTCAAAGGTCCAACAGATGTTTGCCTTTTGATTTCTGGTTCCTCTGCTTTTTCTAAATTCAGCTTGAACATTTGGAAGTTCACAGTTCAACTACTGTTGAAGCCTGGCTTGGAGAATTTTGAGCACTACTTTGCTAGCTGTTCAGTTCAGTTCAGTTCAGTCGCTCAGTCGTGTCTGACTCTTCGCGACCCCATGAATCGCAGCACACCAGGCCTCCTTGTCGATCACCAACTCCTGGAGTTCACTCAGACTCATGTCCATTGAGTCAGTGATGCCATCCAGCCATCTCATCCTCTGTCGTCCCCTTCTCCTCCTGCCCCCAATCCCTCCCAGCATCAGAGTCGTTTCCAATGAGTGTCAACAGTTCACATGAGGTGGCCAAAGTACTGGAGTTTCAGCTTTAGCATCATTCCTTCCAAAGAAATCCCAGGGCTGATCTCCTTCACAATGGACTGGTTGGATCTCCTTGCAGTCCAAGGGACTCTCAAGAGTCTTCTCCAACACCACAGGTCAAAAGCATCAATTCTTCAGCGCTCAGCTTTCTTCACAGTCCAACTCTCACATCCATACATGACCACAGGAAAAACCATAGCTTTGACTAGATGGACCTTTGTTGGCAAAGTAATGTCTCTGCTTTTTGAATATGCTATCTAGGTTGGTCATAACTTTCCTTCCAAGGAGTAAGCGTCTTTTAATTTCATGGCTGCAGTCACCATCTGCAGTGATTTTGGAGCCCCCAAAAATAAAGTCTGACACTGTTTCCACTGTTTCCCCATCTATTTCCCATGAAGTGATGGGACCGGATGCCATGATCTTCGTTTTCTGAATGTTGAGTTTTAAGCCAACTTTTCCACTCTCCTCTTTCACCTTCATCAAGAGTCTTTTTAGTTTCTCTTCACTTTCTGCCATAAGGGTGGTGTCATCTGCATATCTGAAGTTATTGATATTTCTCCTGGCAATCTCGATTCCAGCTTGTGCTTCTTCCAGCCCAGCATTTCTCATGATGTACTCTGCATATAAGTTAAATAAGCAGGGTGACAATATACAGCCTTGATAAGTGCTATTGTGCATTAGTGTGAACATTCTTTGGCATTGCCTTACTTTGGAGTTGGAATGAAAACTGACCTTTTCCAGTCCTGTGGCCACTGCTGAGTTTTCCAAATTTGCTGTCATATCGAGTGCAGCACTTTCATGGCATCATTTTTTAGGATTTGAAATAGCTCAACTGGAATTCCATCACCTCCACTAGCATTGTTTTTAGTGAGGCTTCCTAAGGCCCTGTTGACTCCACTTTCCAGGATGTCTGGCTCTAGGTGAGTGATCACACGATCATGGTTATCTGGGTCATGAAGATCTTTTTTGTACAGTTCTTCTGGTTATTCTTGCTACCTTTTCTTAGTATCTTCTGCTTCTTTAGGTCCATACAATTTCTGTCCTTTATTGTGCCCATCTTTGCATGAAATGTTCCCTTGGTATCTCAAATTTTCTTGAAGAGATGAAGCAAAGTTAGAAAAAAAATGTGCACCATTTGAGACACACTAGCAAATTGAACTCCAGAATGTACTCACAGAGATTAATTAACACACCAGACTGTCTTCATTATAGCCAACATTGCTTTTTTTTTGTTTTTTAAGTTTGCTGATTTAGTAGTTAAAGTAAAAACTGACCTCACAATGACAAGCATTCTCTCTTACACCTGCTGCTTTTTGATATGATGTTCTGTACTTTTCCCAAATTATTTTGTCAAAAAGTAAGTGGAAGCCTCCTATTGTTTGTGTACATTTCTCATTTGAAACAAGAATTATTGTTCAATTATATCATCATCCATTGAGAATAGTCCTCTGAGCAATTTATAACCAGGGAGTCCTCATTATCTGTAAAAGCCATTTGTAATCAATTTAGTTAAATGCTTCAGTGAAGCTGAAAGAATTGCCCCCTAAATATTTATCATGATTACACGCCAAGAGTATAATGTATACATAGCTAAAGCATGAGTTTCAGAATAACAACTCTGAGCAGACCTGTCTCTCTAAATCTTAGCATCAATCAGTCAGTGATGACCACAAATTTAATTAGTATCAGTTGATATTGACTAAATAATATAAACAGTAAATTACGATGATTCAATTTTGAGTAATGAGTAGCGGAAGTTTTCTCTCCTTCCAAATCATAAAGTGCAAAGTTAAGCCCATGTGATTTACAGCTGAAACCACTTTCCTATTAGTTCAACATTTAAATAGTTTTTCATGACTGCTCCTGTTTATCTCTGTATGCCTATGATACAAGTATATGTTGGGAGACAGGCAAAGTGTGTCTCAGAATTTTTCTACCCTATGCCTATAGAAAATCTGAATAATCTTGATCTCTCTTTTGAATTCTATATTCAATTACCTAGTGGCTGTTCTTAAGAGAATTAAATTCCAAATATTCAAAGTTGAATTTTCATCTTTCCACTCACAACTTTGCTTATGCCTAGTATTCCCTATCTCACTGAGTGGCTTCACCATCTTCCTAACTGCTTAATTCAGAACCCAGAAGAATGATACAAAAAAGATCTTCATGACCCAGATAACCATGATGGTGAGATCCCTCACCTAGAGCCAGACATCCTGGAGTTTGAAGTCAGGTAAGACTTAGGAAGCATTACTATGAACAAAGCTAGTGGAGGTGATGAAATCCCAGTTGAGCTATTTCAAATCCTAAAAGATGATGCTGTGAAAGTGTTGCACTCAATATGCCAGCAAATTTGGAAAACTCAGCAGTGGTCCCAGGACTGGAAAAGGTCAGTTTTCATTCCAATCCCTAAGAAATGCAATGCAAAAAAAAAAAAAAAATGTTCAGACTACCACACAATTTTACATATCTCACATGTTAGCAAAGTAATGCTCAAAATTCTCTAACCTAGGCAGTACATGAATTGAGAACTTCCGGATGTCCAAGCTGGATTTAGAAAAGGCAGAGGAACAAGAGATCAAATTGCCAAGGTCCATTGGATCATAGAAAAAGCAAGAGAGTTCCAGAAAAACATCTACTGCTGCATTGACTACGCTAAAGCCTTTGTCTGTGTGGATCACAACAAACTGGAAAATTCTTCAAGAGATGGGAATACCAGACTACCTGACCTGCCTCCTGAGAAATCTGTATGCAGGTCAGGAAGCAACAGTTAGAACCCGACATGGAACAGCAGACTGGTTCCAAACTGGGAAAGAAGTACGTCAAGGCTGTATATTGCCACCTTGCTTATTTAATGTATATTTAGAGTACATTATGTGAAATGTTGGGCTGGATGAAGCACAAGCTGGAATCAAGATTGCCAGGAATGATTTCGATAACCTCAGATACAGATGACACCATCCTTATGACAGAAAGTGAAGAACTAAAGAGCCTCTTGATGAAAGTGAAGGAAGAGAGTGAAAAAGTTGGCTTAAAATTCAGCATTCAGAAAGCTAAGATCATGGTATCCGGTCCCATTAGTTCATGGCAAATATATGGGGAAACAATGGAAACAGTAACAGACTTTATTTTCTTGGGCTCCAAAATCACTGCAGATGGTGACTTCAGCTTTGAATCTAAAAGATGCTTACTCCTTGGAAGAAAAACTACGACCAACCTAGACAGCATATTAAAAAGCAGAGACCTCACTTTGCCAACAAATGTCCATCTAATAAAAGCTATGGTTTTTCCAGTAGTCATATATGGATGTGAGTTTGGATTGTAAGAAAGGCACTGAAGAATTGATGCTTTCACACTGTGGTACTGGAGAAGACTCTTGAGAGTCTCTTTGATAGGAAGGAGATCAAATCAGTCAATCCTAAAGAAAATCAACCCTGAATATTCATTGGAAGGACTGATGCTAAAGCTGAATTCTCAATATTTTGGCCACCTGATGCTAAGAGCCAACTCATTGGAAAAGACCCTGATACTGGGAAAGATTGAAGGCAGGAGGAGAAGGGGACGACAGAGGACAAGATGGTTGGATGACATCACCAATTCAATGGACATGAGTTTGAGCAAACTCTGGGAGATAGTGAAGGATAGGGAAATCTGCTGAAGTCCATGTAGTCCCAAAGAGTTGGACATGACTGAGTGACTGAACAACAACAAGGAACCCAGAAGTACATGATGTCCTCCACCATTTATTTAGAATCTAAAGTTTCTAGGCCAGTACTTAACATTCTTTAATGTGTATACAAATCACTGAGATCTTGTTTGGCTACTAATTGAGGTAGTTCTGAGGAATTCTGCATTTTTAATAAGCTCCAAAAAGATGCCAAAGAGTCTGGTCCACAGACTATAATTGGAGTAGCAAGATGCTAGGAAATCTAGGAGCTAAGATGCTATGGTGACCTGAGGTCATGGTCTCAAGTAGCTTATACCGTAATAAAAGGAGACAGAAAATGAACAGATATACAGAAAAAATAGGCATTGTGAAAAAAAATAAGACGTAAATAGGCATAGTATAAAGGGAGAAGAGAGTGCTAGTTAAGCTATTTAATAGTGTGGTCAGGATGAACCTTTCTGATAAAGTGACATTTGAACCCTTGCATGAGAAGCAAAAGTAGAAAAAAGGATTCCAGATTGAAGTTGTTTATCTCCTTTTCCCCATCCCTACAGCCTGAGTTCTAACTTTGGGCCATTGCAGAGGGCCTCTTTCCACTTAAACTAGTCTCTGACCCATTCTCTACACTGCTTTCAGAATGATCTTTAAAAGCATAAGTTCAGTCAAGTCATCTTCTGAAAGTTCCTAGTGGCTTGCATTGTGCACACTATAAAATATGATTAAACACTCTGTGAACCTCACTGCATTAGCTTCCTCTTTTCCAGTGCTATCATGGTGAAGTAAATAGTGGCTGAGCATTCTTAATGTATAATACATTCCTTTCAGCTTTTAAATAACTGCTTGCTGTATCATTGCCATTTTTTAGATCCTTGCTGAATCTTTTAATGCATTGTTAAAATGCTCAAGTAAGCAAGAAACATTCTTCCCATCATCAATTTCTGTTTTTATGGAGAAAATGTAGGCTTTTTCAACTCTGAATGTTTGCAAAAAAAAAAGTACTTTTTTTTTTTTTTATTACTGTAGTATAGTTGATTTACAATGCTGCATTAGTTTCAGGCAACATATGGGGAAAAAGTACAGCAAGATACGGGAAAAAATTTTTAAATGGATATATGTACATGTATAGCAAAGATGGCCTTTTATATTTCAGATTTTAATTTCTCCTACAAATGGTGGGCAATAAATTTAGAACTTCCTTAAACATGTGCAAATTCCCAAGATCCCTATTTGCTATGAGAAAACATGTTGACTTGGTTTTAGTAAGCTAGAAGTATACATTTTCTCCAAAAATTAAAATTTAAAGAAGTGCCAACTCTACATACTTGATTTATCCTTTTAAAAGTATTGTCTCATTTGCTCTTTTTCTTGTGCATCACCTACCTGATGGACATGAGTTTGAGCAAGCTCCAGGAGTTGGTGATGGACAGGAAGCCTGGTGTGCTGTAGTCCATGGGGTCGCAAAGAGTCTGACACAATTGAGCAACTGAACTGAACTGAACTGATCTGTGATTAACTCATGGAGTTATAGCCCTAGTAACCAAAAAGAGAATTGGTGATTGCATACATTCTCAGAATCTTAATGAGAATAAAGGCATGCCAAGTCTATGTTGAGAGCTACTTATCAATTCATAGATGCTTATCTCCTCACATAAAGGAGAAGTTATTCTACAAGAAAAACCTGTACCAAGATGAGAGCTTTGAAAAAAACTGAGGCCCTTATAATCCAAGGTAGTTCCTGTACATATCCAGTTGGATGTTAATCTAAAGCCATTTCATGTAGGATGCTGGTCAAGTTAAAGAAAGTCAGGATTCTCTTTCTTTTGTGGCTTTCTTATGACTTGGCAATTTGAACATATGACACTAAGTACACTCTCACAGAACACAGGGTTGGGAACATTTGAATTGTATAATGCAAGGCTTAGAAGCTCAAAGGTTCATGTGGTTCAGCCTAGTCTCTCTTCTTAGGAAAATTCCACGGAATAGCAAGACAAACTATGAAGGAAGTGAACTTCTACTTCAAATACCCTAGGCCTAGAATTTGGGGCCCTTTCCCTGCCTCCATTGTATTCTTTCCTATTCAAATTCCCAGAAATGTTCTGACACTACAGTTGAAATAAAGTTTCAATTGTTTTGGAAAACTTACTGGCATAGAACAAAAATGATATATTGTTTTCATGATTTTTTGGATTGTCTGGGTTCAACTGGATGGTTCTTCAGGTCTAGAAAGTATCAGCTGAGGTAATTTATGTATCTGCCTTCCACTGAGAATTGGGCTGTAAGGGGATAGTTCAGGCGGTCTCAGTTACATGTCTCAGAGAAGGCAATGGCACCCCACTCCAGTACTCTTGCCTGGAAAATCCCATGGATGGAGGAGCCTGGTGGGCTGCAGTCCCTGGGGTCGGGAAGAGTCAGACACAACTGAATGACTTCACTTTCACTTTTCACTTTCATGCATTGGAGAAGGAAATGGCAACCCACTCCAGTGTTCTTGCCTGGAGAATCCCAGGGACAGGGGAGCCTGGCGGGCTGCCGTCTATGGATCACACAGAGTCAGACACGACTGAAGTGACTTAGCAGCAGCAGCAGCAGCAGTTACATGTCTCGTACCTCAGCTGGGGTGGGTGGATGAAACTGCTTGAGTTTAACTGGTCTTTTCTTCCCAACAAGATTCAGCTTCTAACATGGGGCTCAGCTTTCCAAACAGCAAAAGTGAAAGCTATCAGGTCTATTTTTGGCTTGTCCCAGACAGATATAGGGTCACTGTGCCACATTCTTTGGGTCAAAACAAGTCGCATGGCAACATATATTAAAGAAAGGGGATATTAACTCTATTTCATGATGAGAACAGCATACATGTGCAGGAGTGGAAGTTATTTCTGCTGCCCATTTTTGGAAATAATCTACCAAATAGAATCTTTTTCTATAATTCTATTCAATTTCAACTTTATTTATAATTGTGAAATCAAAGTATTACTGTGCTCCCTTAAAGAAATTCCAAACCTTATCAAATTAGCAGAATTTTTTAGTGATAGTAGATGCTCCCTGGAACCATCTAATCAAGATATAGATTTTATAGACCATATTTGTGTTTCCCATAATTTACATGTTGAAGTTCTAACTCCCATTATGGTTGTGTTTAGAGGTGAGGTCTTTGGGAGGTAATCAGGTTTAGATGAGGTAATGAGGATGGAGCTTCCACAATGGATCAGTGTCTTTATAATAATAAGAAAAAAGAAGACCAGAGCTTGTTTTCTCTTCCATGTAAGGACAGAGAAAAGGCATTTGTCTTCAAGTCAAGAAGAGGACTGTCATAGAAACCAAATCTGTTGACACCTTGATCTTGGACTTCCCAGCCCCCAAATTGTGAGAAGTAAACATCTGTTATTTAAGTCAGTCAGTCTATAAATTTCCTTATAGCAGTAAGGGTGACTAACACAGTAAGCAAAGCTAATTCTTTATCTAGAAAAGTACTCAGGACTTTCCCCGCTAACAGTTCCACTTTGCATTATTTATGTATAAAATCTAAGTGACTTACCACTATCAAATTTCAATAGCAGGCATCATGATTTTTTCATAATCTAGAAATAAATAGATTAGATTTATAATAGATTAGAAATAAATAGATCAATTTATGCTGAGGTCAATAAAAATAAAGTTTTGGGCTCATGCAGAATATCTTCATGTATTACAGAGCTATCACTGAAATTCAGATTATACATTATAATAAACATAATGTGTAATAATATTAAAATTATGTTTATTCTTGTTGTTCACAGACCTATGGGGCTACCAAGGCAGCTCTGATTCAGGGTGTGGGTCAGCTGGGCTGTAGAGGGGGTTCCCGTGTTCTCCATGGGTTTCATTCTAGGACCAGCAGGTATCCAAGGCATATGCTTCTTAGAGAGCTAATAAGGGCATTAGAAAGCAAGCAGAAGTGCACAATATTTGTTAAGACCTGGTAAGACCTGGAGAAGGGAATGGCCATGCACTCCAGTATTCTTGCCTGGAGAATTCCATGGACAGAAGAGCCTGGTGGGCTATAGATCATGGGGTTGCAAAGAGTCAGATACGACTGGAGTGAAGTAGCATGCATGGCAAGACAAACCATACTGCACTTGCTGAAACAAGTCAAAACTAACATGCATGGGAGAGGGCACTGTATTTCACAGACTCAAGGTCCCTGCAAGGTCATATGCAGAGGAGAGAACTAAAGAATAGCAAACAGTATTCCCATGTACTCACAGCAGGACAAATCCCATAGATTGACCAAATCTGTGGACACACGTGGAGTGGCATATATGGTACGTAATGAGTTAAAGATAGATGATCTTGAATCATCTAGAAAACATTGCATAATGTTCAATAATTTTAGTTCTTTAGCAAATCAAAATGTTTTTAAAACATTTTAACACCAAAAACGATTGTCTCTAATTTCACCAATTATTTTTTGTTATGATGCCATATAATTGATACTATTGTATTTAATTAAAAACTCCTTCTAGTATCCTACTTAAGACTATAATTCCTATACTCCATAATCATATTGTTCAGATTTTTCTCTATATTCACACTAAAACTGTAGTAGAGCTGAACTTTAAAAAAAGAGATATTTTCTTAATTTTAATTTTATCTAAGGAAATTCTAGAAATATATTCTAAAATAAGGAAAGCATAAGCATTCAAAACTGCCCATACTTCCCATACTGCCCATACTCCCCCATACTGAAACAACATTTAATATGCTTTTAACATGTTTCTTTTCCTTTGAACTTGTAACTATTGGAGAAAATCATCAAGAAGACCTGACTGCCTTCTGATGCTTGACTGTGACCTGGGGAATTGGAGTCTCCTCACCTGCTCCTTGTCCTTGGATTGTAAGTTCTGCCCACATTCCCTGTCTAGGAGTTGCTTTTGGGACATAGCCATGAAAGAGCAATATGTTGTTGAAGCCATCTGGATGGTTTATGTGACCGAATCCAGTATTTAGACCTCTGTATAAACTTTTATATACAGATTCTGATTGGCAAGTGCCAAGATATACTCGTCTTGCACCTGCCCAAAACAAACCTCTTTTGTCTGTCAGTTCCCTTGCTTATTAAACCTGACACCTACAAGTCTAAAATGATCTGCCTGTTTCTTCTGTCTCTACTTGCCTCCCGTGTGTAGGGGCCAGTTCCCACCTGGGGAACTCCCAAGGTTGTCAACCAGGAGTAACAGATTTTCTAAGGTTGTAGCCATAACTTTCACTCTAATAATAATTCATTTTCAGTTCAGTTCAGTTCAGTCGCTCAGTCGTGTCCGACTCTTTTCGATCCCATGAATCGCAGCAGGCCAGGCCTCCCTGTCCATCACCAACTCCCAGAGTTCACTGAGACTCACATCCATCAAGTTGGTGATGTCATCCAGCCATCTCATCCTCTGTCGTCCCCTTCTCCTCCTGCCCCCAATCTCTCCCAGCATCAGAGTCTTTTCCAATGAGTCAACCCTTCACATGAGGTGGCCAAAGTACTGGAGTTTCAGCTTTAGCATCATTCCTTCCAAAGAAATCCCAGGGCTGATCTCCTTCACAATGGACTGGTTGGATCTCCTTGCAGTCCAAGGGACTCTCAACAGTCTTCTCCAACACCACAGTTCAAAAGCATCAATTCTTCGGCACTCAGCCTTCTTCACAGTCCAACTCTCACATCCATACATGACCACTGGAAAAACCATAGCCTTGACTAGACGGACCTTTGTTGGCAAAGTAATGTCTCTGCTTTTGAATATGCTATCTAGGTTGGTCATAACTTTCCTTCCAAGGAGTAAGCATCTTTTAATTTCATGGCTGCAGTCACCATCTGCAATGATTTTGGAGCCCCCCAAAATAAAGTCTGACACTGTTTCCACTGTTTCCCCATCTATTTCCCACGCAGTGGTGGGACCGGATGCCATGATCTTCGTTTTCTGAATGTTGAGCTTTAAGCCAACTTTTTCACTCTCCACTTTTGCTTTCATCAAGAGGCTTTTGAGTTCCTCTTCACTTTCTCCCATAAGGGTGGTGTCATCTGCATATCTGAGGTTATTGATATTTCTCCCGGCAATCTTGATTCCAGCTTGTGTTTCTTACATATTACCAAACCTTTTAATGTTCTTAACAATTGTGGTTCATGAAATTAAAACACATGAATTAAGTTGGAAATACATACTACTGTTCTCTCTAGCCCCTTGTCTCTTTTGATGTGCTAGGATACAATACAGTTAAGCTTTCTAGTTGGCTCTAGTGGTAAAGAACCTTCCTGCCAATGCAAGAGACATAAGAGATGGGGGTTCGATCCCTGGGTTAGGAAGCCTCCCTGGAGGAGGGCACAGCAACCCACTGCAGTATTCTTGCCTAGAGAATCCTATGGACAGAGGAGCCTGGAGGGCTACAGTCCATAAGATCACGAAGATTCTGATGTGACTGAAGCAACTTAGTACACATGCCTAGGTACAGGAATACCTGGTTTTGTGCTTCACTTTATTGTGCTTTGCAGATCCTGAGGGCTTTTTTTTTTTTTTTTCAGGTTTTTTCATGTTTGTGGCAACACTTACTTCAAGCAAGTACATCAGCACCATTTTTCCAACAGCATTTGCTCACTTCATGTTTCTGTGTCACATTTTGGTAATTCCCCAAATATTTCAAGCTTTTCCATTATTATTATATTTGCTATGGTGATCTGTAATCTGTGACCTTTGATTTTACTACTGTAATTGTTTTGGGGAGCCATGATCCATGCCACCCATATAAGACAGTGAACTTAACCAGTAAATGTTGTGTGAGTTCTAACTACTCTACCAACTAGCCATTCCTCCATCTTTCTACCTCTCCTTGGGCCTCCCTATTCCCTGAGATAGAACAATATTAAAATTGGGCCAATTAACAACCATAAAATGGCCTCTAGGTAATCAAGTGAAAGGAACAGTCGCACACCCCTCACTTTCAATCAAAAGCCAGAAATGATTAAGCTTAGTGAGAAAGATTTTCCACATAGACCAAAAGTTGGCCTCTTGTACCAAAGAGTTAGCCAATTTATGAATGCAAAGAAAAAGTTCTTGAAGGAAATTAGAAGTGCTACTCTAGTGATCACATAAATGATAAGAAAGCAAAACAGCCTTCTTACAGACATGAAGAAAGTTTTAGTTGTTTGGATAGAAGATCAAACCAGCCTCAACTTTCCCTTAAGTCAAAGCTTAATTCAGAGAAGGTCTTAACTCTATTTCTGTTAAGACTGTGAAGGTGGAGCAGAAGAAAAGTCTGAAGCTCCCCGAGTTTAGTCCATGAGATTTAAGGAAAGAAGACATCGCCATAACATAAAAGTACAAGGGGAAGCAGCAAGTGCTAATGTAGAAGTTAAAGCATGTTATCCGGAAGATCTAGCTAAGATAGTTAGTGCTACGCTCCAACAGTAGAGAATCTGCCTGAAATGTGGGAAACCCAGGTTGGATCCCTGGGTAGGGAATATCCCCTGGAGAAGGGCAAGGCAACCCACTCCAGGATTCTTGCTTGGAGAATCCCATAGACAGAGGAGCCTGGCAGGCTACAGCCCATGGGGTTGCAAAGAATGGGACACAACTGAGTGACTAACGCTTTCACTTTCACTTTCAAAAAATAGATTTTCTATGTATACAAAACAGCCTTGTATTGGAAGAAGATGCCATTCTAGTTCTCTCAAGAGAAGTCAGTGCCTGATTTCAAAGTATCAAAAGACAGGTTAACTGTCCTGTTTGGGGCTAATGCAGCTGGTGACTTGAAGTTGAAGCCAATGCTCACTTAACATTGTGAAAATCCTAGCGTCCTTAAGAATTGTGCTAAATCTACTCTGTCTGTGCTCTATACATGAAACCACAAAGCCTGAATGACAGCACATCTGCTTATAATATAGCCTGCTAAATATTTTAATACCAAATTTGAGACCTATTGCTCAGAAAAGAAGATTCCTTTCCAAATATTACTGCACATTGACAATGCACCTGGTCACCCAAGAGCTCTGATGGAGATGTTCAAGATTAATGTCATTTTTATCCTTGCTAGCAAAGCATCCATTCTGCAACCATAGATCAAAGAGTAATTTTGACTTTTGAATCTTATTATTTAAGAAGTATATTTTATAGGTTTATAGCTGCCATACGTAGTGATTTATCTGATGAATTTAGGCCAGAGTAAATTGAAAACCTTCTGGAAAGGATTTACCATTCCAGATGCTTTTAAGAACACTTGTGATTCATAGGAAGAGGCCAAAATATCAACATTAATAGGAGTTTGAAAGAAATTGATTCCAACTCTGATGGATGACTTTGAGGGATGCAAGACTTTAGTGGAGGAAGTAACTGCAGATGTGGTGGAAACCGCAGGAGAACTAAAATTAGAAATGGAGCCTGGTGATGTGACTGAATTGATGCAATCGCATGATAGAACTTGAACAAGGAGTTGTTTCTTCTAGATTAGCAAAGATAGTGGTTTCTTGAGACGAAATCTGCTCTTGGTAAAGATGCTGTGAAGACTGTGGAAATAGCATCACAGGGCTTAGAATATGAAATAAACTTTGTTGACGTCACAGTCACTCCACTTAGAAAGTGCCACAGCCATTCCAACCTTTACCAGCCATCATTAATCAGTCATCAGCCATCAACATCAAGGGAAGACCCACCACCAGCAAAAAAGATTATGACTTGCTCAAGATTTAGATGATGCTTAGCATTTTTAAGCAATAAAGTATTTTAAAATTAAGATATGTGTATTTTTAGACATAATGTTATCACACATTTAACAGACTACAGAATAAGGTAAGCATAACTTTTATATGCACTGAAATTTAATTAAAAAGCAATTTACTTTATTAACAATATTTGTTTTATTGCAGTGGTCTAGAACTGAACCTGAGACTTCCCTGGTGGCTCAGACGCTAAAGCGTCTGCCTACAATGCGGGAGACCTAGGTTGGATCCCTGGGTCGGGAAGATCCTCTGGAGAAGGAAATGGCAACCCACTCCAGTACCTTTGCCCGGAAAATCCCATGGATGGAAGAGCCTAGTAGGCTGCAGTCCATGGGGTCGCAAAGAGTCGGACACAGCTGAGCAACTTCCCCTCACCTCTTCACCTCAGAACTGAACCAGCGATTATCTCTGAGGTATGGTTGTATTTAAAAATTAGGGCAAATTGTATGACAAGTTCTATTAATATTATTTAAACTATTTCACTGAATTTAAAAGCTATTCATTTTGAAAGGGGAAAAAGAGAAATTTAGTTACAAGTTAAAGGTTTTTATAGTCACAATGCAATAATTATATTTCTATAAAATATATTCATGTATTATTCCTTATAAATTGGACATGAATTTATATTGTAAGTTGAAATACCAACAAATGCCCCCAAACTATATATTAACATATTAATGATAAAACTATAGTAAGTTCCGAATACATGTACCCATATCAAAATCATTCAAGCTATTTATTTTCTTTGGAATTTTCTTCCCTTATCTTGCCAAAATTGTGAATCTTACTAGTGATGAACAAGTTTATTTTTCACCTTTAAAATTGTTATTGATAATAAATGTTAGTCACTCAGTCATGTCTGACTCTGCGACCCCATGGACTATAACCTGTCAGGGTCCTCTATTCATGGAATTCTCCAGGCAATAACACTGGAGTTGGTAGCCATTCCTTTCTCCAAGGGATCTTCCTGAACCAGAGATTGAACCCAGCTCTCCCACACTGCAGGCAGATTCTTTACCATCTGAGCCGACAGGGATGGGTCTTCCCTGGTGGCTTAGATAGTTATTGATAATAAAACCTTTAAATTTACTTACCTTAAATAATTCTTTCACTTCTCTGAATTCTTAGAGTGTTTATTGACTATGACTGCTCTTTGAAATTTAGCTGATGTTGATTTGTATTTTAGTTATCTTTTATAGGAGCTTCTCTGGTGGCTCAGACAGTAAAGAATCTGCCCACAATGTGGAAGCCCGGGTACAGTCCCTGGATCAGGAAGATCCCGTGGAGAAGGGAATGGCAACCCACTCCAGTACTCTTGCATGGGAAATTCCATGGACAGAGGAGCCTGGTGGACTACAGTCCATGGGGTCACAAAGAGTCAGACACGACTGAATGATTAACACCCACTTACTCATCTTTTATGTGTTATATCTCTCCCAAAAGATCATAAACTCTTGGATCTTGGGAACTGAGTCTTATAACTGTATCCTCTGGGCCTCACATGGTATCCAGTTGTGATTATTGGAAGTCAGAGGAATTCACTACGGAGTAATGGATTTTGAAGTTTCATTAAATTGTATGATGATTGATGAGGAGAAATCACAAATACACATATACATACTTTATTGTTGTACTTTTGTTTATGTAATTTCTTCAAGTAATTTGAGGGGGGAAAGATAAATAAAATGCGTATTTTAGAGCTAGTTTGGTAAATTCTCTAAAGGGTCAGATAATAAATATTTTAGATTTTGCCAGCTATATTATCTCTGTTGCAACTGCTCAGCTCAGCTGTTAAGTGTGAGAACATCCACAGACCTTGCACAAATAAATGAGCAGAGCTATTTTTCAATGAAACTACATTAACCAAAGCAGGTTCTAGAATAGATTCTTCTGCCTAACCTGGTGTGTGGTTCTAGAGTGTTGACCAGGATATATTAAACCAAAAAAACATAAATCTTGTTTCATTTGTACTTAGCACTTCCCTGTTGGCTCAGCTGGTAAAGAATCTGCCTGGAATGTAGGAGACCCAAGTTAGATCCCTGGGTCTGGAAGATCCCCTGGAGAAGGAAATGGCAACCCATTCCAGTATTCTTGCCTGGAGAATTCCATGAACAAAGGAGCCTGGTGAGCTACAGTCCACAGTGTCACAAAGAGTTGGACAATTCTGAGCAACTACCACTTCACTTCACTTAGGTCTATGGACTATATTAACCAGTGTTCACATGCTAAGGCCTCACATGAGTTTTTCTCACATGCTCCCTCATATTCAGCGAAGTTTATGCTAGCAAATAAGTCTAATGCAGGCTTTGGAATTGCAACTTGAAAATACCTTGTGGTGCAGCATAACTTTTCTTTGTTTTAAAAGTATACTCCCTCATGAACCTGTGGTTTTGTGGTAAGATTGTTTATATAAAATAATAAAATAAGTCCTATTGAGAATTGAAACAGCCAATTGATATTTACTCCTGATTCAGAGTTCATTTTAATCATTAAATATAATTTTTTATATTTATGGCAAATAAATAGAGGAACAATGGAAACAGTGACAAACTTTATTTTCTTGGGCTCCAAAATCACATGTTCCAGGTGGCCCTAGTGATAAACAACCCATCTGCCAATGCAGGAGACATAAGAGATGCGGGTTTGATCCCTGGGTCAGGAAGATCCCCTGGAAAAGGAAATGGCAACCCACTTCAGTATTCTTGCCTGGGGAATCACATGGACACAGGAGCCTGGTGGGATACAGTCCGTAGAGTCGCAAAGAGTCGGACGCAACTGAAGCGACTTAGCATGCAGCATGCATGGTTTTTCCAGTAGTCATGTATGGATGTGAGAATTGAACCATAAATAAGGCTGAGTGCCAAAGATTTGATGTGTTTGAACTGTGGCATTGGAGAAGGCTCTTGAGAGCCCCTTGGACTGCAAGGAGATCAAGTCAATCCTAAAGGAAATCAATCTTGAATATTCATTGGAAAGACTGATGCTGAAGCTGAAGCTCCAATACTTTGGCCACCTGATGCAAAGAGCCAATTCATTGGAAAAGATCTTGCTGCTGGGAAAGATTGAAGGCAGGAGGAGAAGGGGATGACAGAGGATGAGATGGTTGGATGGCATCACTGACTCGATGGACATGAGTTTGAGCAGACTCAGGGAGACAGTGAAGGACAGAGAAGCCTGGCATGCTGCACTCCATGGGGTTACAAAGAGTCAGACATGACTGAGGGACTGAAAAACATCATTTTTAAAAATTAATTAATAAGTGCATTTGGGAATCTATTAAACAAATACCACTTTAAGGGTTATTCCAGGCACCAGGAAAACGATACAACTATCTCCCTCCATCCTGTTTGTCTTAGAAGGACATTTGATGTGCATCCATTGTTCGTCTCTCTCTGATGTGGCTCCAGATTTTCTTCAGAAAAGATCACAGTTAGACAATCATCTGTTTAATTCAAAACATACTGAGTTTGTCCAAAGTTAAGCTTTGGCATTTATTTACAGTTATTATTTTAAAAAATAGTATTAGTCTTGTTTTTGAGAAAAGTTTGTTTTCCGGACAGTAGTCAATAGCTCCAGGTAAATTTTAATAGTTTCTGTTTGCTTGGCTCTTGATGTGTGATACTGCCACCTGCTGGTATATTTGAAGAAATGTCAGTATCATGAATAAAAGCAATTACACGTGGAACATAGTGTAAAAATGTGTTCAGTTCAGTTGCTGAGTCATGTCTGACTCTTTGCGACCCCATGGACTGCAGCACGCCAGGCTTCCCTGTCCATCACCAACTCCTGGAACTTACTCAAAATCATGTCCATCGAGTCGGTGATGCCATCCTACCTTCTCATCCTCTGTCATCTCCCCTTGCCTTGAATCTTTCCCAGCATCAGGGTCTTTTCAAATGAATCAGCTCTTCGCATCAGGTGGCCAAAGTATTGGAGCTTCAGCTTCAGCATCAGTCCTTCCTATGAATATTCAGGACTGATTTCCTTTAGGATTGACTGGTTGGGTCTCCTTGAAGTCCAAGGGACTCTAAAGAGTCTTCTCCATCACCAGGGTTCAAAAGCATCAGTTCTTCGGCGCTCAGCTTTCTTTATACTCCCACTCTCACATCCATACATGACTACTGGAAAAACCATAGCTTTGACTAGACTGACCTTTTTTGGCAAAGTCATGTCTCTGCTTTTTATATGCATTAGAAGAACCTGCTGCTGCTGCTGCTAAGTAGCTTCAGTCCTGTCCAACTCTGTGCGACCCCATGGACGGCAGCCCACCAGGCTCCCCCGTTCCTGGGATTCTCCAGGCAAGAACTTTAAAATGCATTAGGAGGAACTAGCAATGCTTTTTTAAAATGCATTAGGAGGAGCTAGAAAATTGAATAATTATGAATACTAACTTGAGGTATGTAAAGTTAATTCACCTAGTTAGTATGTATTTCCTTTTTCAGAGGCTCACTATTAAATGCAGTGAAATTGTCTATCTTAGACCTTTAGCAAAGTTTTTTATAACTGTAAAACTTTCTAAATTTCTTCATGAGTAGTTTCCAACTTTAGTTACTAAAATTGTTTTCATTCAGATTTTTTGCTTTGAAATTTTTAAAATATTTCTCTATACTTCTCAGCTTTCTCAAACAGAACATTGAGAACATAATTTAGCCGATGCTTACTCATCAATAGCAAGCATGCCCTCAATCAACTTTCCACTCTATTTCCCAAGTCAACTGATGAGCAATCACTGCCTGCCAGTCAGAGTATTTCATGATACTAGCCACTCTCCTTCCCTTCATTTTTCTTTTTATAACCTCTTATATTCATGGAAACTACCTATCCAGTGAACAACTGCTTTTAAAATAAAAATCTTAAACAATCAGAATGGAAGTATTAGTGTCAGAATGCAAAAAAAAAAAAAAAAGGTTCAATAGTAGAGTATTTGTAGGAGAAGAGAAGACAGATCTCTACCTTAGAAAGTTTTCATCTTTTCTTCTTTTTGTAATAGATGAAGGAACCAAAAGTTTTAGCACCATGTGTTCAATCTCAGTGGATGCTAAGTCATTCTTTGTGACCCTATGGACTCTAGCCCACCAGGTTCCTATGTCCATGGGATTCTCCAGGCAAGAATACTCGAGTGGGTGGCCATTTCCTTCTCCAGGGGATCTTACTGACCCAGGGATCTTCTCCTGTATTGCAGGCAGATTCTTTACTGCTGAGCCAGTGGGGAAGCCCATTCACTCTTAATAACTGACGCCAACTTTCATCTCCCCATTCCTTCAATATCTTTCCAACAACAGTTAACTGCTCTTTTCTTGGGGCAGAAAAATAGAGGAAAAGCCCACAGATCAGATTCACCCTGAAGGTCAAATAATGTAGCAGACAAGTTTATATAAATGTAGTTTCCTCACATCAACTTTCTGAGCATTTCTAGAACCCTCTCTGGTAACGATTCTGCATTTAGTATCCATGCCTTTATCCTGCTCTCCAGTTACACAGTGACCTTCACTAAATATCCACCACTGGAATATTCACTGTCTGCATTAATGCAGCCGTCAGTATGTCATTACCTTCCTTGGACTTTGCTACATGGCTTCCAATAATTTTTTTTTTACTCCATTTTTGGGGATTTGTTTTAGCTGCTCCCTGAGGCTTGAGGGATCTTAGTGCCATGAGCAGGGGTTGAATGGCCCCCCACCCCCACCCCCAGTGCGGTGGAAGCATGGAGTCTTAACAACTGTACTGCCAGGAAAGTCTCCTACTCCATTTTTAATAGTAAAATTTTAAGTGCTTTTGCCATAAGCTACCTTAAACTCCTTTAAAAATAGCCTAGGTATAAAGAGTAAACATAGTCAATAAATAAATACCTGTTGTAGGCTTTTATTTCCCCTGAAGACCTTTTCCTGAAAAATGATCATTAGGACTAGTGAATTAATAAATTCCTGGCTAAGGCTTTGCGTGGTTGACCCTTTTCAAAACACTTGCATAAACCAAAAGGAGTTAAATGAATGTGAGTTCTTTACCTACTTGATATGTTAGTAGCAGGTTTTGGGTAAGAAACAAGGTCTTGTGAAAGTTCACAATTGTTTTTAGAACCCCAAATCAGAGCTGACTCTACAGGAATTTAACAGTGAAGTTGCCAGGCCTAACCTCATCTTGGTTTCTATTATCATCACAGCCCATTTTGACAAAACAAACAAGCAGAATTTTGAAACTTCCATAGACTTGCTAATGTAAACCAAATCTAATGTGATTTCTACAGGAAAAAATATTTAACACTTTGTAATTCTTACACAAAGCATTAAATCTACCAAAATGTAGCTAAGCCATGCATCATCACCTATCACTGTGGAGAGACACGGCTTGACCTGAAGAGAGAATACTGTGTATTGATTCAAAGCATTAATTTCCTTTGGAGGAGAAAACTCACACTCTTATCCTGTGTTGCTTTATCATTAAATGGTGGTCAATGCTGGCCATCTGCTTGATGAGCAACAGGAAAAGTGACTAATTCTATTTGATGTTAATTTGTTGAGGAATTGAGTTGGCACGTCATTGAGAAAGCCTTCTTTCATTTCCTAAACAACTTATCTCTTTATGTAAGTTTTCTAATAGTACTTTTTCTGTCCCTAAAGAACCATTTTAAAAGACAGGTTTAGTCTCAAGTAAAAGGTTCAGTGTATCCCATTACATTTAAAATTCTAAACCTGTCCTTGGCAACTGTCTAGCCTATCCTTGACAGGACACAATGTACAATTGCGTCATGAAAAATCACTCTGTCGGAGTAAATTGGATACCTTTGAAGATGTGTGGGCTACCAAAACTAGCAGAATGAGATTTAGTAAAAATGAATACTGATTTATCAAGAAGTGCCTGCCTATCTGCAAAAGGTTATTTACTATAAGGAGATGATGACAGATTTTCTGCTTGTGTGTTATTAATGCTTATTGTGAGTAACTAGTAGTCATGGACTTCCTACTTCAAAGGTAGGAAGGTTAAGTGCAAGAGTGCCTATAGAACTGAATGTCCAGTCAACATCCTGATGGCCAAATGCCAAAACTTGGGACCTCCCAAATCACACTAAGTTTTTCCCAAATCATAAAAGTCCTATGCTAGGAAATACAAAGACTCAATTGTTGGCCCATTTGCCTACCTAAGCTGGATCA